>NW_027185712.1:5780283-5795075 GCF_028583685.1 Petaurus breviceps papuanus
GAAAGAAAGAAAGAAAGAAAGAAAGAAAGAGAAAGAGAGAGAGAAAGAAAAAAGAGAGAAAGAGAGAGAGGAAGGAAGGAAGGAAGGAAGGAAGGAAGGAAGGAAGGAAGGAAGGAAGGAAGGAAGGAAGGAAGGAAGGAAGGAAGGAAGGAAGGAAGGAAGAAAGAAATATTTCTCCCTTGAGAAGTGGATACCTGTATACCCTCATGGATACCTGGAATCAGGAATAAGGACTTTTGTAATAAGGATAACTGCTTCTTGTATCAGGGCATTCCAATCTGATTTCTCACCACTCCCCAATAATAATACAGTTAGAATACTCTCTTCACTGCCTATTACATTAAAACTAAATTGAATTACCACTTTGTAAGAATTCAGTCCTCTGCTATGGGCTGAAAAGAGAAAAATAAAAATACAATGAACCTTAACTTCAAGGAGTTTACTTTGTACTAAAGGGAAGGGAGAGAAGGAGGTAGCTGTGTTTCATTCTTTTTCTTTTTCCATTCTACCCATGTTTGGGGCTTTTATAGAGGGCAGTAGCCTCTCAGATCATGCCATTTTCTATTACAGTTCCTTGTTTCAACTCCACAGAACAAGATGCCTTTTGTGTACCCCCTGCTTCCTACCTCCTTTTGCTTCTTGTTTCTCCCTTTAGATCATAAAATCCTTGAAGGCAGGGGCTGCTTTTCTTTTTAAAACCTAATCCTTAGTGCTTATCACAGTGCCTGGCATGTTGTAGGCACTTAACAAATGTTCATTGGATTGGAGTGAATCAGAAATATAGTCTATGTAAATCCCACATGACCTACTATAGGGAAGAAAAATATTTGTGACCTATTTATTCAAAAGGATAAATAAAGTCTTCTCCTTGTATTATTGATACCACCCCAATTACGTATATTGTATATTACATAAAGGACCTAGAAAGTTTCCAAAAAAAACCTTCCATTGCTATCCAGCTGCTTCTTAATCACAGAAATTAAAAGCTCAGTATTGAAGTCTTAGAGGTCTTCTAGTCTAACCTGCTACCTGATGAGCAATCCCTTCTATAAAATCCTAAGTACTCAATTGACCTCTAGTCTGAGCACCTCTCATTAAAGGTAACTCATTACCTCCTTAAGTAGTTCAATCTATTTCTAAACTGTTATGTTATGAAGTTCTCACTTAGAGAGACTGTCTCTGTAGCTTCCCTCTAGAGACAAGAAAATCAACTCTACTCTTTTGTCCACTTGGTATTCTTCAAATAGTCGGAGATAGCTCTCATGTTTCTTCTATATTCCCAGTTCTTTTGGTTTACTACCCCTCTCACCCACTCTCCCAGTTCCTTCAGTTTGTGTTCATAAACCATTCACTGCCATGTTGGCATGTTGTAGGCACTTAATAATCATCCTCCCCGATCCATACTACAGTTTTTCATACATCATTTTACTAAACCATGAACATTAGAAGTCCATATGATTCTCTAGATATATTTTGATCAGAGAAGGGTATAATAATAACTACCACTCCTTTATTTGGCATGCTATATAAACTCTTGAGAAGAAAAAAAGAACATTATTTTTGTCTCAGTATCCCCAAAGGATAGAAGCCTAAATATTATCTTTATCAAGAGAAATATTCTAAAGAATGTTCTATTTTTCTATTCTTCAAACATCCTTAGTTTCTTTAGCCAGTCCTCTTATGATATGGACTCAATGCTTTTTGATATCCAGGTAGGTAGCCCTCCTTTTTATAATCTTTAGCTTATTAATATATTAACTTATTTGTTTTAGCCAGAAATGAACACAGTACTCTAGACAAAGTTTCACAAAGACAAAGTACAGTAGGTCTATTACCCCCTTGTTTTTGGAAGTCAAGAAGCTACCTGCTAGTAAAAACTGACTCTCTGGAAAAGAAATGCAATCAGGGCACACTTCTAAACTAAATCAGCATTATTATTAACACTTTTTCCATCACTTTCTTAAGTCTACACAATCAATAAAACAATAAAGCAAGCCTTGATTTGTACCTTTACTGATTCCTGAGGCATAAATACACTGATAATTTAGCAATAGGCTCTTATCTTGACAGCAAACCACTGGTAGAAGCTAGACCTCCCTTAATATAGGTCAAGATTCTATTTGCTTTTTTGCCTCCCACAACACACTACTTGCTCATATTGAGTTTGTGGTCCATTAAGATCCCTAGATCATCAAAATCATCTCTTCCTCTTCCCCTTTCTCCTCCTCTTCTTTTTTTTCTTCTTCTCAGATAAACTTCTGTGTTAGACATACCCTCCCTCTGCTGTGATCTTGAGGCTGAATTTTTGTATCTAACATATGACTTTACTTATGCCTATTAAATTGTATCATATTAAATTTATTTTAATGTAATTCATTTAATTCAATTTTTTACCATTTCTAGATTTGCATTAGTCCAGATTTGATGACTATTCCACCTATGCCATTACCTAAATCATTTCTATAAATCCAAAACAATAGAATGAAAGCATTTGGAAAGTTTCATTGGAAACCTTTTAATTAGCTGCCGTTGAACAATAGCAACTTTTCCCATAACAACATCATGACCTTCTCTTTATCTCTGTTTCTTTGGTACTAGTTCCATTTCTTTCCTTCTGATTTTTGCTTATCAGAACCTATTCACACCACTACTTCCTTATGCTCCTTTTCTGTCTAGAGAGAGTTTTAATCATGATCATGTGCCTGAGAAAGCCTTCTCCCCAACATGATCCTCAGACATCTCATGGGGCCTGGTGGTGATACAACTCTAGGTTTATTGTGTATATAACAATAGTGGGAATACAATGTCCTTTTCTTGAATATGTCTACATCCTACCAGATTCTGTAGTAGATGCAGTTAGACACGTTTAACCATTTGCTGATTATGGCCATAAAACAGAGTACTTCACAAAGATAACCAGATGTGCCAAAGGTGCTTGCCAGTGGCATCAAATAAAATATGTAAAATCAAAGCAAAAGAAACATTTTTTTTTCTGTTGATCAAAAAGATCTCCAAATTTGCTATTTGCAAATGGAATTACACTAACTGCATTGGAACATATGACACAAA
This sequence comes from Petaurus breviceps papuanus, assembly GCF_028583685.1. Classification (NCBI taxonomy): domain Eukaryota; kingdom Metazoa; phylum Chordata; class Mammalia; order Diprotodontia; family Petauridae; genus Petaurus; species Petaurus breviceps. The sequence continues at coordinate 5,783,353 of NW_027185712.1, forward strand.
GTATTCTTAATGAAATTTACAACAACAAGATAAAGAGTTCATCTACAGCATATATATGTAATACGTATTTGTATTATATATATGTATATATATATATATATATATATATATATATATATATATACGAAACTGGATCAAAAGTGCTTTGTTCAGATTATGACATAAACAAGCAGAAAATCAAAATAGACTATCTAAATATGCATTTTGGATGAGTGCCACAGATAAGAATGACTTGGGCAGGAATGTGTTGGGGATCAAGTGAGATCACATTTGGGAAACTACATGATACTTTCAATGATTGCACATTGATTACTGATGCAAAAAGACCATCTCTTACATACCAATCTGATGCTGATGCTAGATGAATGCAAATTATGAAGCAACATAATTTCAGATGAATTAAAATTGCAGTTAATCCTGAAACAGCAACAAAACATATTATGGGCAGCCAATGAACTACCTACAGTATGTTATAAGTGATGATGTACAAGAGAAATGACATAAAATGCATTATCCAAGATTAGATTGCCTGGAAACAGAATTGGGTCCACCAATTTAGCAAGAATATAAAGCAACAGATGGAAAGAATGAGTGATGCACTGGCATTTATAAGATACTAGCAAATAAGAAGGAGGCATCTAACATATTGGGCAGATCTTCTGTGGAGTATATAGGGGGAAAAGAACACCTGAGACAGTCTTACAAGATGATGTACAATGCAGGCTTTTGATCTATATCATTGGACAAAGAAACCCTGCTGTGAAAATTATGTATACATCAACATATAAAAGTAAGTGCATAAGATAATGACAAATATATTCTTTCCTGTAGAGGTGATGATGATGATGATGATGATGATGATGATGATGATGATGATTGATGATGATGATGATGACAGTATTTATCTTTAAGTATTTATATGGTACTTTACAAATATTATCTCAAGTAAAATCCCATTCCCTTTCAGCTAACTGGTAACTCAGAGTGCAGACTGAAGCATATTTTTCCCCTTTCTATATTTTTCTTGCTTTTTATTTTTTTATAGAACAGGGATAATGTAGAATTTGATTTATATGATTCTATATGTATAATGGGTATTATATTTCTTGCCTTCTCAATGGGTGTGTGAAGGATGGAAAGAGAGAGAGAATTTGGAATTGAAAACAAAATTAAATTTTTAAATAAATAAAACATCCAACTAAAACAAATATTATCTCATTTTATTGTCAAAACAACCTGGGGAAGTAGGCAGTTTTTAATCCCTATTTTATAGATTAAGAAACTAAAGAAAACAGAGATGTACTGACTTACCCATGGTCTCAATGAGTATCTGAGGCTACATTTGAACTCAGGTCTTTCTAAATCCAGGTCCAGAATTCTGTCTAATGTATCAATTTTCTTTGCTTTTCCAAAGCATAACCCTCCAAATGATCATTATAGGTGCTGAAAAATCATAGCATCTAAGAGGTGTAAAGCTCTCCTATTGCCATTAAGTCTAATTTGTACCTGAAAAAAAAAACTTAGAATATTTTATCAGTCATCCACATGCCTGTAAGTTTCACACACACTACTTTTTCTGGACTTCCGGGAAAGAGAAACTAGTATCATATAATGCAGCCCATTTCACTTCAAATTAATTTAATTAATTGAAAGATGTTTGTTTCTCGCCCTCTCTTCTCAAGCCTTAATTTTCCTCTTTGCTGCTTCTACCTTTTATTTCTACATTGAGCTGCTGAGGCTAAGTAGAATAAAACCAATGACCATTTCATATGAGAGCCTTTTACAACATATGTCCCCTCCAATTCTCTCCTCCAGGCTAAACTTTACAGGTTACTTTGGTAGTCACAAATTGCGCGAACTTAGAGCCTTTTCCCATCTTAGTTTCCCTCCTCTTATCACTTTCCAATTTATTAGTATGCTTCATACAATTCAAACTCCAGAACTTAAAATGATACTATAGATGTGGTCTGACCAAGGTAGGACACATAATGAGGAATGAGTACTAGGTACTACAGGTTTTCACCTCCTTGCCCAGGACTTTACAATACCTAGAATGTTTCCTAGGTTCTTTTCTAGTGATACATTTATTCATATATGATTCATAAGTAGTGGGTTATAGTCATCAAATTTAAGAAGCTTTTCAATATTATCTTCTGTGCCTCAGATATTTCCCTGGGGAAGGCAAAAGATGTCTTATTTTGGATGTCAAGTGGGCAAATAGCAAGTTCAACACAACTCAGCAGAGAAAAACCAACCACCACTATTGATCCCTTATTTTTGTGGACATTACTGGATAATGTCTCTAATGATGGTGCTCATGGATCCTCATCGTTATCCCTTAACATAGAAGTTCCTCTTAAGACTGTCTATGTTACTTAGCTTCAAATATTCAGTGGTCTTTCTTTTGTTCTTTCTCCTTGTTAGTCTTCCACCTCCAATTGTCCTGGCATTAATTTGGATTCTTTAGCTTCAGATATTTTTTCTTTATGAAATTCTTCTTTCATCCTCTCAAGTAAAAACCAATTTTCCCAGGTAACCAAGAGCTTAGTATACATTTCCCCAAACCATGTACATAAGGGGCAGTGGCTGTGTAGCACACTTTCAAGCAACCTGGTTCATTCATTTTAGCTAACTGTTGAAATCCTTTTCTCATTTACACGTGCTAAAAAGGAGATCTTCCAAAATGTGTCATATTTGAAAACTTTCATGACAAATTGAATGGTGCTTTACATCACACTGGAATATGTTTCTTGAGATTCTTAAAAATAGCTTACTTTATTTAGGGTAACTTTTCAACCTTTATCAATCTATGACTGTACTCTCACATACCTACCTTTGCCTGATAATTAGCAAATGCTTTACAAGCCAACAGAAGCCAGAGCAATCTTTTGTGTGAGGGTTTCAAACTATTCTATTTTAGTGGAGCAGACAGAATAAGATTATCCCTTTATCTCTTTCCTTAGGCAAAGGGAGAAAGGATGGAAGGGAATAAGGAAGGTAGGTCAAAAGACAAAGTGGGAACAAGAAGATATCAGTAGGGAGAGCCAGTGAGTCAAGCCCTAAGGTCACCAAGTACAATAGGACTCAGGCTGCATTATTGGTCTATGGATCTAAAACTGAGCATTCAGCTTTATAGCTCAATATTTTTTGTGGGGTTCATATATGTTTTCTCTTCTTAAAAAGTTACACTTTTATTGTAATTCCACAATGTAGTTCCCTCTTTATAGGTAAGTTTTTAAAGCATGAACAAGGGAGTCAATAAAGTACAGAAATTGCATATAAATGTTTTGGAAGCTAAACCTGATCATCCTCATCCTGCAATCTCTTGCCCAACCACACCACTTCCAGATCTGTTTTCTGTCCCAGTCCTTTCTTGGCCTTATGTTAGATAAAATTTGATTTCTAGTTGAGGGAGGCAATTTGGTACATTGGCAGAAGTACTAGATTTAGAGTCAAAAGCACTCACTCAAATCATAGTTCTATGAGAGAATTTGACAAGGTGATATCTAAGATGCTTCCCAGCTATACCTCCAAGTTATTTTGAGGTGGATTCAGACTGATGTGGTTGTTTTCTAGAATCAATTTCTCCCAATATAAGTGCTATGTGTGAGAATCTGATAATTTCAACAGCTTCTTCCTTTTCTTCAAACCTTAATGAGCTCTTTTGATTCAGAGCTGTAAAACGATTGCTAAACATTAGACCTTCCCAAAGGGAAACAAATGCTTTCCCAAATGTGACCACTGAGTCATTCACCGAGATTTAAACCTCTTGCCCTGCCCTGGATTCAAAAAACCTGAGTTCAGGTCTCATTTCCAACAATTTACTACCTGGTAGAATAGAGTGGCAGACTTGGAGTTAGGAATACTTGACTTTTAATATTGCCTCTTACACTTACTAGATGTGTAACCCTAGATAAATCATTTAAATATTTGACCTCTGTCTTTTCATCTGTAAATGTATTAGTGCTTACCTCATAGGATTATTGTGCAGATAATATATGATTATATATATATATATATATAGTGATTTACAAAATTTAAATTGCTACATTTTTTATTGTTATGAGGGCCCTGGGTTCAGTTTCTACAATTATAAAATGAGAAGTTTGAACTAGATTAACTTTAAGGTTTTTTCTAGGATTAGATCAACAACTGTTTTTAACTTTGTGTTTATGTACGTGCATCTGTGTTCATGTGTGTGTGTGTGTGTGTGTGTGTGTGTGTGATGGACTTCTCTGGAAATCTGTTGAAGACTAATAACCCTTTCTCAGAATAATATTTTAAATAAACTAAAATTCATCAAATTATATACAAAGAATTTTATTGAATTATCAATACGTGGGGTGGCTAGGTGGTGCAGTGAATATAGTACTGGCCCTGGAGTCAGGAGGACAGGAGGTCAAATCCGGCCTCAGACACAACACAAAATTAGCCATGTGACCTTGGGCAAGTCACTTAACCCTAATTGTCCTAACTTTCCCCCTCCAAAAAGCAAAACCAAAAAATATCAATACTTTATTTATCAGTCTGTCTGTCAATCTATCTTTCCTTGTTATGTAAATATTAATATCTACCTCTATGTACCATTATATATCTGGATTATCTATCTCTATCTGCTATTTAAATAGATATGTTTATCTTCTATATAGATATCAATTAATGTAAATTTAGGTATAGACATATAAATTATAGAGATATACATGATATAAAGAGATCCACTTTTCTTCTAGAACTTTCTTTTCTCCCTCTAGATATTTTCTTTTTTGTACTCTGTTGATCTGAAGCAAACTTCATTAGCTATTTTTTGGTACCATGTATATGAATGTTAAAACAATGAGAATGGAGCCATAGTCTTGATTTCCAAGATGTTTATTGAAATATATTACATTGATTTTGATTCAGAATCTCACCCATGGGGGAGGTTTCAATTTAGATGATTCATGGATGAGGCTATGGATTGACTGTAGGGCCACACCCATGTGTGGACCCCACTTACTTGTTAAAGCACCAATCCTCTGAGGCAGAGGCAAGAATAGTTCTCTAAGACTCTCCAGTATTTCTGCTGTTCTGTCATTTAACCCCCTACTGAACAGGACAATCAATGGTCAGATATATTCGATAGCCATGAATGAGTAGATTACGTAAATATTTCTATCAAAGTAAAAGAACAATATTAGGGAGACATGCAAAATTTAAGATATCGACAATGCAAATTTCTTCTTTCACCTTCCTACCTATTCTTCTGTTAAAGGCAGAAAAACTGAAATAAATATGTCATGAATATGAGGCCCAGAGCAAGGAATGGGGTTTTTGAAATGAACTAAAACACTTTCTTGTTCCTAACTTTCACAGATATAGAAGAAACCTTTATTTCTTTAAATAGGAAAATGGCATAATGGTCTTTCTTAGTGACTCTCATTATTTCTGTTTCACACTGTTTTCAAAACTATAATTCCAATAGCATCTTATTTAAGCTTTGCCCCATAGTTTCTAAAGTAACTCTTTGTACTATCGAGAAAAATGAAATGACATAGAGTAGAATGGTATCTTTTCTTTGAAAGATGCGAAGGATAAAATAGAATTGCAAATTAAGTAACTTGTGAATTCTGGGGATACAAGTGTCAAGTAAGACTGTTTATGTTCCAAAATGATTGTTTTATGCTTGTCTACACAATGGCCAGCAAACAATCAGCTTGAAAAAATCAGCAGTTGCTTGATGGACCTGATTATGCATTTATCAGTTTCTTCAATTCTGTTTGTGTCCCATATGGTGCCTAGAGCAATACTGGACTTCCATTCAGCACATACTTATTGACTTAACTTAGTTTCTTTTTCCTAGACTTGTTATGATCTAGTTGAATGATTGACAAAGCAACTGTTCTATTTCTTTGAGCTATTGTATTCTTTAGGCCAATGACTTTACAGGTGACAGCAATGCTATCCGTCTTTGTCATTACATTTAAAAATGTTTGGGTACCTGAAAATTCCACAGCACCTTTCATATCTAGAAAGATAACCTCAGGAATGCTTAGTTGAGCCTCTGATGTTATTTACAGAATCATCTCTAGAGTAATTACTGTTTCTTCTCCTGAATGGTGCTAGGAAACTAGTCAAATTCATTGTGTGTTATTTCTTTCCCCTAGCTTCCTGAAATTTTGGCTATTTAATTCTGGCCCATTAGGATAATCGAACAATAACAATAGCTTTTCTTTAGCATTTTATAGCATCAAAAGGGTTAAGAAGTATTAGCCCGTATTTTCAAAGCTAAAAAGTAACCAAATCTTGTCTCCAAATCTAGTACTAGTACCCACATATTATGCTGCCTCTCGCAACATTTAGCTTGGAAAACCTCTTTTGATTCTCCTTCTGTGTAGGTGATAGGCATAGGCTTTTCTTTTTCCTTTGGGAGAGGCCTTTTGTGTTTTTCCAAGGAAGAACTGGCAGTTACACTTATCTAGTTTTACTTTGTTTGTTTGTTGAAGCTAATGGAAAAGTGACCTTGAGGGTTGTAGTCCCAGGGTCCTTCAAAAGCAAAAGCCTCAAACAAACACAGTAAGTAGAGCCAGTATCAATGGAGAAACTAGCAGGAATTAAGGCATTCGCTTTCATAAATGTGCAAAGTGACTTTTGCAGGGCTAACAAAGAAGAAGTAAAGCTCATGCTGAGATGAAAGAAAATTGTCTACTGTCAACAGAATTTATGTTTACTCAGTAAATCCAGTGAAATAATATTTCATATTTATGTTCAAAGACCCTGTTTATGTTTTAAAACATTCTAAATAAGATGAGTCATAACTTTTTAAAAAATATTTTTGGGATAATTGCAAAAGATGCTCCTAGCATCTAGTGTGGCATGAAGGCTAAATCCATTTCTAATGGAATTGCTGGATGAATGAAAACATTATATTTCAGAGTCCTATGCAGATGCCTCACTCTTCTAGGAAAATGACCCTACATTCTCAAATATTGTAATAACTTATTATTGATATGTTGCCTTAAGGTTTACAAGGCACTTTACATGTATTATCTCCTATGATCTTAACAGCAATCCTATGAGGCAGGAGCTATTACTGTCCTCACTTTTACAGATAAAAAAGAAAAACCAAGTCTGAGAGAGTTTGTATGACTACTCTAGGGTCACACAGAGTCAGTATGAAGCAAGATTTGAATCCACTTCCCCTTAACTACAAGACCAGTGTTTGAACCACTACATCACCTAGTTGTCTAAAGCAACATAGATCACATTCTTGCTTGTTCGACAAGATTAAGACTTGATTTAGAACAGTTCCAGCAACAGACCATGTATGTTTTTAAAGGACCAAGCATCCTACTTAAGTATGGACAGAACAAAACAAAACACTTCACCTTTTGTAGAGCATATTGCCTGCTTGGTGATTAATCCTTTAGATATGGCAAACAAGAAATCAAATAATATATAAAATGACCCTCAGTCTTTGGGTCTATAGTGAAGCCAGAAAGAAATCTCAGCTACTTGGAGAGTAAACAGTTTCTTGTTGAAGGGTCAAATAAAGGACTTGACAGATTTAGGTTTATTTTGTGTCAAAAAGCAATTAGAATTATTTCATGGAACATCTAATCATCTGGTATTGTAGTGTTGATTATCAGTATTTGCAAAGAGACTACCATAAAAAAATATTTATAGTTAATGACAGATTTTTTTTTGGTAGGGGATAACAAGGTAGAAAAATCTTAACTCACTAAGACCCTCCAAATTAAAACATCACACAACTGAATTCTTCATAAATTCAATGGTGGGAATGGACAAATATTGCAGAAAAGGTTGAAAAAAATATATATGTATGTATATTTCAGAGTTAATGAATGAAGGAGGCTAGCAGACTGTTAGCAGACACTGCATAGTAACCATAATTATACCTTTGTATTGAAGAAACCAACAAGTGCTAGGTATGGTCAGCATTTAGTAATATCAAACATACAATGATGAATGGTGACTTAGAAAGAACACTCCTTAAAAAATAAAATAAGACTGTATTAGGTAAAACTATTGTATGATGGATAATTTTTGAAGAATTTAGAAAATGATAAGTACTTTAGACAGTTTTCCCCTAAAATATAGGAAAAAATGTAGTATTTGCTAATATAGCTAAATTAAACGTTATGAGCAAGAAAATTTTTGTCTTTTTGTTGTTACTTCCATCATTTTAATCATGAAAAATTGAAAACTCACTTTAAATTCAGGTCTAAGATAAAGCAGAATTTATATTGTATAGATGATATGATTAGACCATCCCTCCAAAAACATGGGCATTGAGTTATAGTAGGGGTTAAATGAGAATAATTAACTTCTTGAGTGTCACACCTGTTACCATCATTTAGAAGCGATGACAAATATGGTATCTACTTATATAATCAACAATGATTTAGTATGCACCTGATATATATATATATATATATATATATATATATATATCAGATATTTTTATAGGTGCTGGGACATAGAAGGAAAAAGAAGTGTTTGTTGCTTGAACATGAGCTGGAAGACAAAGAACAGGGAATGGAGAACTGATGATAATGAAGTTAGTTACTTTAAGAAAACTTTTAAGCTATTTTTTAAGTATATGAGGCTCATAGAGTCTAAAATGTCTTCTTTTATTTGAACTTATTTGACTTTCAAATGATGTTTTCTCTCTGTTATCTTCCACTTGGTCCTTTTCTGACCAGTATTATATTAGTAAAATTCACCTTAGACCATGGATCCTTCCACCTTGTTCTTTTAGATTAATATTTCCTTTAATAATTTTTTTCTCTCTCCATCCTACCACCTACCTCCACCCCTCTGCCACATAACACACACACCCTTAATTTATCCCTGACTGAGCATTATGTCTTTGAAATTTCATGTGGACTAGTATCAGTAACAAGGTATGATCAAGGAAAGCTCTCTGGCTAGGAAAAGAGCTAGGACCAAGGAAGTCTGATTAGTACCAAGTGTCAATGGAAGAGATAATCAATAAAACATCTACAGATATCAGAGAGTCAGAGTAATGCAGGAGCCAATAAACCAGTAACAATATATTGAACTATGAAAAAACAAAGAAATATAGATCAATTGTCATACTAGAGATAGCATGCCTCTGACACTTATTGGTTGTGGATTCTGGCAAGTCATTTGACCTTTTAGAATCTCAAATTCCTCATCTTTGAAATCACCTTGGTGGAATAGGTTGTTTATAATTTTCCTTTAGGACATAACATTCTATGATCCAGAAATGGAAAAAAATGACCAAAAAAAAGTTCAAGGCACATGTTCAGAAAACCACATAGACTATAAGGATGAAATAGGCAAAGCAATAGAAAGCAGGAACACAAGCCACAGTAATCGAAATTTGAGCTTCTACTCATATCTTTTCCTGACCCTTTTCCAAAGTCTATTTTCATTGGGCTGTATCCTCTTTAGGAATAAGTTAAAAAAGTAATCATACCTCTTGCATATGATGCAGAGTGCATATGACTACTTTTGGTGAGCAAGTCTTAAGAACTAGACATGAAAAAATAGTATCATGAAAAGTATGATATATTGGAAGGCGGCTGGATTCAGAATCAGATGAACTGGTTTTGGCACCTATCACTTGTCTGACCTTAGGCAAGTAAATTGCCTTCCTTGGGCCTTGTTTCCTTTATCTGTAAGATGGAGGAGGAAGAGGAAGAAGAAGAGAAGAGGAGGAGGAGGAGTAGAAGGAAGGAGGAAGAGAAGAGGAGGAGGAGAATGCACTATATAGTATCAGTGGACCCTTCCAGCTCCACCTATGAGGATTAGAATAGATATGGGAAAAACCCTGGCAACTTTCTAATTGTTTGAAGGAAAGGAAGTGAACCTCTGGTGATCGAATTCACAGATTAAAATCATTCTTATCCATCTGGCCTTCTTAATTTTATGCCTTAGGAGAAATGAGCCAAATGTACTTTCTCTGTGCCTCCTGGGGAACATTTATTTAGGGGAGATTAGAATCCCTTTTACTCAGATGTCAGAGGGACTGAGTTTAGAAAAGCTTTACAAGATGAATTGGAATGCTTAACTTTAACCTGGATTGAACAGTCTACAATGTCTAAAACTTTTAATTTTGTTTTGTTTTATCATATAGGAACCAGTGTGTGAATTAGAAAGAATGCCAGTTTTGGAATTTAAAAAATATAGTTTGAATCCTTACTCTGTCATTTACTAGCCATGTATCCTTGAGCAAATTTTAACATCTGAAAAATAAGGATGTTAAACTTGATGATATCAAAAGAACTCAGCATGCTAAAATTATGACTTATACAATCGTTCTTTTCTAACCCTTCAGGGTAAACAATTGAGGGAGCTCAAGTTTTTTTCATCTTGGAGTATTTAACATTTTTTTCCATAGGTTAGGAATTGTTTTATACCCTTCACTCCTTGAAGGAATGGCTGATAGAGATTTGATTTTCATCAGCTCAAGTACAGGGCCTACAGCTTGAGCCACTTTGTGATCAACTATAAGCATTATATATGTATGAACAAGTCACCCAATCTCCTTCCAAGTACCTAGTTTCATGGTCTCAGTCATCTTTAATTCTTCTCTTTCCCTCACTCCTCATATCCAATCAGTTTCCAAATGATGTTGATTTTACCTCTAAAGCATCTCTGCTAACTTTCTTTTTCTCTCTACTAATTAGATGGCAACTAACCTAATTCAAGCTCTATTGCCCACACTATTGGAATAATCACCTAGTACAATACCCTACATCAAATATCTTCTCTCTCAAATTCATTTTCTGTGTAATTACCAAACAGATATTCCTAAATCATAAGTCAGATATTATCTCCCTAGGCCCTTGCTTTGTCATATCAGTGACTTGCCGTTGCCTTTAGAATAAAATACAAACTCTTCTGTTTGGTATTAAAATCACCAAACAATCTAGGTCCTGGCTCACGTTCTAGTTTTCCTACACCTTATTCCTCTTGCTATATGGACATGATAGGCAAACTGGCCTACTTTCAGCCCTCTAGAGACACAGTTTGGTTTTCATTTCTCCACCAATCCTTAAATAGACTCTTTCTTCAACTTCACCTCTTCAAATATCAAGAAGTTTCAGATAAAGTTCGATCTTTGACAGAAGTCTATCCTGATTCCCCCATGTTGCTCATGCATTCCACCATAATTATTCAGTATTTAAATGAATTTACTTAATTATATAAATGTAATTTGCCCACCAAAAAAAGTAAGCTCCTCAAGAACAGGACTTTTTCCTTTTTTTTGTCTTTGCATATTTTATGATATTATAGAAAAATGGTAAAATATTATTAATTTTAGACAGTATTTTTCTAAAATCACAGGACATTTTCATTAAGAGTCATGCTATTTCCCATCTGTGAAGTCATGAATGACCCATTCCAAACGTTACTAGGGAGCTTCCTTATGATAAGCCATTGTGCTAGTTCTTGTAGAACACGCATACCAGGGTATATATGTTAATGGAAATTATTAAACCTAGATAAGAACTCTACTTCTGCTACTTTATTGTTGTGGGACACTGGCCAAGTCATATTACCTAATTAGTCCTATTGCCTAATTACCACCCAGCTGAATTCCTTTGCACTCTCTATCCTGCCCCTGCACCAGATGCATATTGATTTCTTCCACTGAATTGTAAGCTTTTTCTCTCCTCTCTCTCTCTCTTTCTCTCTCTCTCTCTCTCTTTCTCTCTCTCTCTCTCTCTCTC
>NW_027185712.1:5795175-5872948 GCF_028583685.1 Petaurus breviceps papuanus
CTCCCCTCCCCGTCTCTCTCTGTCTCTGTCTCACTGTGTCTCTGTCTGCCTCTGTCTGTCTCTCTGTCTCTGTCTATCTCTGTCTCTCTGTCTCTCTCTCTCTTTCTCTGAAGGTGAGTATCCAAAGCCCTTATTATAATCTCTGGTAATTGAAAGGTAATTAATAAATGTAATACATGTTTATTGACTGACTGACTTCCTTGAAAACCAGGGTGTTCTGTTTTTGTTTTGCTATGCAAAAGAGGTATTATAATAATAATAACTTCTATCTACTTCATAGAGTAGTAAGGAGGCTTAGATTATATAATGAATGTGAGTTGTTTTTTTTTTTGAAACCATAAAATACTACACAAATTTCATCTAAAGAACTTTTTTGTTAAAAGGTTGGATCAAAAGACATGCATAGTTTGGCAACTGGGTGTAAGGTGTAATCATAGATTGCTTTCCAAAATAACTGTAACAATTTCCAGCTCTTCCAATAGTACATTGGCATGACTATTTTCCTATACTTACTGAAATATTTGCCATATTCCTTTTTGTCAACTTTGTCAATCTATCGGGTATGAGAAGGAATTTCAGAGTAGCTTTGATTTGTTTTTCTCTAATTATTGCTGATTTGAGGCCAGTGATCGAATGTAAATATGCATTTTTCACAATATTACTGTGAGGTAGACAAGATTAGGACAAAAATTAGAATTTTTACTCATCAAATAAGGAAAATGAAATATAGTGACTTGTTCAAGGTAATACAGTGAATTAGAGAAGGGGAAATCAAACCCATCAGGAATTACTATACTCCATTTCAGTACTTTTTGAGTAGACTTTGCAGTCCCTCTCTACTATCTGTATTTTTTCAGTATTTAATGCTTCAGTATTTAAGCCAGAAAAACCCATGATTTCATTGATTTGGGTGGTATCATCAATGTGCTGATGTATATATCATCTCCTCTATACCTGTTTAGATACTTTAATCTTTGTAACAAAAAACCCCACAAAAGTAACATCTGGTCATCAATCTGCATTGCATTCTCTTCATTTAGAAAAGCTAGTCTTCCTAAAACAGATATGCAAACCCCCAAGAGGCCCATATTCTCACAATCTTACAGCTCACTGAGAACTCATAGAACTTATATTGAAGAACTTTGAATTAGGTCTTGAAGAACTTAAAGTCCCCACCATTTCATGGAGGGGCAGGACTTTCTGAGTTTCATCATAGCATTTGATGACATCTTAATCAATCCAAGAAACCCAAGATACAAGCAGCTTGTGTTCTGCTTAAATTTGCCTGGAAATAATGTTGCTTCCTAAGTCTCCTGATGACAAGAATTGTGAATTTGTAGTCAATTTGACTTCTCTAAGTTAGGTTTTGTTTGGTTGTTTTTGTTTTTGTTTTTCCTGGAAAGAGATATGTGAAGCTGGGTGGGGAAAAATAGAAAGTGCCAGGTAAATAATCTTTATGGGTTATCATGAAATCTTGCTTCATTCCCATATGTTATATTTAGGTGTGTTTATATAATGTAATGGGATTTATAGTCACTTTTAAAGTCATTATTTATTCAGGATACCCCTGTTACTAACCCTCTGACTTCCCTTAATATTAAAAATCCCAAAAGAGAATTTTGGCCACATAGCAAATCATATTAGTATTATAACTCCCCCCCACTTTACGTTACTTCTAAGGACTAGTGCTATTCTTCTGCCATGCATCTAATGCCCATGCATAAGAAGCCCTCCCTACTCTACTCCCCTTTCCATGGTTTTCAGTTTGAATTGATTTCCTTTCAATCTGGTTTTCTAAGAGAGACAAAAATGTCAGTTCCAACTAGAACTTTATGAGTAGTCCATAAATGTTAGGATTTTTAAAGATTTTTGTTTTATTTGCATCCACATAAATATTTATTAAGTAAACATTGACAGTAGTCTTTGCATTGCACAGAAGGGGGGAAAAGAACAATTGTACCTTTCTTTGTATTGATGGTTGTTTATGGGCCATTAAAGACATATTATTTCAAATACAGGGACCAGAATGCTGGGATTGACGATGGCTATTGCTTAGTGGATTTTTAGTAGGAATACAGGTGCTTCGTGCCTGATGAGTTCACTTCAGAATGGAAAAAAAAAATATTCGGTTTTATGAGCAATATATTCTGTCCTCAATGGTCTAGATTGCCTGTCTAAATTATAACAAACTTACCAGGTGTAACTATGTACATGTTCTAATATAACTATATCATTACACTATGAAGACTCTACAGTGGCAAAAAACAAACAAACAAAAAACAAAACTATATCCTCTATATTGCCCATATACTTTATCACAGATATATAAACTGCATCTTTGGTGTGTAAAAATATATCCTAGAAAGATCCTGGTGATAAGAGCTGGGATATTTTAAAAAGGTGGTTGCTTAGAGACCACTGAGGAATCCCAGGAAAGTGAAACCTCACAGAACTCACTGATTTTTTTTTTCCATCCAATTCTGTAGTGTTAGTCATGGAGTTTTATACTATCAGGTTTTTTAAAGAGAAGGGCTTTGTAGATCAGAGACACATTTCAAAGAAATAGACTATCAAATTTTGTATAATTCAGTCATGGTTTTGAATTTGGGTGAAATCAGAAGAAATCACCAATAATATCACCAATAAAATCACCAAAGAAGAAATCACCAATAATACCCTTGCCTTGTAATTGCTGCTTGATAGGATAATTTTAAATGAATTCCTCATTTTGTTTTTGTAGATTTCTAAAATCCATTATATTAGTTTCTGTCTTTGACAGCCTCATCATGGGAAAAACACAGAGCAAAGAAAATAATCATTTTATTTTTTTTAAAGTAATTGGGGTTAAGTAACTTGCTCAACGTTACATGGCCAGTTATTTCTGGGCGTGGTGCTAAGTGTGAGCCCGGGATTCGATCTCCAGATCTATCTCAACACTGGAGCCGGTGCTCTTACTCGCTGTGCTACCTGGCCGCCCCGAAAATAGTCATTTTAAAAATTAAAATTTTTGTTAAAGGAAACTTTCTGAAATTGTTCATGGAGAGAGAAAATGTATTTGATCCTGCCTCATAGAAATTCAATCTAATTCCAAAAGTATTTATTGAGATTCTACCAAGTATCTGAATATATATATATATATATATATATATATCACAATCTTATATATTTTCAGTCTTTTCCTTTGATAATCTTGTAATATAGTAGTTGAGGAGACAATACTTAAGAACCTGAAGCAAATTTTTTTTAAATCATAGAAGATGGTTAAATCATAGAAGAAGCAGTCAGTAAACTGATATATTCCAAATGTCATAATACAAGGTCTAGACAACCTGAGTGGTCAAGAAGGGGAAGAGATCAACATTGCTTAGACCTATCAATGTTCCCTTAATGGGTAAAAAAAAAAGAAATCTTAAGGGAAGCCCTGAAAATTAGAGTAGGTTGGGGGAGAGAGAGTGGAGAGGATAAGAATAGGGCTTCCCAAACTCAGAACAATAATTTTTAAGGCAGATCAATATTCTCTGTCTGATAAATTATTGAAGAAGAATCTTATTGTCAGTATTATAAATTTCTTGTAGAGGAAGAACAAAGAGCCATCTCTCAAAACCTTAAGGACAGATAGTAATGATACGGAAAGGATATATTGTAAAGGACAATTAAACTAGGAGTTGGGAAGCCTGACCTAGAACACAGAATCCTAGCTCTGCCCCTACCTCCCTCAGTGATGTTGGGCAAATCACTTTAACCTTTCAGTTTCCATCTTTTTTATCTACAAAATGGAGGAGATAAGCAGAATTTCTGATCTTCTTTAGTTCTAAAATTGATTCCCATCCTCTACAAGAAATTAAATAACCTGGCTTATTGAGATATCAGGTAAATCCCACATCAAGCTCAGTTTCATTAAATTAAATGACCAAGTTTCTACTCTTATGTGTCAGGCATTGTAATAAAGAATTCCTAAAATCCCTTTTAGCACATTCATTCTATAAACAGCATTCACAACCTGGTCCTCAGGGCTGAGGAATCCCTATAGAAACACATGATTTTCTGACCTGGTATAAATGTCAAGCCAGTAAGTCACCATTTAACTGAGACCCATCAAAAAACAACATGTGAAAAGCAATTTACTAATACATTCGTGCCTTGCCTCAGTGGGTAGGTCAATGCAGTGCTTTTTACCAACATGAAACTTATGCAACAAGGGGAAACATACACACACAAGCAGAAGCAAATTGCCAATAACACCAAACACCAGTACTGTATTTTCTTTACTGACAGATATTAAGAACACTTTCTCTAGGGAATGAAGAAATGAAAATTTTTGACTTGCTTAGTAATCCCCCCTTTATTGGGGTGAAAGTTTTCAAAATGCCCTAGTCTTTATTTATTACAAAATCAGCACCCCTCACCTGACAGTTATAATTCCATGTGCACTTTTGCCCTGCAATTAAGACACCAAGAAAAAGTTTTGGAAACATTTCTCAGAAACTTATTTCCTTTCAGTAACTAATTAGGCTATCCTATACCAAACTCAAAGCCAGTATCTTTGCAAAGTTTCTAAATGAACAGTCATCATTCCACTCATACCTAGGATGAGGTATCCATGGAAACCTTGAACTTCTAATGACTGGCGGTTGGCAGGCTCAGGAACCCAGAGTGTGATTTATCTCTAGTCTGCCTCAATACCAGCACTCAGGCCTGCCAAACTGATTTAGATGTTTTTTTGCTAATGGTAACTCTCCACCAAAATCTATCTAAGGCTGATCCCAATATTGTCCTAACAAAGTCAAATGAAAAGGTAAATGAAAAGCTCATCTAGATGGATAAGTAAAGGGGTTAGGGTTATTTTTGTTTGTTTTGGGCTTGGGTTTTGGGGTTTTGTTTAGGGTTTGTTTTGTTGCTCCTAGACAAGTCAAAGATATGATATGAATATTTTTTTTGGATTTTTGCACCCTCCATAGCCAATGTAAGAATATAAATGTATACTTCTGTCTTCTACCTCAGGTGTGGCCTGGGGATCATTATTGTCTAGAATACTATGTGTTTTCAGCTTCCTCATTCCCATAGTCACTGTGTTTTCCTTTTGTCCTTTTGGTGTGTGAGGGCTGACCTTAGCAGGGAGTCGGCTGTCTTCAATATGGCAGATCATCTATCACTGCCTCCCCAGGCTGTCTGACTTCCATTTAATCTTACTTGTAATTTTCCAGGGGAGGTTTACAAAAGCCACAAACAGAATTTTAATGTTGTAAAAAACCTTTGAAGATAGTAAATATTTCCTTTTTCATGAGGTCAAGCTAAAGCTCAACTGGCCCCTGAGAAGACAGGGACAGTTTGCAAGTTGGACTTCATTTTATTGAAATGGACCCTAAATTCAGTCATTTGCATTCATCTAAGGAAATGATTCTCTCAATACCGAGGTACCACAGGGGCATAAATATGCATTTCATATTAGCGGATGCTTGGTTCTTGAACGTTTTTTTCCCTTCTGACACAGCCAAAATATTAATTGGTTTCATAATTGCAAAATATTCACCTCACTAATTTGCAAATGTATTCATTATGTATTTCAAACACCATTCCCAGAAACTAATGGCAGAATTAATGGATGTTTTAGGCTCCCATTGAGAGGAAAATAGAAGTCCAAGGAAGCTCACTGATAGAGGAGGGACTGAATGCCCCTAAATATTAAGGCAATAATGACTTTCCTAGATATCTAGATAGATGGACGCTTGAATTTCTGAGATCAGTTAGCAAGTAAACACTATAAACTAAACAAGGCTGAATCACAAATTAGTTTGGTAAGTGAGCTCTTGTTTTAATTATTTATGCAAAAATCTCTTTCTAGCTTCAGTAGAGCTCAGCAGAGAAGGTAAGACCAATGACACTATGAAAATAACAAATGTATATGGTTATAAGCTGGGCTAATCATCTAAATTCTCTGGTTTTCTCCAGGTAATATTAGGGGGAAAGATCAAAGGGCCATGGAAAGTATGAGCAGAAATTAACCAAAGAGACTCATTCATTTGGGGCATGAGTATAGTATCCAGGGCAAGGAAGATAGTAACTCTTCTGTGCTCTGCCCTACTCAGACCATTTGTGTAATACCCCATCTAGTTGTATCCTCATATTTTAAGATAGACTTGACAAGCTGGATAATATCCAGAGAACACTTAGCTTGGAGCTAGAACACTGAGGGAACTAGAAAATATCATGTACTAAAGACAGCTAAAGCTACTGGTAATGGGGAAAACAAACAACAAAAAAATTCAACAGGGAAAGGATAGTTGTCTTCAAATATTTGAAGAGCTAGCTTACATAAAATAAATATCAGACTTCTTCACCTTGTTGAATTAGGAACAATGAACAAAAGTTTCAGAGAAAGCCTTTGAAGTTGATATAGAAAAAATGCTTTCCAATAACATCTGTCTAAATGTGGATTGCATTGATTCTTAAAATATTGAGCTCTCCATTTAAGCAAAGACATGTCAGAGAAGTTAGATTTTTTTTCTTCTTCAGGTAGATATGAATGACAACCTCCAAGATCCCTTTCAAAATTAAGAGTCTGTGGTTTTAGTTTTACTACTTTTTTTCAGATGAGAAAACAGACATAAACCAGATTGGTTAGTATGTTGGTAAGCAATTTCCAAACTAACTTCTTCCAGAATGAAGCATGGGAAGAATTTTATCAAAGCAAAATCATTTGTGGAAATCTTAACTGCATTTTTCTATTGACACCAACCACAGTTGTCCAAATAAAACACCTTAGTATTTGCCAATAATAGAAATGTTTAAGAGGTGGCAATATAATGGTGGTGACAAAAACAATCCTCTTACCCAAGAGGAAAAGGGTAAATCAGGTGTGCCTATTGCCAATTTCCTGACTAAAGTAGTACCATTCAATAATTCCTATAATTAAAAATATATATTTATTACAACAACCAGGCAACTAGCATTTATTAATCAGTTACTATGGTCTAAATTCAAAGTCAGGTTTAGAAAGGACTTTCTTAAGAATGACCTTATGAGAAAAGTGCTGAAAGTATACCATTTTTCTAATGAAGAAATGGATGTGGAAGATTATTCATCAAAGCTCACATACTTTTTAAATGACAGAATCAGAATTTGAAGTCAAAAGTCTTCTGCCTCTAAATTCAGTGTTACTTTGAATACACAGCTTCACATATCACATATTTAGTCCTTATTTCTTCTTTTTATGTTATTTGATAGGGAAATATACCAAATAAGACTAGCTTACTTCCCTTTGTTCTTTCACAGAAATTATCAAATTTAGTCTTAAAATATCTCACTCCTGCCAAACATTTTCTTCTGGTTGCACAGCCTTGTTTATTGGAAAAGTAAATGCTCCCTCAGTCAAGAGAGGTTTTTGGCCATGCATAGTTTGTAAGAAAAAAGCATACAGGGACCATCTGCTCATGTTTCTTCTCTCTGGGTCATACTTTTTCCTCATAGAACCCTACAGAATGAGGGTTTTTTTTAAATAGGAGACATTTGTCATTATGATCAGGATAAAATATTATATGCAATTAGTCAAAAAAGTCTTATTTAGAGATATGATTGTAGAAACTTTAAGGGCTGCCATTTGGAAGAAGTAGGAGGCTACTTCTTTATTATTCTATAGGAGTTAGAGGAGGGACTAGGACCAATAGCGGAAATCTGAGGAAGGCACATTTTAATTCAATATCAGAATGATTTTATGAGTAATTCAAATTGTCCTCAAATTGACTAGACTGCCTTATGAAATAGGAAAGGTCTGATCCTTACAAGCAAAGGCTAGAAACTAGATATGCCATCACAGCATTTTCATTACTGGATAGGAGATTTGGCTAGAACATATTAAAAATGATATGGTTATAAGATTCTATGATTTTCTGATTCCATAGCCCGTTTTCACATCAAACAGTATATTAGCTCAGGAAAATTATCAATGGAATGAGTCAACAAGACATTTGTCAAGTTAGGCATGGTAGAAAGGAGACTCTGGTAGAAACAAAGCTCTCAACCAATCCTACAAGAAGTGACAATAAAGGAAGAAATTAAGGCAGTCCCTCAGGCTCTTTATTTGGGAAATGGACATAGGATTTATAAGAGATGAGACAGAACTAGTCCTGCTTAAATATCATCACTGGACCTGCTGCTGAATTTGTTTCCAGATGCCTTACAGGAGGATCTACTGTTAGGGAACTGACAAGTCAGTAACTATGATGATATCATTTTGCAGCATGCTCTGACATGACCAGAAACTTGAAGAGAAAACAGGTGTTGCTGACATGGAGGAGCAGGCCAAAGAGGTTTCTGCTTTTTAACAGACTTGTCAAAGTTCTCCTGCTTACAGAAGCACAACAGGGTCCCAAGGCAAGTATGCAGGGCCAAATGCTCACTCTGGGAAGGACAAGATGTCTTGGGTTTGAAAGATGAAAGGTAGAAGAGGTTAACAAAGCCCTGAACAAGCTTTTTGTGTTTTTTTTCCTCCATTTTTCCTCTAAGTTAAAAAAAATACTGTCATAGGTGTAGTCACTTGGAACTAAATGCTACATATATATGTATGTATACACATATGTATATGTATGTGTGTATATATGTATATATATATATTTAAGTTTGAAGTGAAAAGAATGTGAGGAGTTGTTATTTTCTGTAGAGAAACCTGTTAGTGAGTCTTCCAAAGGGTTACCCCAAGGCAATTGCAAAAGTCATTCTAGTCAGTTAGTTAATAAGCATTTATTAATTATCTTATTAATTAAACACCTTGTTGTTCAGTCTTTTCATCTGAGTCTAAATTTTCATGACCCCTTTTAGGGTTTTATTGAGAAAGACATTAGAGCAGTCTGCTATTTCCTTTTCCAGCTCACTTTAGAGAGGAGGAAACGGGGGCAGAGTTTAGTGACTTGCCCAGGGTCACACAGCTAGTAAGTGTATGAGTTCTGATTTGAACTCTAGTCTTCCTGACTCCAATCCCAGTCCTCTATTCACTGAACCAACTAAATACCTACTATGTGCTGAGCACTGTACTTTATATGACAATTTTGGCAGGCCCAGGGTTAATCAATATTTTTATTTGTTCTTTCCTTTTTTTAAAATTAATTAATTAATTTTTAGTTTACAACATTCAGTTCCACAAGTTTTGAGTTCCAAATTTTCTTCCGTTCCCCAAGACAGCATGCAATCTGATGCAGGTACTACATATACATTCACATTAAACATATTTTAACATTAGTCATGTTGCAAAGAAGAATCATAACCAATGGAATGAACCAGGAGAGAGAAGAAACAAAGCAAAACAACAAAAAAAAGAAAATAGTCTGCTTTGCTCTGCATTCACACTTCATAATTTATTGTCTGAATGTGGATGGCATTTTCCCTCATGAATCCTTTGAAATTGTTTTAGGTCCTTGCATTGGTGAGAAGGGCTAAGTCTATCAAAGTTAGTTGTCACACACTGTGGCTTTTACTGTGTACTATGTTCTCCTGGCTCTACTCCCCTAATTCAGCATCAGTTCATATAAGTCTTTCCAGGTTTTTCTGAACTACATTTGTTCATCATTTCTTATGGCAAAATAGTATTCCATCACATTCACATACCACAACTTGTTCAGCCATTCCCCATTAAATGGTTATCTCCTAAATTTCCAGTTCTTGGCCACCGCAAAAAGAGCTGCTATAAATATTTTTTGTATATGTGTGTCCTTTTCCCATTTGTACAATCTTTTTTGGATATAGTCCTAGTAGTGGTATTTCAGGGTCATGGGGTATGCACATTTTTATAGCCCTTTGCTCAAAGTTCTAAATTGCTCTCCAAAATGGTTAGATCAGTTCACAACTCCACCAAAAATGCATTAGTATTCCAATTTTTCTCATATCTTCTCCAGCAAAATATGTTTTGTGATGTTAGCCAATCTGGCAAATGTAATGTAGTCAAAATTACTCATTTTGCATTTCATAATGTTCTCTATCTCCTTTTCAGTCATAAATTCCATTCTCTAAAAATCTGACAGGATAACTATTCCTTACTATTCCAATTTACTTATGGCTTCAACTTTTATATCTAAATTGGGTATCCATTTGGACTTTATTTAGGTTTACAGTGTCAGACATTGGTCTATGCCATATAGTTTCTGCCATACTATTTTCCAGTTTTCCCAGTAGATTTTTGTCAAATAGTGAGTTCTTATCCCAGAAGTTGTGGTCTTTGTGTTTATCCAACAATTGATTACTGTAGTCATTGACTATTGTGTCTTGTGTACCTATTCTATTCCACTGATCCACCACTCTATTTCTTAGCCAGTACCAAGTAGTTTTGATGATTGCTGCCTTATAATACAATTTAAAATCTGGTATGGCTAGACCACCTTCCTAGCATTTCTTTTCATTAATTCCCTTGATATTCTGGACCTTTTGTTCTTCCAGATGAATTTTGTTATTATTTTTTCTAGCTCCATAAAATAATTTTTGGTAGTTTGATTGGTATGGCACTTAATGAGTAAAATAATTTAGGTAGAATTGTCATTTTGGTCATATTAGCTTGACCTATTCATGAGCAACTGATGTTTTTTGTTTGTTTGTTTGTTTTTTCCTCCAATGATTAATATCTGACTTTATTTGTGTGAAAAATGTTTTGGAATTGTGTTCATATATTTCCTGGGTTTGTTTTGGCAAATAGACTCTCAACTATTTTATAATGTCTGCAGTAATTTAAATGGATTTTTTTTCTTTCTATCTCTTGCTGTTGGGCTTTATTAGTAACATATAGAAACATTGATGATTTGTTTGGGTTTGTAGGAGAGCTCAGATGAATCCCTGCTTTCACTCTGCCATCTTGGCTTTGCCACTCTATCTTTTCTTTTAATCAAGGAGCTTTAGTGGCCTTCTTTTAATATTACATAGGAAGCCATCTACTCTACTCAAAGATACAAAGGACTCAGAAAATAGTAGGTTTTTAATATTTATGAAGCCAATGAGTGAATGAACAAATGAAATATTAAGAACTTTCTCTTGTTTTATGGTTGTTTCAGGGATATTTCTTAGGACTGTATTTCTTGAAATAAATGAAGTATGGAGGTAACTTTGAACATTCTACTCATCCCAAATTCATTACTCTATGATGTAAGTGGGGCTGATATTATTTTCTCCATTTAAAAGATGAGTAAATGGAGGATATGATGTGAGCTATCTTGCCTATCATCACCTGATTAGTGACAAGAACACAAAGTAAAACTCATTTTTCTTGTCTAAAACATGGGAAGGCAGCAAGTCTAGGCAATAGGCAAAGAAGTCATAATTTTCACTGGCAGTCTGGAACTGGACCTGGAGCTGGGTGAGAACCTAAAACTCTTAGTCTTTTAAGGGTTTGTGCCTAAAATGACAGGCCCTGTTTTCTTGGCGATGAGGCAGCCTCTTCATTCACATAGTAGTATCATGTGTAGCAATTATGATGAGAAAGATAAATTCATGTGATTCCAGGCTCACCCAAAGCTTTTGACCCCTTGAAATCCACATGTGATCATCTAGTGATTTGGAGGAGGCTTTAGACTGTTCATTCAACTATCTTTATGACCACAGAGTGAATCTTATCATAGCTATTTCCTTTTCCATTTTTAAAAAAGCTCTTCACGTGAAATTTGTTTAATATTTTGCTTTTTCAAAAGGAATAAAGCAACACATATGACATTCATTGTGCCATCTAATACTCTTTATCACTCTATAAAGTAGGTAGAACAGTTTTTGTTACTATAATTCTTTTACATAACAAAACAAAAATAAAACCCTGAAATTCAGAGAAATCAGTCAATAAACATTTATTAAGTACTTTTTCAAACATCAGAGACTATTCTAAGTACTGGGGACACAAATACACACACATACACACACACAGTTAGTCCTTGCCCTTGAAGAACTTACAATCTAGTGGAGAAAATCAGGAAAACCTGGAGCAGGGGCATGCTAGAAAAGTCCAAAGGAATAGACCTGGATGATACGATTAATTTCGTAATATGACTTGGTTAATATTACAACTACAAAGTGGAAGAACCAGAGTTTTTAACTAGGTCAAATAATTTCCTTTACAATATATACCCTGGTATACATTTTCTGCAGAACTAGCACAGTGACTTATTATAAGGAAGTTCCACCGTGGAATTTGCATTCTAGTATACTATTATATAAAATTCTATTGCTTCTATAGCATCATAGAAATATGCAATAATATGTTGCTGCAGAGGGTGCTTGGTGATATTCTCACTCCGCAAAATTCCCCTCCAAAGAACTTTACAATAAACTGTCCAAATAAATTCTAAAGTGGCATAGAGTTCAGTATGAGACATATTTCTAGCCAAAGAATTTATGAGGTCAGAAGGAGAGGTCCCACTTCAGTGGGATTGATCTGGAGATCAGTTCAGAGAAAGCAGCTATGGGCCTTGGAGGCAGTGGAGGAAAAAGGAAAGTACTTTGATATAGATTGTACACGTGCAGTTATACAAAACTTCTGTATATTAGCCATATTGCAAAAGAGAACACAGACCAAAAGGAAAAAAAGAGAAAATTAAGGAAAGTAAAAAAGTTTGTTTTGATCTACATTCAGACTTTATCAGTATAGCATTTTTCCTCATGAGTCCTTTGGAATTTTCTTGGATCATTGTATTATTGAGAAGAGCTAAATTATTCACAGTTGATCATTGCAATATTACTGTTACTGTGTATGATTATCTCCTGGCTCTGATTAGTTTACTTTACATCCGTCCATATAAGTCTACCCAGATTTTTCTGAAACTATCCTGCTTGTCATTCCTTATAGCATGATAGTGTTCCATTACAACGATATACCACAACTTGTTCAGTCATTCCCCAATTGTTGGGCATCCCCTCAATTTCTATTTCTTTGCCACCACAAAAAGAGCTGATATGAACATTTTTGTATATATAGGACTTTTTCCTTTTCTTAGATCTCTTTGGCATACAGATCTAGTAATTGCATTGATGAGACAATGGGTAGGCACAATTTTATAGCTTTTGGGTCATAGTTCCAAAATTATTCTCGAAAATGGTTATATCATTTCACAACTCTACCAAGAGTGCATTAGTGTCCCAAATTTTCTACCACCCCTCGAACATTTGTCATTTGCCTTTTTTGTTATATTAACCAATCTGATAGGTATGAGGTGGTATTGCAGAGTTCTTTTAATTTGCATTTCTCTAATTAATTGTGATTTAGAGCAGTTTTTAAAAAATATTTAACTATAGATAGCTTTGATTTCTTCTTTTGAAAATTGCCTATTCATATTCTTTGAGCATTTATTATTTGGGGAATGACATATTCTTATAGATGTGACTAATTTCTCACATTTGAGAAATGAGGCCATTATCACATAAACTTGGTTTAAAAGGGTTTTTTTTTGACAATTTCCTGTTTTCATTCTAATCTTGTCTGCTTTTGTTTTGTTTGTGCAAATGTTTTTTTTCACTTTCAAGAGGTCATATTTTCTTACCTTCTATTCTAAAGTCTAAATATATAAGATTTACATGTACAGTAGTTTCCTGAAAGTATTTATTTTTGTGGGAGAAGGGGAGACAGGAGGGAAATAGTGGAAGGTATGGAGGAGAAGGAGAAGAAAAGTGAAAGAGAGAGATGGAAATGGAGGAGAGGTAGGAGAAAAAGGTTAGGGAAGAGGGAGAATGAGAGAAATGGAGAGAGTAGGGAAATATTCTATTGAAAACCAGCTATGAGGGGAGGTTCCTACCAGAGGTGAGGCACAGACTTCCTTTTCTACCTTTGATTTCTCCCAGTGGGTTCCAGGATTCCTACTCATCTACTGAGTAGGATTGGTTCTGCTATGAACAAATATTCCAAACCTGGATGCCCTTAGTTTAAGTCTAAAGGCAAGGAACCACAGTGGGGTCCCTGGTTGGTTCAGGTCAAACAGATCCAGGTTTTTGTATAGTTGCAGAGAAAGAGTACACTTCATAAGACAAAATGGGTCCAGAGGCAGATCACTAGGATGTGGGAACTATAGTGGGAGAGAAAGTCACTGACCTGTAGGAGACATGGAGGGAGAGGAGCATATAGAGATACTTATGTAACTGTAGATGGGTTTTGGGAGCACTGGTGACCCATGGCAGTTAGAGGAGTGCTTGGAGGACAGGGTTTTGTGATAAGGGAAAGCCTAAGTCTTATCTAGACTACCTTGGGGTTCACTTCTTAACATATTAATATCATCTCAAAGTTATTTGAGCTTTGGCTTGCCTTATTTAAATATCTTTTATTGGTTTTACTGTGCTTGTCTGGAACTTATCTGCAGTTTACAGACTGAGGGGCTGTTATTATGATGGAAAGGCCATTACAGCAAGGCCTAATGCTTCTTCTAATTCAGCATACATTCTCCAGATATGGACTTAATTAATTCAGGAGGCAGTTTGTTTTGTTTTGTTTTTTCAAGAGCCTTATATGTTTCCCTTTACATTCTTAATTCCTATTTATTGTTACCTTACACTGATTAGTTATATACTTACTTAGTATACTATCTGCTGGAGTATGTAGGGGATCATAACCAGATAAACAATTTTAACACAGAGAAAAAGAAGTAGATAGGAACAAAAGGAGAAGTAGAGAGAGGAAAAGGAGAGGAAGATGGAGAGCAAAGGAAGGAAAAAGAGAAGAGGAAAATGGAGAGGAAGAGGGCGAAAGAAGGGTAGCAGACAGGGGCATTGAGCAAGACAGGTAGAAGAAAAGAGATTATAGTTCTTTATAGACAGAAAAAAATACCTGGGTGTGAAGAGATTTGGGTCCTATTCTTAGTCAGACTAAAAACTAGCTAAGTAAACTGAAGAAACTCATGTAACCTCTTCAAAGCTCTATTTTCTCATCTTGGAAATGAGGGGGTTATATTTAATCATCTCTAAGGGTTCTTCCAACTTTCAAATTCTATGGTTCTAGTATATAATTATATTTTTACTATACCTATATTAGACTCTTTGATTATTTAAATATACATATATATGAATAATAATATTGATGCAATTTGGAATTCTCAAGATAATAGAAGCAAAAATTATTGAAGACATTGCTTGCTATTGGCAAGTATTTCAGTATTAACCTTCTTTTTACCTCTTTGTTTCAAATATTGGCTGCTATGGCAACCTTTCCCCTCTTTTCTTCCTCTCCTTTTCTCCCTATCCCAACCAACTCACCAGATTTTTTTCAAATAAAAAGCACAAGGCCTTGGGGACTTCAAATATTTCATTGAACTATCATCCTAAACCCTCTGCCCTAGAAGCATTTCTGTTGCCAAAGCTCAGAAAGTCCATGTATATATGAAATGTTTATTATCTCTTGCTTTCCTCTTTGTTAATTACGATCTCCCCAGAACAGCATGTGAAACAAAAGTAGAGCCCAGTGCCTTTTACATAGTGGGGACTAAATATTTCCTGACTGATAAATTTAATTCTTTCCACCAAATGTCCCATTCTAAAATGCATTGCATAAAGCTGAGTGTTTTAACTCTATCCTATAGATATGAATGTCATTTACTACTCAATCCATTGTAAAGAGGGGAAACTAAGTACTAGGTCAATAGGGAAGATGCTGCCAGAAACACAAAATGCCAGACATGGCACTTATCCTGATCACATGATCTTAGACCTGGACTTTTGCTCTATGTCCCTTGTCAGTTCTTCACCTTGTAACAGCAGCTTATTAAAGATTGCTCAACAGCAACTAGAAATAGAGAGAAATACTACATATTTGTACAAATGAAAAAAAATTCCTGGCACAGAAATCAGCATATACTATGGCACGAACCATCCATCTGTTATGATATCCCTCAACTTTTTGTTTCAACATCCTCATATATCCTTTTCTATTTTCCTATTATCAAATTAGATGGTGAACTGTG
The DNA here is from genome assembly GCF_028583685.1 of Petaurus breviceps papuanus. Taxonomy (NCBI): domain Eukaryota; kingdom Metazoa; phylum Chordata; class Mammalia; order Diprotodontia; family Petauridae; genus Petaurus; species Petaurus breviceps. The sequence goes on from NW_027185712.1 coordinate 5,811,075, forward strand.
GTTACTTTTACTAATTCTTATGCCCTTTGGTTCTTTGAAGCCCTTGTTCCAGCACAGTGTAATGGAATGAACACTGACTTTTGAGTCTAAAGTTTCAGAAGACCTGTGTTCAAGTTTTGCTTCTCTTAGTATGTGACCCTAGACAAGTCATTGCACTTGTCTGAACCTTAGTTTCCATAAATGTAAAACAGTAAGTTGTATTATATAAATCAGTTTGGTATACTGGAATGGTAATCTATGTTCCTATTTTTAAAGCAAAATACCATTCTGAAACTAAACATTCTCATATATGTTATCTAAGTTGTCACCCCAAAAATCTTTTTCAATTAATTTTGTGAACTTGAATTTCTATACCTCAAATTTTATTTTTATTGGTAAATTTAAGCTATATTTGTTATAATGTTTGTTATTTCCCTTTCTTTTACTTCCTTCATCATTGTTATTTGTCATCAAATCTTGACAATTATGTCTCCACACTATCTCTCAAATATGTACCTTTCTTCTGTTATAATTGTCATCAATCTAATAAAGGTCTTGAATAACTACCTATATGCTTTCTTACAATACTGGATCCTCCTAATCTTTTTCCCCTCCAAGTTCCTCTTTCAATACATTAGTGAGAACACAAATCATCATCTTAAGGGCAGGATTGTTCCTCTTCATCTCATTCTTTCCTTTTGCAATTGGGAATTTTCTTTTTAATTGCTAAGGGAAATTTGCCATTTCAGTTGTCTGGAGGAAGATCAAAAGGTGTAACTAAAGAGAATGAGAGTGCCTCCTTGAACCCCAAGATCGACATAAGGATGTTTCTATATTTGGGAAACAAACTTCCCAGGTTCTGGAGCCCACAGAGAGGAGGAGAAAACAGGAATAAAATTTTAGATATTCTCTGAAAGATAAGTCTGGCCTATTCATCCTTTCATATGTAAAGGTCTAGAGTTGGAGGGGAAGAAAAATGGAAGAGATTCAGGGTTTTCATGGTGAGGATATCAGAATATCTTTGTGTCTATGCACATGCATGTGTGTGTGGAGGGGGAGCGGGGGGTATGTGTGTGTATCCCTTGATTTGAATGTCTCACAAAGACATGTAATGTGGTAGCTTTGAGAATTAAAAGGTTGGGAGAAAAGCAGTTTGTTTCTTCGGTTTGCTGGCAATTTAAAAAGTGAAAGTTTAGAAAGGTCTTCAGTAAGTTGAGAAAATGATTTAATTTGTAGTCTGTCTTCCAAGTCAGCAGAAAGACGTATGTTTCATCTGTGAAACATAAGGATCTATAAAGGATATGTGAGGAAAAGATCATAGCAAAGTCCTCTCCTCATCTCAAGAGGAATAGATAATACTATCCAGTGATTACAGTTGATGCTTTAAAGAGAGAGAAACTTCATAAAAATATGCTCAGTGAAGCCATATTGAACTGTATACATGACATTCAAGGTCCACCACCACAATCTGTTGTTGCCCTGCTTTTGCAGTCTCATTTCATATTACTCACTCTACTCTACTCCAGTCAAGATATTTTATAAAAATTCCTGGGCTTTCTCCTCTCTTTTCTTTGTTTACACTATTTCCTTATGCTTTAAATCCCTCTGCACCCAAAAAGCATACAAGCACACTATACAAACATACCCTTTAACTGTTGAATCACTACACAAACCTGAAAATCTAGCTGCAATGATGCCTTTTCCATGAGTCATTTCATAATTGTTCCCTTCCCTCATACCTCAAGTACCACTTTATTGGAAGCTCTCAAGCAAACAAGAGAAGCTATTTATAATTGTGGCAAGTTTCCCAAGATTTTAGCTAATCTTGTATACTATTACCCCATCTCCCACTTTTACCCTCAGCTTGGATAGGTGCATATTAAATGTTGAATTCAGATGAAATCTCATGGGTAAACAGCTAACAAATGAGAAATTAACTTTTTTATAAGTTTAATTCTTTTGATCAGATATATCCAGAAATGAATATATAGCACTATCCCTGGAACTGGTATAGGGAGAAGGTAAAGTTCTTCACAGCATTAATTCTTTAGGCATCAAATTATTCTGATTCTTCTTTTTAAAAAAATATAGCTAAGAATTCAGTATTTCAAGTTTTCTGATGCTTATGTAAGTAAATGAAAAGGCTTAGATACCCAAATCTCCAAGCCCGCTATGGATTCCAATGTGGTCGTCACTGGAAGCAAGACTTTCTTAATGAAAATAAATGTGGCAAGATAGAGATAATAAAAAGTAACAGAGATCCCAAAGAGGGCCCTTAGAGTATACTAAGTTTCTTAAAAGGACCCAGTACAGTCAACTGAGAGAAAGTTTTGCTTGCACAGCTTCCTATGAAAAGCAAAGCCTATTTTTCTAACAATCCTTACCCAATGATAGCAATTATAGGTGGTTTTAAAAGTATAACCATTTTTGTGTCACAAAGCATGTTAAAGCTTACTAGGCAATTGCCATTACCACAGCTACCTTTCAAATTTTCTTTTTAAAAATCTTTAATGGTATGTGTATGTATTTGTGCATGAGTGGGTGTGTTTGTGCATCTGCACACACGTGCATGTGTAGGCTAATCATATCCAGGTAAACGCTAATAATTTTGAAAAACACAATAATATTGCAGCTTTAAAAGTCAGCAGATTGTATAGAATTATACTTTAATTGATGGACATGCTCAAGGGCTCCCACTGGCAGCTGGGGCCCAGGCTGAAATGGCCTGTCTTTGCAGTTCTGCCCCAGCAGTCCCCTCACCCCCATGCATCTGTGACTTCATTCTTAAGTCTCCTCTGACAGATGGGTAATGGCAATTCAGGGAGTAATTGGTAGATGCCATGGTGCTTTTCCTCCTCATGAAAGGTCACTTACATTAAAGAGATGGTACTCTTGGGCCATCAGATTTTTCCTATATCTTATCAGAACATTTTTTTGCGGGGGAGGCAGTAAGGTTGGACTTTATCTTTGTTGTATAATGGAAAGACTATTATGCAGGAAGTCAGAAAAACTGTATTTGAGTCCCACCTTAGATGCTTACAAGCTGTCGCTTTGTGAAAACACCTTAGCCTCTCTACACCTCAGTTTCTCTATATCTGCAAAAATAAGTATCATAATATATTCCCTATCTACCTCCCAAAATTGTTGTAAACAAAGTTATTTCTAAATATTAAAAACATATCTATTATTGGTATTCCAGCTTAGAGAGTTAATAGTCATGCTTCCTTCTCCAAAATACCTTAACTCTCTAAGCCTCAGTTTCTCTGTCTGCAAAATGAGAATGTAAATGCTTGCATTATCTACTAATATGCATTATGTAATTCCATCTTATTATACTGTTGATCTTGATATCATTACCTGAAAGTCCTTCAAGTGATCTTTTTAAGAAGTTTCAATATGCTTGAAACATTTGTAAGAATCAATGCTACTATGGGTATCAAAGCACCATCATGTTGCTGAAAGAGTCCTGGACCTGGGAGAGGTAGGTTCAAACTGTCTCTGTCAACAGACCCGGCCTCAAACTTTGAACAGGTGCCTCCTTTCTAAAGGCTTCAGTTTTGTCAACTGTAAAATTTATAGTTTGGAGAAGTTAAAATCCCTCCTTACCATAAAATTCTTACTGTTGACTAGGACTCCAGGAGCCTAGAATTGTGGCACAATTCTTCCATAAACTTTGTGACTTTGGTAGGAAGATGTTTTAATTCCATGGCCCTCTATTTTTTTTATCATTAAAAGACAAATGTTATTCTGAGAAAATTTGAAGTCATCTTTCAACTCTACAAATCTAATCCCTGATCCTGCTATATTTTGTATGTTAATTGCTTATGAAAAGCCCTTTCCTGTGATTTGGATAAATGCACTTGAATGAGTATTAAATGGCATGTCTCCCTAAAACCCTAGGACTTGGGGCAGAAAGAGTCTTGCGACCCTTTAAAAAAAAAAACCCTTCCTGAGTAGTGGGGTCAGGTTACCGGGGGTTATTTTAAGCCAAAGGAATAGGCATCTACATTTAGAGGACCTCTCTTGGAGGTCTGGCTTAGCCAGTTACTAGCTGTGTGGCTCTGGGCAAAATTTTGTAAACATGCTAAACTTGGATTCTCTTTCTCTCAAATGAGGCTACTAATACTTTCACTATATATTGCACAATATTAATATTGCCATGAGCCCTGTGCATCCCCCACACACACACAAAAGCATTAAAAGGAGCAAGGAATCTTAATTTGGAACAAAGATTAAAGTCCAGGAACTAGTTCCTTAGGGAAGTAGACAAGAATATTGGGCAACATCAATTGGGGAATGGATTAACAAGTTGTAGTATATGAATGTAATGGAATATTAGTGTGCTATAAGAAACGAGGAACAAATGAACTTCGTATTTACCTAGAAAGGCTTCTACAAACTGATGCTGAGTGAGAAAAGCAGAACCAGGAGAACATTGTACACAATTATTGACACAATGTGTGTGTGATGACCAATTTTGATAGACCGGACTCTTCTCAGCCATGCAGGGTTGTAAGACAACTCCAAAAGACTCATGATGGAGAGACATGTCTACATGTAGAGAAAGAACTGGAAAGAACAGAGTTTGAATACAGATTGAAGCAAATTACCTGCTCTCTTTCTTTTTCTTCTTTGGTTTGTTTCCTCTTTCCCATTGTTCATTCCATCTGTTACAATCCTTCTTTGTAACCTGATTAATGTCTAATGTGAAAGTATTTATAGATCCTATACTTGATTGCATGCCTCCATGGGGGGGCAGGGGAAGAGAAGGAGGGGGAAAATTTGAAACTCAAGGGATTGTGGAACTGAATCATGTAAAGTAAAAGTAAACAAACAAAGTAATAAAGACAAAAGAACAGAAAAAAAATTGCATTTGAAAAAGTAAAAAAAAATACTGGGCAAATTAAAGCCAGAGATTTCGGTATGAGGGAGAGCTCAGTACCAAATAAGAGAATTTATAATGAAGAATTACTAAAGTTAGGCTTTAAATCCATTCTCTGAAGTTGTGATGAGGAGAAAGAGAGGTGGTGGGGGGGAGGAAGAGAGAGATGGGTACTGTGCAAATCACTTTACAAATATTATTTCATTTGATCCTCACAGCAACTTTGTGAGGTAGGTGCTGTTATATTTCCAATTTTAGAATTGAGGAAACTGAGGCAAATAGAGGTCAAGTGATTTACTCAGGACCACTGAAGTAGTAAATGTCTGAAGCCAGATTTGAATTCAAGTCTTCCTGACTCCAAGTCAGGTGGTCTATCCACCATGCCACCTAGTTACACCCAAACTAATTTAATAATAATGATAATGATAATAACAGGCACCATTTATATAGTGCTTACTATATGCTAGGCACTGTGCTAAGCACCTTACAATTATCACATTTTACAGATGAGGAAATTGAGGCAAACAGTACTTAAGTAATTTGTCCAGGGTCACACAGCTAGCAAGTATCTGAGTCTTGATTTGAACTCAGGTCTTCCAGACTCCAAGTCCAGTGTTCTATCCATTGTGCCACCTAGTTGCCCAAAACCTAATTTGTTAATAACTTCTATCTGTATAGTCTTTACTGCTACTAGTAAAGTGTGAGTGATATATTCAAAAAGGATATAGTTTGTGGTGTTAACATGAACTTAGTATGAAGAAGCTGCACAGTTGTGGGTCTAGAGTCAGAAGGACCTGAGTGTAGGGTTAATGGAATATAAGATCTTTCCCATCCATTAACACGCCTATGTGACCACATGTGTTCACTTTTTTCCTTGGAACAGGGGCTGTGTTCCAGGTCTAAAGGTACACAGATATTTCAACTACAAATGTCTTACTGCTTTGAGCTCCAGCGCACTTCATAGCTGTGACACATCCCGAGTCACACAGAGCATTGGTGCAGAGCCAGTTAGTCTTTGGCCCATGTGGATCCAGTTAAGTACTGAGGCACATAGATTTTCAAATTTTGGGGCACCAAACCAATCAAGTTGTGAATCTTTGTTTGGAAACTATATATCTATTCTAGGAGGGTGATAGTTTGCTTTGGGGCTCACTCATGGGAAGAATGTTTGCCTGCAGTGTTTGTGATTTGGCCAGATGAGACTCTGGGAAGCCATTGCTAAGGGGCCACCTGGCTTTGTGAACCCAGATGTTGGTGCTTCCTAGTCTGGTGATTATGTATCTATTACTTTGTTTAGACAGTTGGATTCTATTGTCTATTGGATTCTTTCTTGGATACTCACGTCTTTCTACTTATCTGTTTGCACTGTTAAATTAAAGTAAGATTGTTAACCCCCTTGACACTGTCTTTCCTTAGAAAAGCAGATCAAAGAACCTATGCTAGCAGCCCTTCTGTGTGCTGGTGTTATTGGTCTTACACCTCTACAGCAGCTGCAAGTATCATTAACAATATGCTGAGTTCAAATCTGCTCTCAGATGCTCACTATTTGACCCTGGGCAGGTCACTTAACCCTATTTGCCTCTGTTCCATCATCTGTAAAATTAGGTAGAAAAGAAAATGTCAAACCACTCCAATATCTTTGCCAAGAAAACCCCAAATGGACACATGAAGTTATGTGAAGACATGACTCATCAACAAAACAACAAATATAAAGAAAGGGAAAAGGAGGGAGGAACTAAAAGAATTCCTCACCTCCTCTGTTGATCTTCTCCCAAGCACTCAAGTAGTAACCAAAAAAGGAAACTTGAGTACTTCTAGAATGACTGCACAAATCATAATTTTGAGATTGAAGATACTTATACCAGGTACTCACACCAGGTATAAGTGACTGCAGAAGACTTGTATGTTAGAAGCCACTTTAACTGTGGTTCAGTACTGGAACTGAAGTTAGAAGACTTGGTTTCTAGTTCTAATATTTATTCACTTTCTAAACTGTGGAACTATGGAACCAATCAGTTCATTTTTATGGGTCTACATTTCCTCATTCCATAAAATGAGGCACTGAGTGACAGCTTGTGTCTTGTGTTCATAGGATTTAAAGCTAGGAAGAAACCTTAAATATCACTGGGTCCAAACAATTCATTTTACAGATGAGGAAACTGAGGTTAATAATGGTAAAGTTATTTGCCCAAGGGAACATGATAATACCATCCTGATAGCTCAAAAACAATCGATGAGTCTATATATTTGACCTCTCTTTATACAAATTCAAATATGCCATGGCTCAGAATAATGAGAAAAATGGAGAAAAATCATTGAAAACTATGTAGCTTAAAACAAATAATAATAATTCATCTCTTTTTTGTCTTAGGTATCCACTGAAGAAGGCTTGAGTCTGGCCCGAGAGTATACTTGTGCATTCTTTGAGACCTCAGCAGCCCTGCGCTTCTATGTTGATGATGTTTTTTATGGCTTGGTGAGGGAAATCCGTAAGAAAGAATCCATGCCATCTCTGATAGGGAAAAAGTTGAAAAGAAAAGACAGTCTTTGGAGGAAATTAAAGGGCTCCCTGAAGAAGAAGCGGGAAAATATGACATGACCACTCAGTCTAAGACTGACTGACATTCTCTTTCTCTCTCCAGAGCTAATCAGTCTGACAATTAAAGATGTAGCAATTCATTACACAACCTCTGATTTTCCACATTTTCCCCTTTCTTCTTCAACTCTGCCTATAGGTAAAAACAAGATCTGCATATCTGTGTTTCCTGAGATGATTCTGTTTTGTCTTTAAGATTTGGATCGATTTTGTCAATCTACCAAATATGCTATTTATTTTTTACAATATCTCACTAAATAAAATTTACATTCCAATTGCCTCATTTCCTTTTAAAGAGTCTGGCTTCATTTTGTATGCCTTCAAGTTACTGAGGAAATATTCAAAATCATGGCTGGAATGATAAAAAGCTCTAGGGATCTGCTGTTTCCTGATAAGACTGGGATTGTTTGTATACTGAGAAGCTCAGTAAATAATAAAGAAACCTAGGAAAGATTAAGGGCTGGAGTCTCTCTCCCCATCTTTCCTGAAGTGTAACACTCACTGAGCTCCCTTCTGGAGTGTTTCCCAGGTGAGCAACAAGAATGCCCTGGGAAATTATTGATAGTAGTCACTAGTGGGGGATCAATGGAGAAAGTGGAATGAGCTCAGTCTTGCAGATCCCTATGTCCTCAGCAAACCACTTTGTTGAGAAGGGATTGTCTGTTTCTTGGGAGGACAGAGGGTTTTGATGGTGAGGGTTACATATTCTACAGAGATAATATATTCCTCCTGAAAGGAGATTTTCTAATAGGATTAGACTACCTGAGGCAGAGCTGGTCCTATGTGTAAATGGAATATGTGGCCATCTGAGTATAATTTATATATGACTTAAGGGTCACTTAACCCAAAATACTTCTCTATAATTGCTTGAGCTTGTTCACTTTGAGATTTGTCACTTTGCCTAAAAGTTTACCATTATAAAGATTCATATGAGTTAATTGTGAGCAGAGCTAGAACTAGAGTTCAGTGCCCTTTGTCTGAGGGCAAATTTAGAGGATTCTGGCAGCACTTGCAGGCCAGCAGCATCAGCATAAAGTCAACTGAGTTTAATATTCATTTAGCAAAAAAAAAGTGACTGAACAAAAACAAAATGCACTCCTATGAGGCCAGCTATCTGCCCCTAGATTGTAAAGTGCTTTAAATGCTAAACAGGAGATTGTACTTTGTTATAAATGAAAATGGCTGGGCCATTCCCAGTAATCTTCTTTTATCTTGCCACTGGACTCTGGTAACTCTAGAGAATAGAGTGAGGTTAATAACTGCACAAATCAGTTTCACTTAAATCCAACTCACAAGTCAAAACATCACCCTCATGTCCTTGGTCCTCTTTAGGAATGAAGGACAAACAACAACATTTAGCAAAATGAGTAGTCTAACTCATGATCTACCAGATAGGATATTTCCAACCTTGATCTGAACCATCTCATACCTCGCAAATTAATTTCCCACACTCATTATGCTCCCTTCCCCAAAAGCAGCTTCCTGGAGGTGGTTTTCTAAAGTCTCTATCTCTGGCCCCATAGAGAGATGTCCTGAAGTCTTCTCTCCCCTTAACTGAATTTTTCTTTAAATGTTTTCTGAGTGTGTACTATGTGCCCTCAGTGTAAAAAAATTTTAGTTATGATTGTGATTATACCTTTCTTTTAAAATTATAATGATTCAGATTAAGAAGTATTATTCATATATTTTCATATCTCAATATGCACTAAGTTATTCCAACTACTTTCCTCTAAAAGCCATGATAGTTATATTGAGTTTTTAGGATATGAGAGGAAGAGAAAGGTAATATGGGACATTTGTCATTTCATAAGAAGGAAAGCTAGAACAGTATTTTGAAGTTAGGGGTTTTGCAAAGGCAATGGTGAGGAGGATATCTCCTAGAATCTTTGGGGAACAGGGAAGAGGGTGAATATGGGAGAAAGGGGCACAAGGGGAGAGGGGAAAGCAACAATGAAAACTGATGCTTGCTCCCCAATTTCATTAGTAATCCAAAATGAGAAATCTTTTCTGAAGACATAACTCTGTTGGTCAATAGAAGGAGATCCAAAAAATACTGAAGACAAAATACTGATCCCAGCAAACCAAGAATAAAGATGACAGAAAAATGTTCATGAAAATACAGAAATCAAATCAAATTAACATGCTTATACACAAATATGTATATATATATATATGCATGCATATACACCTCTGTGTGTGTGTTTGTGTGTGTGTGTGTGTGTGTGTGTGTGTATAGTGGTTTAACTGGTCCAAGGTCTCTCAATAAACTAGTGACAAGTCTCCTGCATCTCCCCTCTAATATCTTACCCAATAGGCAAAAAACGTCTCTTTGGAATATGTGACAAATATGAGATGACCAATAATTGGAGGGAAAGGATTTAAACATAAACTCTCTGGATGGAGATTAAATAAAACAATTATTTTATTTTGTAGAATGCCTAGTACACCTTCATGATGGCAGGCATATGTTACTCTGCTGACAGACTGTGTTGCAATTTGGGCATCATCCAGCCTTCTCCAGAGGTGTAATTAAAGTGAGCTAATAAATAAAATGGAAAATATTGCTTCTCAAAATGATCCATAGTGTCTCCTTAAAACACATAATATATGAGGGTTGATTAACCTGTTCCCAGGTTGGAAGGACTGCAAGCCAAAAGCAATTCTGCCATAAGTCATTCTCTTCAAGGTAGACTCTTAGACAAGGTGGGTAAAAACTTCAATTAATTGGAGTTTGTCAAAGGCACAGTATTAAATTTATAGCTCATGAAGGGCCTTAAACTAATAACATTTAGTCTGTTTATTTATGCACGGAAGAAGTAGAAGCAGCAGAGATAACTTTACAGTATAAACATAGAGAGGTAGATCAGTGGATTTGGAAGCAAAAGACTTGGGTTCAATGCCTAGCTTTGTTACTCATTATTTGCATTACATTAGCTGACTCAATGACCCTTACTAATTTAATCTATATATTGAGTATAATATACCATATTACTACTTGACACAATTGTTTTAAGGATCAAATGAGATAAAGCCCTATGTGATTTCTTTTTATTATCCAGGATCACTGAATGAAGTAATGCACTATAAAACTGGTAAATTGGGGGGGAGGGGAGAGTAAATCAAGATGGTGGAATAAAGGAAGCACTCTACAATCATTCATCTTCAAAGAAACTTAAAATAATGCCTCAAATCAAATTCTTGAGTGCCAGTGAGAGAAAAAGGTCAGAGGGAGACATTCTTCCAACCTAAGACAACTTAGGAAGTTGGAGAGATCTTTGATGGGGGGAAGAGTGGAACTCTGCTCAGAGCCTATGTGGATGAAACTCCAGTGGTGGTACTACTATCAGTGGGTGGCTACAGAAGCAATACCTGCTTTAGGAAGTCTCAAGTCAGAGAGAGTAAGGGGACCTAGCAATTGGTTAGGAAGAGATTGCAGGGGATCCTTGTGCTAGTACTAAACACAGAACAAGACACAATTTGGCAACTCCACTGTCTATACCAACTTTCAGGTCACAATGCAAGGGCAGAGAGGAGCATTTTCAGTCAAAATGTAGTGTTAATATGAGGAGGACTATTGCTTTTGTTTAGAGGGGATCAAGCACTTGAGGAGTAGTATCATTTCCAGTCTCAAGGGAGAGTGCAGAGGAGAAGTATCAAATGCCATCCTAAGGAATCAGGGACACATTAATCATCTTTACTAATGATTGGTAAAGTATCTATTTTCTATTTGTACCCAAGTGAATTCTTTAGTGTTTTGGTCTGGAAAAAAAATGGAGATTTCTATTCAATTCTGGACCATACCACTAGCAAGTTGCATGAATTAGAATAGCCATCTCTCTCTACATCACTTTCCTCAAGAGCAAAATGAGGTTGATTTTTTTCTATAATATTATTCTGAGAAGCAAAAGTCAAGTTCAACTTTATCTTCTCCTGGTTAATGGAGAAGATCAATGATATGGATAATCCAAAATGGTGTATAATTAAGTCACTCTTTTTTTGCTCTAGAATACATTAAAAAATTTATTATGCAGCATATCTACTTCATTAGAATTTGCAAAGATGAAAGATAATGTTAGAAAGAAACAATTATATTTTAGAATAAACAGCTAGTGTTGGGGCTAGGGAGGTGGTTAGGAAGAAGGTTTACAACACACTAGTTGCAAGCAAGAAGTAAAGTACCCTGTGAATAATACAGAAAATGTTAGTCAACTCACAGGTAATTGAAAAAATCATATTTAATCCTATTGCAGTTCTAAAGGGCCACATTTACCCCTTCCACCCCCCAAAATGCTTTTGAAACTAGGGGCTTAATTAGCTTAATCCTTTGGTCAAAGAGAATAGATCACTACCACAATCCCTCAAAAAATATAAAGGAAGAAGACTTTGATGTAGTGAGCCAGGGTTGGTCTGGAAAAGGCTAACATCAGGAATACCAGGGCACAGGCATAAATACATTGGAATAGTAGAGGAGAGAGTATAAGCATTAGAATAAAGAGGAAAATTAAGATAAACTTTAGTTTTTTGACTACAAATTGAGATACCATTTCATTCATCCATTCTGTCTCCCATTGCTTTGATGTTAATGCTTTCCCTCAACACATATATCCTGTATGTAACTTGTTTGTACATAGTTGTTTGTATGTTTTGTCCTCCATTAAACAATGAGCTCCTTGAAGGCAGGGACTGTCTTTTGCCTTTCTTTGTATACCCAGTGCTTATTAGCATTTTAAAAATGTTTAGTGATTGATTTTCTGCCTTCTTACTTAAATTAACCTATTATCTAATTGAATTTTCTTCCTCTTTTCAGCCTGCCTCCACCTTCTCACTTACTGGTTAAATTGAATTGATAGATACATCCTGGGACAAATGGAAAACAGATTCCTTTTTTTTTACAACCCAAAATGAAACCATTTCCCCTACTTCAGGTTTTTCCCTCAACCTTAAACTCTTTAGCTCCGGGAGCAGGGAGAGGTGGGGGGGACTAAAGATCATTAACATACTTGGGAGGTTGCATATGCCATAACCACAAGGGTGGGTTTCTATGTAAGTATATATATATATATATATATATGTGTGTGTGTGTGTGTGTGTGTGTGTGTGTGTGTATGTGTGTGTACATGTATACATAGACAGAGGGCACAGGAAGAATTGAATATGAAAGGATTATATCTAAAAAATAAAATTAAGTGGTGAGAAAAGAATATAATGAGAGAAGGAGAAAAGGAGAGATGGAATAGGGCAAATTATCTCATATAAAAGAGGCAAGAGAAAACTGTTAAAATGGAGGGGAAGAGCAGGAAGGTAAAAGGGAATGAGTCAACCTTACTCTCATTGAATTTGACTTAAGGAGGGAATAACATACACACTCAATTGGGTATCTTGCCCTACAGGAAAGTGGGGGGGAAGGGGATAAGAGGGAGGATGACAGAAGAGAGGACAGATTGGGGGAGAGGGTAGTTAGAAGCAAACACTTTTGAAAAGGGAAAAAGTCAAAGGAGGAAATATAATAAGTGGCAGGCAGGATAGGATGGAGGGAAATATAGTTAGTCTTTCACAGTGTAACTACGATGGAAATGTTTTGCGTAATTACACATGAACAACCTATATTGAATTGCTTGTCTTCCCAGTAGAGGAGGGTGAGGAGGGAAGAAAGGAAAGAATCTGCAACTCAAAGTTTTAAAAAAAATGTTAAGTAAATAAATATTTTTTAAAAAAAGGAAGAAATGTCCAATATATGATTAGAGGGACAGGAGATAATCAAGTGAGAGTCATGCTCAACATGAATCACAAATCCACATTTAAAAAGCTTATAAGTATTTTAAAGAAAAAAAAGATATAAAATAGAACAGCACTAACAACTTTTCTAAGACTAAGTAAATATATTGATTAGAGTGACATTAGCAACCCATAGAACAAAAAAAAGGGGAACAAATTTTTGGATTAAAGTAAAAAAGATCTGCGATGAACAAGTGGTTCAGTAGCACTGGGCAGCTATTTGTACTCTGTTTCTTGAGAATGGTGTGTATATGTGTGTAATAGCTAAGCTATTTAAGGCTGATATTGGCACTAGCCAAATTTTCTTTGAAAAGCTCTGCCTTTTGCATGCCCCAGCTCAAGTTCTCCTTCATCTACAGAACCTTTCATGACCACTTCAGTCTACATTTGTCTGTGATTTACATTAATGCATTCCTGTGATTTTATGCTTTCTAGTAATTCTAGTTGGAACCACATAATTCAATACTTCATTATACTCTGACTTACACTGCACCTTACTCTTTAAATATAAAAAATTTAAGTTACCTACTTTACAACTGAAAGAATCATATCATACTTATACATCTCACATAGTACTAATATATACTGGGCATGAAAAAGGGCTTTTATCAATAACTTCTAAGCCACAGAAATTAATATTTTATTTATTTTCTCAGAAGAATGTGCTTTGCTGACTCACTCACACTCTTTAATAGTGCACATTTTTGAGTACAGGAGTGCAAACAAGGGTTAAAGAATATTGTTGAACTTTAAAACTTGGTAAAGCAGGTAAGGCATAGCATGATGTAGCCAACAGAAATGAATTAATGTTGCCTAGTTGGAGAACCTTGTTGAGATGACAGTCAATTCCTCCATAACTAGAAAACCTATGTAACTAGAAGAAGAGTTTGCGAACATTTTGGAGTTTATAACACAATTGTGAACTGATGGAAATATATGGGGAGTAAAGGATGGGACGTGGATGGTCTATTACCCATATTCCTCCTGCAGAAAACTATTCTCCTATGAAGAAACAATGCATCCATCCCCAATAGGTCCAAGGGATTAATTTGTTGAATGTACTTTTATTCAACAAATATGTATTAAGTAACTTCTATGTGTAGTAAAGCAGATTGGACACAGTGGGGAACAAATATAAATAATGAACTCTCTCTGCTCTCAAGCAGCTTAGGGTATAGTCTAATGAATATACTATGCTTCAGTGGATTCATAATCTTATCAATGTGGGATCTCCTTCCAATTGCATAAATTGAGATGAATCAACTCTTCATTATCCTTTTTGTTTCTAATCAGTATCCTTTACAAATCCTCCACAAGGGATCCATCCAAAATGCTAAAGGACTTGCTCTAGTTCATTAAATGTCCTCTAGGCATTGCCAGTCAGATTTTTTCACTGAATCACTTTATTAACATGAGTGAGTCATCTCTCCTTTTTTTTTTTACCTTATTAGACATTTCTCAGGTAATACCATCTATGCCAGTTCTTGAGGTCAAATAATTGAAGGTTATATAGTACAACCTACATATATCCACCATGTCTCTCCATTGTCTTTTGAATCACCCACAGTTTTGACTCATTGGAAATGCATTATGTTCTATGATGAACAGCAACAAAATCAGCATTTTAAAAATCAAATTTTCAAATTAATTGGTATTACAAACTCTCTGAGGGGTGGGGGTAGAGCCAAGATGGTGAAGAAAAATCAAAGACTTGCCTAAGCTTTCCCAAAATCCCCTCCAAGCAATTTTAAATAAAGCCTCAACACAAATTTTGGAGTGATGGAATCCACAAGAAGACAGGATGAAACAATGTTCAAGTCTAAGGCAACTTAGAAGTTTGGCAGGAAAAATCTGTTTCACTGGGATGAAAAAGGAGTACAGCACAGGCCACATACCAGAAAAACAATAGTCCTTGGGGACACTTGAATCAGCTGTGGCAGAAGCACTTTCCAGAGCTCTTAGTCCACAGCCATTAAGGGGTCAGAGACCTGGTCAGAAGGAGATTATAGGAATCCCTTTGCTGGCACTAATTGCAGGAATCTGTTGCATTGCTAATACACAGATCTGGATTACAGATCTGGGTTGCAATCTCAGGCAAAGGAAGAAAATTAGCATGCTAAAGTTTGTGAGTACAAGGGAACAGGGACACTGGTAAAAGTACCAGAGCAGAAAAGATTTCTCGTAGTTACACAGACCAGAGCACAAGACAAGAGAATAGCAAGCAAACATCTACTTAAACCATATCATTTTGGAAGAACTGAAAACTTACAGATCCTTGAACTACCTCTGAAAACAGCTGAACAACAACAACCAAAAAAAACTAAAGCTTGGGATAGTGTTTGCTCCTCCCCAGGAATAGGAGCCAACTTTAATATTAAGGTCATATAAGGTCATATAATAGTCAAGAAAGTCAAGAAATAGACTGGAAAAATGACCAAACAACAACAAAGATCCTGAACATAGAAAGCTACTATGGTGACAGGGAAGATAAAAACCAAAATCTCCAAATACACACACACACACACACATACAGAGAAATCATGAAAAAAGAGTAAAAACTTTATTTTAAAAGTCACAAAGATACTGAGGAAAATAACACCTTAAAAATTGAGTAGGACAAATGGTAAAAGATGCACAAAAACCCAATGAGAAGAAGAATGCCTTAAATAGAATTTGCCAGAAGAAAAAGATGTACAAAAATTCACTGAAGAAAAGAAATTGTTTAAAAGCATAATTGATCAAATAGTAAAAGGAGGCATAAAATCTCACTGAAGAAAATAATTCATTAAAAATTAGAATTGGGCAAGTGGAAGCTAATGATTTCATTAAATAAAAAATGCAAAAATGTGAATAATTTAATCTGTAATTAAGGAAAAATAAAATATTAAATAAATTAATTTTAAACTGCCTCTACCAATCTACCAAACTGCTATTTCTCATCAGAGTGTAAACTTAGATTATTTGCCAAGCATACTGGAAACTAAATGAAAGTGTCATAGTCACTCCACCACTGTGTCAGAGAGGACATTTGAGTACCATTCTTCTTGCCTCCAAGGTTTTCTCCCTTAACCACTCAGTCATGCTGTCTTACTTGTAGAAAGATACTCATCATAAAGCCTGGTTCTTCCTTTAAGTAATAGCTTGGGATGCTAAAAGCACTGAAATTTTCCAAATAAAATTTAGTCTTCTCTCTTCCTCCTATTTCTTCCATTCTCTTATTTTTATTGATGTGTTAGCTTGTTAATTGTACTTTTTTTTGAGGGCAGGGTCTATAAAATTTTCATCTTTTTGTATCCTCAGAACTTAGGACAGTGCCCAACATATAGGAGGCACTCAGTAAATGCTTATTGATTGATTGATAATCAAATTTGGATTTAAGGAAAATTGTAGTATAAATTGAAGATCTGTGGTGTACAGATGGACCAACTCATTGACTGTTGATCCATCTGAACAATAGGGTTTTTTTAT
Source organism: Petaurus breviceps papuanus (assembly GCF_028583685.1). Classification (NCBI taxonomy): domain Eukaryota; kingdom Metazoa; phylum Chordata; class Mammalia; order Diprotodontia; family Petauridae; genus Petaurus; species Petaurus breviceps. The sequence goes on from NW_027185712.1 coordinate 5,827,775, forward strand.
ACATTTATTTACTTACTTGTCCCTATGTAATCATTCATATTGGTTCTTGCACCTATCAAATAGCATATATGATCATAATAGGAGACAATTTCCTTGCTGCATTATGTTCTACCTAATCAAACACTTAAAGATGCTGTAAACCTGACCACCCTCATCATAACTAATAATAATAATAAATCAACTAAACATGCAAAACAAAAGTCAACTCCAACCATATGCTTAGTCTATACTGAGAATAAAGTATCAAATAGCCAGTTTTAATTTTTTTAAAAAATTTTGCTTTTTGGAGGGCAATTGGGGTTAAGTGACTTGCCCAAGGTCACATGGCTAGTTTTTGTGTTAAGTGTCTGAGGCCCAATTTGAACTCAGGTCCTCTTGACTCCAGTGCCAGTGCTCTATTCACTGTGCCACCTAGCTACCCCAGCACTGTGAGTTTAATAGAAGCTGGGGAAGGGTCCATGTAGACTCCTAGGGGAAAGTGAAGAGGTTGAAAAAGTGAGAGAGAGGTGAATTTTGTTGATTATTAATTACTGATGACAGATCCTTTTCTCTGTTTTCTAAATCAGTTCATAAGCTCCTATGTGTCCTTGGATTCTTTTTAATTTACCTTGGGTTTCATTGAAAGCTATTTTTTTTTGCCTTCAAAGCTGTTATAGGAGCTAATAATGATTTATTTTCCCAAATCTGTGGAAACCTAGATGAATGCTTATATTCAGATAACTGCTGTTGATGTTCTTTGTCCTTCAATCTCAGAGAACCAATGACATCAGAAACATGATATCTTGACTTGTAAATATATTGGATTTAAGTGAGGCAGGGCTGTTCAAAGTCACCAGTCTCACTCTCTTCTAAAGCGGTCTGGGTCCAGTGGCAAGATCTACTGTGATTCCCCAATAATAAGACACTGTCTTATTAAATTTTTTTGGACAGAAAAACACCAGAGGGCTTATTTTCAGGGGAGGGCTTATTTTAATGAACATTGACAGCAATTTTAATAAACAGGTAAATGTGAACAAAAAAAATGTACCTTTATTCAATAAGCCAATCACTGGGGAAGAACAGGATGACGCGCTCACTGCTGCAGCTCTGATTGGATGCAGCTCAGAGCACGGCATGCGTTTCATGGGGGGGGGACGGTAGCAATCTTAATAGGGCTTATTTTCGGGGGAGGGCTTATTTTCGAGGAATCTTACACAGTAAGGGGAGGGCTTATTTTTGGGATAGGTCTTATTATCGGGGAAACACAGAGGTAGATGAGAATGACTGGTGATGATGACCTCAGCTGCTTCATTCAGAAAAGCAAGTTTTTTTCCCAGATCTCAATTTGCCTGAAGCAGCACCCATTCAGTGATTAAGGCTAGGTAACAAAAGAGTTAAAAAGGTGTGGGTGGGGGTGTTCTTTTACCTGGGCAAAAAAAATCAATCTGTGAGGGGAAGACCCTCCCAGTTTCTGGACAAAAAAGAAACTATTGCTATTTACACTCACTCTCAGCCATCACAACCCAAACAATGACCAAATTAAACTGAGACTTGCACCTATTGTTGGCTAATCTGTGAGAGCCAGAGTGATTTGTGTTTCAGGTATGATTTTTTTAAGTGATAGAATAAATAAGTAGGGAAGAGGAAAAAGAAAGAAATCCAGTCCATGACCCCAAAATACTTGAGAGGTTTTATCACTAAAAATTTATTTTCCTTAGGGCAGAACACTCACAGTTAAGTGTCTAATTCACAATGTGGAGAGAGGGAGAGGAGGGAGAGAGGAGGGATTTTACAATTTGAAGAACAAGATCAAAGTAATGTCTGAAATACATTTCTCTCCTTGGTAACTAGTTGGTTTGGTAAGGAACTGTACATTGGTGGTTACAGAGGGTAAAAAACATTCCAGTATGCCACACTCAGATTTGGTCAGTTAAGCCTGACTCCCAGAGAGCTCAGTCAAGGAATTGTTCTATGATGAGGACAAATGTTCACTTGGGAAAACCAAACATCTTTCAACCTCACCACACTTGAGGAAAAAAAAAAAGATTAGCACATCTCAGGGAAACTCATGTCTCCTCTATATCTACTGCTAGTTGATAAGCAATAGGACAGAGATTTTCTCAAACCATGTCTGAGACATATCATTTTTTCTAAATACTTTTATCCTGATGACAGCTGCAGATACCATGAAACCAATCTCTGAAAAACTTGTGTATTGATCAGAGTTGCTGGAATACAGAAATGCCTTAAAAGTGGAGCAAATTATTGGGCATGCTAACTCATTACTTCTCTAAACTCGATAGCTTCTTTTCTTCTCTCTCTTCTTCCAGCCCCACTTAAATGTTTTTCCCCTGTGATGTAGAAGAAGAAATACCTGGATAAAACTACAGCAGTATGATGTATTATAATTACAACCAAATTTTAAGTCAAATTAACCTGGTTTGAATATTTTCTCTGACACTTTCTGTGTGTCCTTAGGGGAATCACGTGTTATCTCTGGGTCTTAGGTTCCTCATTTGTAAAATAAGTTAGTTGCACTAAGACCCCTCCCAGTTCTATATACACAATAATATGAAGGTGAATTAGAATCCAACAACTAGAAGCTTGTTTGCTGGTTAGTATTTATTGATAAGAGGGGAGAACAAAGGATCTATTAAAAGGAACATTGCACTCAGTACCATTTCTTTAATTCATCTGGTATTCCTTGAGTACCTGCTCATTGCTCTGCTAGGCGCTGTCAGGGATGCCAAAAAATACACTTTGGTGCACAGGGTAGATGGAGAATCAGAAAGGGAATTTCAGTGGAATGAGCATAATTCTCCATGGGCTAATCCTAAATAGCTAGATAATGGCAGGTCATGGAAGCAGGGCACAGAGTTAAATTTGAAATCTGGGGATATATTAGGAACACAGGCTAGAAAATCAGCACCAGGGGTACATCCAGGATGCTGGAATTTGTCTGTGAATATAAGGACAGGAACCTAGAATAAATTAGATAATATAGGTTTGGCAGCAGGAAAAATGGTTGAAAGACCTAGGGGCAAAAAGTCTTTTAAAGAAGGCCATGGGGGTGGATAAATAATCCAGTGTGTAAAGTACAAATTGTCCAACAAAGATTCCAAGGAACCAATGATGATGCATGTTATATACATCCTGAATAGGGATGGACTAAAAGTACAGAATCAAATGTAGTTTTGAACATGACCAATTTGAGAATTTTTTTTACTTGACTGAATGTTTGTGATAATGGATTTATTTTTGTCCAAAGAGGAGAGGAGGCAAGAAGGGAAAAAGGAATTATTATTGTTGTTCTTTATTTTTTTAAAGTAAAGAGTAAAGAATATGTGCAGTTTAAAGAACAAAATCAACACTACATCAGAGAATAAGGAAAATAATTTTAAAAAAGGATATAATAAATTTTAAAGGTCAGAAAATGTCTGGAGGCCCAAATTCCATGTAATGAATCAGAACTCAAGAGATGTATGAAAAAAAGGAAAGGAAAGCAAACATTACAATATATGAATTGTAACACTTTAAAGGAAATGCATTGATAACTAACATAGTTTTTCTGCCTCAGACAAAGGATTTTTATAGTTCATGTATAAATACAATAGAACCCAGTGTGGCTGACCAGCCCAAGTTGAATAGGAATTTAGTAGTCTATGGCAAAACCAACCAGAAACACTCTCAGCATGTAATGATGCTAAGCTTTTTCTGAAGTGTTAATATGGTACTTTTGGAAGTTCACTGATCTTTTGCATTCTTTTTTTAAGCAATTGGGGTTAAGTAACTTGCTCAAGGTTACACAGCCAGTTAATTTTTGTGTGGCTGCCAAGTATCTGAGGCCAGAACCAATCCTGGGTCTCCCAACGCCAGGGCCGGCACTCTTACTCATTGCGCCACCTGGCCACCCCTTTTGTATTCTTTTAAGGGTGAATCAGTATTCTGAAGAAATAGTAATATATATTTCCAGAGTATTTTTAATGCTTACACTTCTCCCTCACACCAATACTGTGATGTAGTTTCCTATCTAAGAAATGAGAAAACTGAGACTTAGAAAGTTTCAGTGACTAGCTCAAGGTCACAAAGCTAGGAAATTACAGTTTTTGAACTTGAGCTAAGAACTTCTTATTCCAAGGCCAATGCTTCTTCCACTTTACACAGTGCTGAGAGGAGCAGAATTAAGAGGAGATCTAGGGAAATTGACCAAGTGAAATTAAGATTTTAATCTATTTATAGTTGAAATGTTTTGTTATTAATTGAGAGGTACTATTAAATAATAAGAAATTATTTCAGAGGATCCAATAATGTGCTGTTATTGTTTTTACCTTTTGTTGAGTAAATAATATGGCCAATATTTTGCATTCATCCTTTCACATGCACTACACCAGCTATTCATTGCTCCAAGGACACAGGTATGAAAGGGACATAGTGAAACAGTGGAGACAGCACTGAACTGAGAGTCACAAGGCCTGGGTTTAAAATCTGTCTCTTGCACCTGCTGCCAATGTGAACTGGAAGTCTTCTGATCTACAAAATGATGATATTGACCTCTAAGGTCTATTCTAACTATAGATATATGATCCTATGACTTATCAATATAAAATATAATTTAAAGAAATTATACTGAGAGGGTTTCAAACCCCCTATTCCCTCTATACTTCTGTCATTGATGTGCCCATTCTGTTTAAAGATTCATTCTTGGGGTGGCTAGGTGGTGCAGTGAATAGAGCATTGGCCCTGGAGTCAGGAGGACCTGACTTCAAATCTGGCCTTAGACACTTGACACACTTACTAGCCGTGTGACTTTGGACAAGTCATTTAATCCCAACTAGCCTCCAAAATGCAAAAAACAAAAAATACTCATTCTTTTGTTCAGGAAAATGCTGGGGGAGTGGTTAATAATAATGGTAATAATAACACTATTATGTATGTGCCAAGCACTCTGCTGAACTATGGCATTCTAAGTATAACTGGCACCTTAGAATGAACCAGTTCATGTAAGAATTTCCATGTAAAATTTGAAAAATAGGCCTAAAAGGATAAGAATCCAAACAGCTCAGTTTTGATGAACAATAAGATAGTGTTGATAGTTTAAAATAGGGTGACACTCAGAGAGGGTAATCCAAGGTAAAGCCCTGGGAAGTCAAAGAATGGCATGAAGATCAATGACCCAGAAGAAGGAGGTTTCTAAATGAAGAGTAACACTGGAAAAAGTGTATAGTAAAAAAAAAAAGACTTCCTATTTCTGTCACCTTTAGGATAGTATAGGGCCTCATAAAAAGTTGTGAGTTCACAACAATTTCAATTTACCTATAAAGATTCCTAATCCTTCCAGGGACAGCTACTGGCTAAGTGGATAGAGTTTCCAATCCTGAAGTCAGGTAGATTTGTGTTCCTGAGTCCAAATCTGGCCTTAGATACTTGGCAAGTCTTTTTAACCTTATTTGCCTCAGTTTCCATATCTGTATCATAAGCTGGAGAAAAAAAATGGCCAACCATTCTAGTATCTTTCCCAAGAAAACTCTAAATATGGTCATGAAGAGTCACCAATCCCACTAGAGTGTGAGTTTTTCTGCTACTAGAAGTAACTCAAACAGGAAAAGTGGGATAGACAGAGATGTTTCTATTTCACTCAAAGGGGGCACAACAAAAGACCCCACCACCAAGAACAAGCAAGGTAAGAAGAATACTTTCCTGCTTCAGTCCCTTTGGCAACATTGCTTACATAAAGTGGTTCCAAAATAGAGAATGGATCTCATTAAGGCTTCAAAGGACAATGAATTTAAAATGATGACCCTTACTTTAAATGGTTTCTTTATTAATCGAGTCACTAGCCTTTAAGGAATTGAAAGTTTTAGCCAAAAAGGGTGGGAAATGGGTTCCACTGATATTAAACAGTCAGTAAAATGTATTAAATATTCTCTAATTAAGTTGATGTTAGACAACTCAATTACACAAAGTAATAGAAGAACTGTGAATTAGATATGTGAAAACAATGCCTTTGTGATGCAAAAGCTCATCTAATTCCATGTTAATTGTTTCATATAAATAGTATTAGGAAATGTCTTTAATGAACATTGCTTACATTTTATCCTGGCACTTTCCAAGAGCTCCCTAACATGAAGTCCAGCACAAAGTTAAGGTAAGAAGGAAAAGAAGGAGAGGTTCTTAAGGAAAAATACAATTTCTCCTATAAAACTCAATTTTCATTTATCTACAAGAAAAACCACATAATTTCCTCCCCATAGAAACCAAGCACTATTCATTAAATAGAACACATCTAAAGAAATATGAGAAAGGTTGATGTCTTCGAGTGTGCCCTTGATTAAATATGTAATAATAATAATAATAATAATGATAACTGGCATTTATATGGCACTATGAAGTTGCCCAAGCACATGCTAAATATTTTATTTTATCTTTGTAACAGCCTTAGGGAATAGGTGCTATTGTTATCCCCATTTTAGAGATGAAAAAACTGAAGAAGCAGAGGTTAAGTGAATTACATAAGATCACACAGCAAGTAAGTGATGGTATAGATGAGAAATCATATCTTCTTGAAATTACTCCCTCTTCTGAGTCACCTTCCTTTCAATACAAATAGCTAGCATTTGTATAGTATTAGTTGGTTTTATTCTTGAAGAGAATCAAAATTACATCACTCTGTTGGAGTCAAGTACAGTGTGTCGGACTGTGGCAAATCAGACTAAAATGAGTTTAGAAGGCTCTACCACAGGTCGGGCACAAATAGTCCACATGAACATTTGGAGATGTCTCTAAATTTTTGCATCACACATTTCTTTTGAGCTAATGCATTTCTGCTTCATTCATAGAGCATAGTACCTTCTTTGATGCAGGCACACCATGCTGAGTGGTCCATTGCCAGTGTCTTCTTTGTGTTACAATCAATGCTGAAGCTCTTCAAAGTGACCTTGTATCCCTGTATTGTTTCTTCTGACCATTATGTGAGTGCTTGCCTTGCATGAGTTCTCCATAAAATAGTATTTTAGTCAAATATACATTTGGCATCCAAACAACATGACCTGCCCATCAGAGTTGTCATCTCTGAAGTAATGTTGGAATGTCTTACAGTTTAAATCAAGAAATGACCACAGGGTCTGGTAATTTATCTTGCCAGAGGATCTTCAGAATATTCCTAAAACAATTCAAATGGAACTGATTCAGTTTCCTGGCATGGTGCTAGTATATTGTCCATGTTCCACAGTCATACAACAATGAGGCTGGCACAACAATTCTGTAGACCTTCAGTTTGGTAAGGCATTCTAATATCTCCTCTTTCCCATACTTTCCTTCAAAAGTTGCCTACTCTGAGCTAGCTCTGGCAATGCTTGGGTCAATCTCATCATCTATGTGTACATCTCTGGAAAGGATACTGCCAGGTAAGTAAGCTTGTCCACATTACTCAAAATTTCTCCATTTGCTGTAGCTGATGGTTCCATATATGGATGGTGTGGTGCTGGCTGTTGGATAGCCTCTGTTTTCCTGGTTTTCGTTTTTAGGCCAAAATTAGTACAAGCAGCAGAGAATTGATACATATCTTATTGCATTTAGGATTCCAAAGCTGCATTGAGTGAACAATCATTTGAAAACAAAAATTTATGCACCAATTCTCCCTCCACTTTAGTCTTGGCTTCCAGCATTTTCAAGTTAAATAATTTACCATCATTGTGGTAGCTGACCTTGATGCCATTTTCTTCCTTATTGAAGGTGTCTGACAACATTGCTGAAAACACCATGCTAAAAGGCATGGGAGCAAGCACACAGCCTTTCTTCACTCCATTGGTGATTAGGAAGATGCAAGAGCATCATCCATTATCCAGAATGCACGCAAAAGTCCATCATGAAACTGATGTACAATACTGACAAACTTTTCCAGGCAACCAAATTTTGACTTAATTTTCTACAAGTTCTACCAACTGAAAGTATCAAAGACCTTGATCAGATTGATAAATGTTGTGTACAGACATCTGTTTTAATTCTGGCATTTCTCTTAGAGTGGTCAGGCAGTTAACACCACATAGGCCATTCCTCAACCTTTCAGTTCACATTCGCTCTCAGATGGATTACCATCTTACAGGGTGAAGGATAAGCCTATTAAGGAGGAATCTGGCAATAATATTCCCAGAAATGACTATAGAGAGACTCCTCCCCTTTGATTGTCACAGGACAGCCTATTTATTTTACCTTTATAGAGATGGAAAATGGAAGCATCCTTGAACTCCTTCCTGGAGGATAACCTCCTCTTGCCATACAACCCAGAAAATTCTAGTCAGCTTTTGTATGAGCATTGAATCCCCTGCCTTATAATTCTCTTCTGGAATAGAATCAGCACCTGGCACTTTGCCATGTGAAAGGAGCTTAATGACATTAGAAATGTCTGAAGCTTGGCTAGAGAAGGATTAACTTCAACCTGAGGTATATAGTCAATGACTTCAGCACTGATTGATGATGGTTTGGAGAAAACACTATGGAAGTATTTAACACATCTCTCCAGGATCATGTCCTTATCACTAATCAATATAGCTCCATTAGCACTGAGGACTTGAGATTCAGCATAGGTCTTTGGCCCAAAAATAGGTTCAGGGCATCATGGAAGCACTTTGGATTCATACTATCAGGGTAAAATCAAATTTCATCAGCCTTCTTATTGAACCAAGCAAGATTCCTGCATTTCTCTAAACTTCTTTTGCATTTTACTTTTAATGGAGTCAAACTTTCCCATGCTAGAGATGGAATAACTATCCAGCTGGTAAACACTATGGTGATCTCATTTATTTTTATAGCAGCTTCTGAATTTCCCCATCATTTTTGTCAAAACAGTTCGACGTGTATGAGTGTTCTGTCCCATGTGAGAAAATGCAGTTATGTACATCAAATCTCTGAAAGCTTCCCACTTCTTTTCTGTTCCAATGTTTCCAACCTTGCGTTGGCTCAGTTTTCTCTCCAAGTTAGCAATGGACTACTTATGAACTATTTATTCATCCTGGGACAAGCATTCTAATCTGTTGACATTAAATCTTCGGATAGACATCTTGCCTTAGGCCTGCTGATTTTGTTAAATGCAAATATCTACCTTGGAGAGTAAAAGTCTATGATCAGTCCAGCACTCTACACATCACCTCCCTCACTTTCATATCTTGTCTCTTCTCCTTACAGTGACATAGTCTGTTAAATGCCAATTTTTGCTACAAGGATGTATCTACAAAGTTTTATTCTGTTTAAATATCTGGAAGACAGTGTTGGCATTGAGAAAGTGATGAAATGCTCAAGTCTTCAGTAGTAAGTGACCACTGCTGTTATTGCTTCTTACTCCCAAGGCATTTTTGCCATGTCTTGGAGTCTGTGCCTACTCTGGCATTAAAGTCATCCAGAATTGTAAGCTTGTCCTCTTTTGGTACATCAGTGATTAGGGATTCTGCTTCTTCTGGTTCTGGGAGCACATGCACTGATGATGGTGGTACGGAGCTTTCCTTAAAGTGACAACCACATTGTCCCTGTCATAGGTCTGGCATTCACTCCTTTTGGTAGTCATACATGCTTGAGGACTAGAGTTGTTTTGGTCACAAAACTTAGACCAGCTTCACTATAGAAAAAAATGTGTTTCCAGCTCTGATTTCAGTAAGATGTCCTTCATTTACTAGCTTTTTTTTTTTTTTAAATCTCAGGGCTGCCATTTGAATGTGATACCTGCTGAATTCTTTCACAAGAAACAAGATGTGGGTGATGTCTTTTGATTCCTGCATAAATTGGATTTAAGTAAGGCAGAGTGTCATGAAGTCAGTGGCCTCTCTCCTCCAGAGTCATCAAAGTCTAGTAGCAAGACAAAGTCAAGATGATCGGTGATGGTTCAGGATGCAGTGGATGATTTTGGTGTCTTCATTGTCTTACAAAGGTCAAAGCATTTCGCAATGCCTGCTTCAACTGCCTTCATGGTTGTTGGGGTAAAAATGTTTCATTTCACTCAAAGAAGTCTTCACATCTTTGGGGGTAGACACCCTCTCCCTCAATTCACTGAATGGTTTGAGACCCCCTCAGTTACCCTCAAGCTGGTTTGGTCTTTCTGATTAAATAGTTTATTGGGGAGAGGTTGCTGCACATGCTACAGCTTCTTAGAGCCTCTCATGACAGTTGGATTAAGCAGGTAGACACCAAAGGTAGAAAACAGCTCTGAGAAGGAGTCAGAAGCCCTCACAGCAAAGTTACTAATCTTCCGCAAACACACCCTACATCCCATTTATATGGGATTATAAGTTTTGCAAAGCACTTTATATATATATATATATATTATCTCATTTTGATTCTCATAATAACTCTTTGTAGTAGGAGGCTTTAAACAAATTAAGTTACAGAGACTCGGATTTCTAGAAAAGGCCAAATATAATCACAGAATTATGGAAGGGGCCTTATGTATCATCCCATCTAAGCCCTCAATTTTCAGATGAGAAAATGTAATCTTAGGAAGGGAAAAGTCATATTCAAAATTACATAGCTGGTTAGTGGCAAGGCTTCATAATTCACTTTACAAAATGTTGCCACATTTTGCAGAAGAACTAACTTTAGGATATCATACTCTTAAGCATATTAATAAATACATTGTATCAGGATGTAATAAGGTTAGTGAAATATAAATCTGGCATGGAAAAAAAAAGAAGGAAGAAGATAATTTTAAAGAAAAGAAGAGGGTAAAAAGGACCAATAATGCTAAATGAGAGAGTATTAAGCAACTATGGGTTTAAGAATACCAGATTTGCTATAGGTTGATAGGGAGATAAAGAGACATGATAGATTAAAACAGATGAAATCAATCACTTTTTGAGACATTTGTAGAAGGAAGTCAAATAGGAAGCCAATCAAATAGCCTCAGAACAATAAACACAAATACAGAGTAATACCAAAAAAATTCTACTTGAATGTCCAAAAGGAGGAAAAAGTTTAGATTTATAGAAACATATATAATAGTGTTTCTATCCCCAAGGATTTAAGGGGAAAAGACATAAGAGTATGGTAAGTTAAAGAAAAAAAAATATTTGCGAGACGGCTAGGTGGTGCAGTGAGTAAAGCACCGGCCCTGGAGTCAGGAAGACCCAAGTTCAGTTCTGGCCTCAGACACTTAACACCCACACACACAAAAAAAACTAGCCATGTTACTTGGGCACATTACTTAACCTCAATTGCCCTCCAAAAGGCAAAAAAAAATTTGCAAATGAATAGAAACTCCCATTTCTTGTCATTGTCTTAAAGTTATCTGCTTAGGAAAAGAAACATAGCTGCTCTTGCTTCATTTGCCCTGTAGGTTCATTATCCTTGGGACTTTCTAGTAGTAAAAAACCTTTGTTTCCCAAATATTTGAAGCAAAACTGAAATAAAATTAGAAATATTGCTTTTTTTTTCAAAGTTGATTGTTCACTATGTAATAGCAGTGGTAATATAAGTCATGTGAATATTTATTCAATTATTTATTTTAAATTGTATTTATTTGTTTTTAGTTTTCAACATTTATTTCTATAAGATTCTGAGTTCTAAATTTTCTCTACCTCCCTCCACCTCCCCCCTTCCCCAAGATGGCATGCAATCTGATATAGGCTATAGATTTACAATCATATTAAGTATATTTCAACATTAGTCATGTTGTAAAGAAGTATTAAAACCAAAGGAAAAAAAAACATGAGAAAGAAGAAACAAGCAACAAAAAAAAAAGAGAGGGGGGGAGAAAATAGTATGCTTTAATCTGCTTCAATTGTTTGTATGCATTCAAAACTAAGTTCCTTTCACTGGATTTTACATTATAATTCTTTGGAGGCGTATCATCAAGGTAGTTCATAATTTATGTCTTTTTGAGTGAGGCAGATAGCAAGTATTAGAGGAGCTCAGAGGACTAAAGGGTGACTTTTGGTTTGGATATCAGGAGAAGGTAGCATGCTTTATCACTTTCTCCTGAATCATGGTTGGTCTTTACATTGATCTGAGTTTTCAAGTCTTTAAAGTCATTTCTCTTTACAATATTGTTGCTACAATATCAGTTTCTCTAGTGGTTTTCTTCATTCACTCTACATAAGTTTGTAAGTCTTCCCAAGCTTCTGTAAAGCCATCCCTTTCATAATTTATTATAGTGCAATAGTATTCTATGACATTTATATGCCATAACTTGTGGGGAGCCAAGGAAGTCTTATTCAGGACTCAGATAAAAATCTCACTATGTATTCTATAGAAGGCCCTGCGCTATGTGGCTTTGTTCAGCTTGTTCCTTGGGTCTTTTGATATGGGTTAGACTTAAAAGGATGTTGTTTGAGTTCTGAGACCAATAGGCTCTGCCCCATGACTTCAGTTGTTCAAATCCAAAATACTTGAATTCTTAGGTGGTCAGATCCTATGCAGATGTACTTGATGATGTGGCTTTGGTTTCTGGCTTTGAAGCCAGCTCTCAGGAGTATACTTTGTAATGTGACTGCACATGAAAGGAGTTAACTGACTCTTCCTAAGACTTTCTGGCACCTAGAGAACAGTCTTATCAAATTACCTATTCTGTGCTACTTCCAGGATATAACAGACTAAGATAATGATAAGAATACTTGAGTCTTTTTTGTCTCATTGCTCCATAAAAACCTTGTCCGAAGAATCAATAAATGGAGTTCGTGGTTCTTCTTTGAACTACCCACATGGTCTGGTCATTTCTTGCTCAGATCTCTGATCATGCTTAGTGCTGGACACTGAGCAGCCCATGGAAAAAACTTGTTCAACCATTTCCCAAATTATCATCATTCCGTTATTTTCTAATTCATTGTCACCGTGAAAAAGTTGCTTTAAATATATTTGTATATATTTCTCCTTTCCATCTTTCTTTTGTCTCTTTTGGGTATGGAACTGGTAGTGCTATTACTGGGTTAAAGGGCAAACATACTTTAATAGTTTGGGGGTATGTTTCCAAATTGTTATCCTGTACTAATTCACTGTTCCACCAATAGTGTATTAGCATACCTGTTTTCTCATAGATGTAGGTTCAAGATAATCATGGGCAGCTAGATGACACAGGGGATAGAACACTGGGCCTGGAGTCAGGAAGACGTGAGTTTAAATCTGAACTTGGACACTTATTAGGTGTATGACCATGGGCAATTCACATAAACCTGTTTGCTTTAGTTTCCTTATCTATAAAATGAGCTGGAAAAGGAAATAGAAAAACATTTTAGTATCTTTGCCAAGAAAAGCCTAAATGGGGTAATGAAGAGTTGAACATGACTGAAATGATTGAACAGCAAGAAGACAATCAAGTGTGGGACTATAAGAAATAAATATGTACAGAAAGTGTCAAATAAACAATTCCAACCATGTTCAAGCTTGAAAATTACAAATTGGTCTACAGTCAAATCCTGGCAGTGTGCTGACATAATAAATAATAATAAACAGCTCATATTTTCTGGTCACAGTGTTTTCCTTAACCACAAAACATTTGAGGTAGATGGGGCAAACTTTGTTCTTGTGCTCATTCTTGGCTAAACTCATAACAGACTAGGACTGAACTAACCTTCTGGTTGGGTAGTAACCCAGATTTTCATGTTTCACTCTGGATCATGATCATAAAGATTTGAAGGGAGTTGTGAATAGGAGAATCAGTATGCTAGTGCAATTGAAAAGAAGAATGAAGCCATCAAATGTGTGAAGACAGAAGGAAGAAGATATCATATGCTAGGAGCAGACATGGTAGAGAGCCATGGGAAGAGGAAGGCAGAGAATGACTCAGTTCTGGAATCCACAATGATTCTTTATCCCTAGTGATAGGTATAATCAAAGTGTGAGAAAAATCTTGTTGAATTTATCTATACTGCTGCTCTGATGGGGACCAGAAAAAAAAGATATTTACAATTATATTCCCTACCTTTCCTTGCCCTAAATAGGAAAGGAAAAGATGAATGTATTACTTTTTATATTCTCATTTTATAAATAGTTTCTCTGCTTCCCACTGAAACTTAAGATGCTTTCTAGTAAGTCTCACTTTCTATTGTAAATCATTAAATATGATAAAACTGCTGAAATCCATAAATATAAACATTCATAAATATAGACTGTTATATATGGTTATCTTATAATAGCAGAATGTGTTAGCAGAGACACTCAGAACATTATTGTAAATGTAAATTTGATACTTCAAGGGATCAGTGGTCTCATTATTCAAATGGTCCTAGCCATTTCATCTCTCCAAGCCCTTTCATCATGTGGTACTCTTTCCCATGTCCAGTTTCCCAAATACAGTCCAGCCTACTTTATTTTTCCTATTCAATTCTGGGCAAAACTCATTGTTTATTAGAACTATCATATGTGTATTTAAGTGGTATGCATACATACATGGCATACATGGTGCACACACAATCATATATGCATATATATTCCATATATGTGTAGCCACATTTTTTCCATTGAATAGAACTATGACTTTACATGGGGAACTTCTATTAAAGGCATTTCTTCTATGACTTATGATGAGTATTAACTCTACAAATTTTGGTCTTAGAGAGCAATTTTGGCTATTGAGAGGTTAAATGATTTGTCCAGAATCACCTCACAGATATATGTTAAAGATTAGACTTGAACCTAGGTCATCCTGATTCTAAAGCTAACCACTACACTATTCTTCAGAGTCAGAATATCCAAATTCTGACACATAATGGATGTCAAATACTGCGAAGATGACAAGAAGAGTAGGTGATGAGAAAAATTGGGGATTTTAAAAGAAAGATATCGTTATTAAAATTGTTAAAGCAATTTGGTTCTCAAATTGAATTGCAAGGGCTAAACAGAGAAAAGGAGCTTTTGAAATGGAAGCAATGTGTATAGATGACACTTTCTGGAGGGTTGGCTGTGGGTGGAAGGAGATATGGAACAATACCTTGGGGATATGGCAGGGTCAAATGGAGACTTTTTTTTAAAGGGGGGAGGAAGAGGAGACTCAGAATCTAGGTAAAAAAAACTGGTTCAGACATTGCTTGTCCATCGGTAACCTATAATTTCCTTTTAATATCAACTTCATTAATGATGTCATTTATTATTCACTATATCTAATACATTTTAAGTCTCTTGTTAGAAAAAAAATAGTGGCCATGATATTTATTATGCAGAAATAACTCTCTTTTAGTTTTCATTTTTGAATCATGTTTTCCAACATATATTTTACCATTTCCCACTATTCCTTTTTATAAGAAACAACAAATTCAAAATAATATGACTCAAAAGGTCAGGGTGAGACATTTTTCTATTTTAAAAACACTTGGGAAGTTTGCAGAAATTTGTGACACTGGGGTGGATGTCTGCTTTGAACTCAGAACACATAGAACATAGTATCAGTAGCTGTTTTAGAACCTCTCAGCCCACATACGGCAAGGGGGTCATAAAAATGGTCACAAGTAACTATAGACACCCTTCCTAGCACCGTATGCAATGGATACTGATCATAAATTTTATTGCCTGTTCTCAGTTCTGAGTTACAATTCCAGAATGGAGAGAAGTCCTGAGGGTCAGTCATAAATGGGAAGTAGCTCTGGTCACATTTTTAAAGTGAACAGAGTACTAGCACTTGTGACTGCAGGAAACCAAGAGCCCTTCCTAGATAAACCAGAATGCAGACCAGAAGAGCAGTGACCATACCTTTCCCAGGATCACAATACCTGAGAAGTATCAAAAACTTGGAGAACCCCAGAACTACCTCTTAAATTGGCAGTTCAAACAAGCCTACAGCTTGAGATAATGTCTTCTTACCCCAAAGTGAGTAGAGCCCAACTTTAGCAAAAAGTTAAAGTCAAGAAATAGAATTGAAAAAATGAACAAACAGCAACAAAAAAGAATTTGACTAGAAAAAGCTACTATGATAACAGGGCAGATAAAGACATAAAATAAGAAGACAATAATGTGAGAACAACTGTAAACAATGGCTCAAAGAAAAAAGTTATTTGGGTCCAAGATCAATAAGAATTCCTGTAAGAGTTAAAGAAAGAGATGAAAATGGTAAAGGAAAAAGTAGGGAAAGAAATGAGAGTGATGCAAGAAAAATTTTAAAAGATAATTAACAGCTTGGTAAAAAAAGGCACAAAAATGCTGAAGAAAGAGATACTTTAAAAAACAATCATGACAGAGAAATATACTTGTCATTGTTTTATACCTCACATTAGGATAGTAATAATGAATTATTTTAGCACACACATATTGTTTTCAGTTTTGCTAAGTACTTAAGCAAACAATTTACATGTATCATATTATTTGATCTTCAAATGAAGTTGGTGATATTATTATCTTCATTTTACATAGGAGAAAATGAAGGCTTAGAGTGGTCAAGGGGGTCAAACAACTAATAATTGTGTTTAAAAAGTATTTGGAGTCAGGTAAAGTCTACTGTTCAATATACTGAACCTTTTTATCTGGATATAGTGCTTTAAAAAAAGCAATTCTATAATTTTATTACAAAGAAAATCAGTAGATGAATCAAAATCATCAGTAGGACTAGGGAAGGAAGAGATGAAGAGAAATGAGGAAATACAAATATAGTGAAGTCAAGGTTTCATAAGAGTGGAAATAGGGTGGGTGAGAGGAGAAGCCATGAACCACATGGTCCAGGGGAGGCAGGGGAGTGAATTGAGGCAAAGAAAAAGGACTTGGATGACCTGGAGGGTTGGTTGGAAGAATAAGGCAGGACATTTCAAGACACAACATAACCCCCAGTCCTTAAGTACCTTGTTGACATAATAAAAGTCTCATAAATGCCAGTCACAGTAAAATAATAACAATAATTGCAAATTACTTTGCCAAGTGCAATTTAAATGCATAACAATTTAATTTATAGGTTGTAAAAACAATTGTAATTAACCTAGTGTTGTATTTAAAATAATTTTAAAAGTTTTGTTCAGCTTTTTTATGCTTCTATTTCCTTTTCAGATATTAACATTTGTTTTTTTTTCTCCTCTCATAAAAACCATCTACCAGTTCCAATCTTATATTCTCTGACTATCCATCAGCAGTAGATCCTGAGAGAGAACTCACCAAAATCAGGTTTTGAACTAGGGTCAGTTTTAATGAACTCTGGTACATCCCATGGCCTGGCTCTCTCTTTTATCTTTTCACTAAGTCTTCAGTGAGCTGTCTCATTTCCCAGGTGTAGCAAGTGAGACTTTCTGAAGGTGTGAATAGAAGTTATCCAATCCTTTTCAAAGAAGAAGCCTTTTCTCTACATTCCACAGAAGGCTGTATCAGAAGGCCTCATTAGAACTCCAGAACAAGAAAATTGGAACCCATTCCTTAGACTTACTTAATTCTAATAAATTCAACAAGCATATATTCAGTACCTACCATGTTCTCAAGACTTTATTAGGTATTATGATAATGGACAAAAATGAAATACATAGTCCCTGCCTTCAAAGAACATATATTTAATTTCGGGGAAAAGGACATTTGAATTTGTAAATAAAAAATAGATTTAAAAACAAATTCAAGTGACCCTAATAATCTGGAGAATAAGGAAAAGTTTCTTTTGGGAGGTGGTATTTGACCTGAACTTCTGAAAGAATGAAAAGTTTCAAAAAGCAAGGGCGATGAAGGAGTTGATTCAATTTTACTGAGATGCTAAGTGAATGAGTAGGAGGAGTATCCAAGTATCCTGGAATGATAGGTTCAAGACAGATTGTGAATTCCTTTATATGCCAAATGAGGAATTCATATTTATCCTAGAAAAAACAGGTATCTGCTGAAGCTTTTCAAAAGGTACAGTGAAATAGATTTGGATTCTGGGAATATAAACTTGGCCATTGCAGGGAGAATGGTATGTAGAGTACATTCAGAATAGTTAGCAACCAGTAAGTCAACAAGCATTTATCACATATTATGCGTCAGACACTGTGTTTTGCATTGGGGATACAAATAAAGGCATGACTTGATGTTCAACAAATAAAAATAATTTCATTTTATTTGTATTTATGATGAATATTAAAATAGAAAAACCTGCCATCAGTGAGCTCACACTCAAGTGGGGAAGACAGTATGAATATATGAACAGCAAAATGGAAAATGGGCAGGGAAGAAACCAGGAAAGGCCTACTGCAGAAATTGGTATTCAAGGGGCAGCCAGGTAATACAGTAAGAGCACCGGCCCCAGTGTCAGGATGACCTGGGGATCTAAGATGGGCTCAGATACTTAGCACCACACCCAGAAATAACTGGCCATGTAACCTTGAGCACATTACTTAACCCCAATTGCTTAAAAAAAATAGGTATTATAATGCTATGAATACAAATAAGAAAAAGAAAAAATAATTCCTGCTGTTAAGGAGTTTACAATCTAAGGAAGGAAGAAAACAGACAAAAGGAAACTGAAAGGAGGGAATGAGGGAGATATCTGGAACAAGGACACGATGAGGGTGGTAGTGAACCCACGGAGTGAAGTTGTTGGAAAAGGAAGAGTTGTCTGGGCTTGTGAGCTCTCTTTAAATGAAGGCTTTTGTAGGAATTTGTTTCTCCTCTCTCTAGTCCTCCAATTAGAGGGGAAGAGGAAACTTTTGGTACTGATGAGGTATGAGTAAGAAAGAAACAAAGCTGATTAAATCTGGGGTGATGAGTTTCCTGATGTTGAACTTTTTCTTTTCCTTTGGGACATGATGATGACAGAGTTGAAACCAAGGAGTGCAACTGTTATAATATAAATGCTATAAAATGAAAAAAATATATATTGCAGTGATCTAGGTAAGAAGTAAACCGATCCTGAACTATGTGCGTGGCTGTGTGACCATAGAATAGGAAATTTACATGAGAGATTTGAGGTTAAAAAAATACAGAAGTTTGCACTGGGTGATATGTGAGTTGAAAGAGAAATTGAAGATGGCACTGGGTTTGTGGACTTGGGGAACTAGCAGGTTGGGTGATGCCTCCTAGTCTAATCGTGGAATGCATAAGAAGGTAGAGTGTGGGAGAAAAGTTAATAAATTCTCTTTTGGACATGTTGAGATTGCATCTAATTTAAGAAGTCCAAAGGGAACAGGTGATACAGGACTGATCTCAGGAGAGAGATGAGGTCTGGCTTTATAGATCCGGGAATGAATTGTATACATGGGTAGTTGAACCAATGGGAACAGAAGAGATCACCAAGTATGATGATTTAAAGGGGAAAGAGAAGGTCCAAGATATATCTTTGGTGGGTAGTCAAAATAAGTGGATACAATATGGATAAAAATCTAGTAAAGAGGATAGAGAAGGAGCATTCAAACAATTAGGAAAAGAACAAGTAGGAAGGAATGTCACAAAAACAGAAAGAAGGAACAATTAAGGGAAGAATTCCTGAACTAAGGCTGTTATGATGTGTGTGTGTGTGTGTGCGTGCGTGTGTGTATAGAATGGAAAGAGATGTGAGATATGTTGTAGAGGTAAAAAATATCCTACACTTGACAATTGATTGGAAGTCCAGTTGGGGCCATGAGAATAAGAATGGAGAAGAAACCGGAGGTTGCAGACTTGAGTGATTCAAACAAATGGTGTGCTTTGTTTTGTTTTCAGAAGAAAAAAGAGAGAAAAGATTGGAAAAGACACCAGGTTCTGTTTTGTATGTGTTGAGATTGAAATACCTAATAAATGTCTAGTTATGTCCATAAGGCATTTAGAGATTAGGAATTAGTGGTCTAGAACACTGGATAAGTTGATTTGTGAAACATAGCATAAGGATGAGAAAATGAGAGCTGATGAAACCCCAAATGAGAGAGATGTTGAGGAAGAACAGGTGCTGAAGACCAAGCCCTGACATATATCCACATTTAGGGTTCAGGGTATTAAACTGGAAAGCACTCATGGCCTATGGGCTACAACTATCACCAAAATTCCTCAGGATGGCATAACTAGATTAAAAGATAATTAGGAAATATGTAATAAAATAAATGAAATACAACACAATGTGGATAAGAATAATTTGTGGTTTTGTAAGTCAAAATGCAGCCTCAGGAACCTCTATTTGAGTTTGACAACACCACTATTAAGGAAACCTAAAAGAATCAATCAGACAGGTAGAAGAACCTGACAGAGAAGCATCATCTGAAAGAGATAATATATAGGAAGAGAGTGTGATCAACATAGAAGTCAAAAAGAATGAATGAGAAAAGGCAATGGATTTAAGTATAAACTAACCACTGAAGATCTTGGAGAAAGGAGTTCATTCATGTGATAAGGACTAAAGAGACTGAAAGGTGTTAGAAATTGGGGGACATAGGTAGGTATAAATAATTCTTTCTGAAATCTGCCTTCAAAGGGAAGGCAAGATATAGGATAATAAGTTGAATTATGATCTTTAAAGATCTTTGTCTATTTGTTTTGAAGGGTGAGGACAACCTGGGCATGTGTCTAGATATACAGGAAGGAGTCCATAGATAAGAAGAGACTGAAAATTAGGCAAGTAACAGGGATCAAGAGGGCAAGCGCTCATGAGAGGGAAATAATGTTCCTATAAACCAAACCAATGAAACTCTAAATGTGATACTTCAGGCAGTATGAGAGCCATATCATCCAGTAGAATAACAACGATAGTATTTATATACCAATTTAAAGCTCATTAAATTATATATTTATGTATATAATGTATATGTTATACAATCACTCTTATTCATGTATTTAAATTCTGTGACTTCAAGCATTCCTATGATTTTATTAACAACCTTATTTTCTCCTTCAGGACGGCAAGCACTTACACTCCCAGCTATACACAATAAAGAAAAAAAAAAGAGAGAGAGAGGGAGAGAGGCAAGATGCACACAATTCTGGGGAATGGCTGGGATCCTACTAGGCATTCACTGGTTTTGCTCATCCTACTTTTATAAAGTGCTACTGTGCATTCACTGAATATTTTCATTGTTTTTTTTTTTTAACACTCAACTTTAACACTCAGTCATACAACCAAAGCATGGTGCAGGTCCTTTGGGCTTTAAGCCCAAGTGTACACAGTGATGTGGCTTAGTAAGAAAATAAAGGTGTTAGATAAACTTTGTGC
This sequence comes from Petaurus breviceps papuanus, assembly GCF_028583685.1. Lineage (NCBI taxonomy): Eukaryota > Metazoa > Chordata > Mammalia > Diprotodontia > Petauridae > Petaurus > Petaurus breviceps. The sequence continues at coordinate 5,848,776 of NW_027185712.1, forward strand.
TAGAAGGTCTGCAGTTGCTAACAACTGTAATTTTGGTGTTAACAAATCTGTGATTTGTTGTATCCAGAAAAGGAAGGAAAGTATTTGTAAAAGTGTTCATGAATCCCCTCTAGGAATTTTTAAAGTAACCTCTTAAAGAAAAGCATCTAAGTTTGTGGGTAAATGGAATGGAGGTCATCCCCATCCTGCAGTGTTCCCCCTGCCAAGTAAACAACCTGACTCCCTTGCTGTCCAAACAACTCAGTGCCCAAACAGCCTGGTCTGTATGAAGCTGTGGGGAACAGTACTGCTCTCCCCCATCAGCTCCAAGCCACCCCAGACAAGAGTGCTTATTGGACCAGGGGCCTGGGACTCATCTCATGGCATGCATTTTTTCATCAGCAAACAGATCAACCAAGATGCTGAAAGGGGGATAAGAGATGCCAGGTTGCCCCTTTCCCTTTTTAACCTCATAGTTCCTCTGATATCACTGACCCTATCTCTACTATTCTGTCCAGCATTGCCTCTTCTTGTCAATGCATTAATGGGCTATTTCATGGTTACTATGTTAGAAAAAGTGCATATTATCAGAATTAATGTTTTGTTATAAAAATTATATGCAAAAAAGTGTATTTTCAGTAATCTCTAAAGAAAAATTATAGTTTTTAATGGTCTTGGGAAGCTAACCCCCAATTTCCATAGGTTCAATGTATCAACATTCTTTTTTTTAAACTTTTCCCCTATTTTCTAGGAATGTTACCACTGTAAAAGTTGTAGATTGACTCTATACATGCATATATACATACATGTGTATGTATATATAAGTATATAAATATAGATGTAAATATGTGTATATTTGGTTCCTATAACTAACCTGTGAGGTAGCTATTATTATTATCCTAATGTTACAAATTAGGAAACTGAGAGGTTAAATGATTGCCAAAAAATCATAGTTGGAAGTGTCTGAGGTAAGATTCAAACTTGAGTCTTATGACTCTAAATCTAACAGCCAATACATTGTGCCATTTGGCTGCCAATCGGGTCCTACTCTACCACCTTCCCAAGATATGGAGTACATTGGATTCTTTAAAGCTATGCCAGTGGAAAATAATATCTACAGGGTCCCATCAAACCAGAAAGTAGTTAACTTTTGGCTCAACAATGGACTTTGTATGCTTCCTCCAAGGACAAACTTTGTTTTATAAGGCTAATTATAAGACATTTGGCTAGCAGGTGATGCATATTTGGTTATCACAACTCATGGAGATTATCTATCCAGGTCCTCAGAGATTGTTGTCTATACTAGTGAAGCAAGCAATGCCAAATGAATCATGAATTTTATACAGTATTGAAGTAAGAAGTGGTAGGAAAGTAGAAGTAATATTTGGAAATGTAGCAAATATTTTCCAAAGTCCCTCACAAAAATACATAGATGAAAGAGTCACTTAGAGTTGAGGGTTATCTTGGCCCCCTCCCACTTCAGCTTATTTGTCTCATAATTATAGATTTTAATAAGGAAGGTTTTACTAATTTGTTTTCACACAGTTTAACTTAATATTTTGAAAGCCTTTGGACTTAATAGTAACATTGACGTTGTAAACTCTCAAAAGGCACAACACACATTTGATCGTCAATCATCCATCCCCAAACCCATTTGGCACCCTGCCCCATTCAGCCTCCTGTAAAACCCACCATAGGACCTGCCAACCAAAGCAGTTGGTAATGCCACATTTGAGTGAGTGCAGTGTAGAGACTGTGTCAGCAGTTTAGAAGCAATTTGAGAGGGCAGAAATTTTGGAGTCTTTTTTTTTAAGATCACTTTAATAGCTGAGTATCCAGGGGACCTCATAGGACTGGGTGAATGAGGGCTAGGAGAGAAGCACTAATGGAAAAGGAAGGCAGACCCAGAGTGGATAACAAAGCCACGTCAAGTTTTGGAATCACATTACTAACTATCCCCCTGGATACCTAATAATTGAAAAGCTAAAAAACTCAGTGTAGCAAGGGATCAAACTAAATGAGCAAGGCAAGAATAAGGGTGGGGGGTAGGGAGCAGAACTGAAATATAAGTAAAATGCCCATATGCTAAGCATAATTGAAAAAGAACCAGAATTACAGCCTGAGTTTTAGGTTAAATCTATGGAAGAATTGAATTAAAATGCCTTCTCTTGGAGAAGAGGAAAGGATCCCTGTATTTACTTCTCAGAAATTCCTAAAAGATGGATACATAGACTATGATATTATAGCCCCAACTTTTTCAAATTGTATTTTCCTATAAGTAAAGAAATTTTGGGCATCCACTCCTAGCCACAAAATGATCCTTTGAGGACCAACTCAAATGCCACCCTCAAATGGTTTTCCTGAAGCACAAGTCTGAGCAGGTCATCTCCCTCCACAATAAACTCTAGTGATCTCCTATTACCTCAGGAATAAAGTATAATATCTTCCATTGGGCTTTAATAACCTGCTCAGTCTGGTTCCTCCTTCCCTTTCCCACCTTTTTATACTTCACTCCAGCAGAGTAAAGATCCAATGTCATTTTATTTCTTCCTGTTCATTAATAGTAGCATTCCATATCTTCACTTTGTGCCTTTTCACTAACTATGCTCCATGCATGTAATACTCTCCATCTCTACATACATCTATTGACTTCTCTGGCTTCCTTAGAGACACAGCTCAAACTTTAATCTTTGGGTATAGGCTTTTCCCAGCCTCCCCCTAGTTGTACCAGTGTCATTACTTTGAGATTACCTCCCATTTATTTATACATACTTGCTGGAGTGTCATCTCCCTCATTAGAAGGTGAGCTCTTTGAGAGAAAGGAATGTGCTTTAGCCTTTATCTCTCCACTGCTTCTGCCTGACTCATAATAAATTATTTTTGACTGAATGACTGTTTGGGAGGGGTATGTCTATGTGTGGAATTTTCTCACTATCACCTATATAGAAAAAGGGAGTTTGTTTAACTTGCCAAGTATGAGAGTGGGCAGAGTAGAGTATCAGATTATAACTGATGCAGGATAGTCAGATTATGTTGGAAATAAGTTTTGTGATCTGCTAGTAAGGGCTACATGAGATATTCCATTGACTGGTTAATCTCATATAATTTAATACCACATCCACCACTCCCCCCACAACCCTAAAGAACCAAAACTTCCATTTTGTAGACACTGGACAAGACAACCCAGAGAACTTCAAGTTTTCTCAATTCTTTAACTTTTTTATAAACTTAATGATTCTTTCTAAACAAACTAAAACAAGCAAACAAAGACCATGGGATGTGTAAGCTTGTGATGGTCTAAACCAAGACTATCATTTCACCACTGAACCGACCTTCATAAAATTTAAATGTGCCCTATGAACATATCACAGTCATTTCCATTTGACCCACATCTAATTTCTAAATTTAACATTGGTGGTAAGTGTGGAACTTGTAAAACTTTCCTATAGTTTTTTTTCCCTAGAAATTGTGGCTTTTTTATTTTGGCCATGATAATTTTTATTGAGGATACCATTGATAGATCCTTGAATGCTCATTTTGGAGCCTTGAGGTAGGACAGCCTCTCACCATTGCATCTGTTTTTCAACTTTATAGTAATTTTCTATTGGGTTGTATATTAATTCTTTAGTATGTACTTCTATATTTTCTGCCTTCCACAGGGATCTCATTTTAGTAACACCCCCTCCTTTTGGACCAGTAGGAGGACTTTGGAACAATTGGAACTTTAGGTTAGATTTAAAACAAAATGGACATGTTGAGTAACGATATCATCTCATCAATGTAAGGGCTGAGCAGATACTTATCTGGCGAGGTGAATAGGCCCTAACAGGCTAAGTTGATGACATAGATGCCTCATGTTATAATAGAGGGTAGTACACAGAGATTTAGGAGAATAGAGTTTGAATTCTAATCCTTTCATTTCCTAATCATGTGTCCGTGGATTCAGTTACTATACCTCCATTTCCTCTTCTGTAGAATGAAATTCCCAATATCTTTTCAGGTTCCAAATACTATGATTCTGACCAAACATTTAAGATGTTCTGGTGTCCCTCTGAACCAATGATTTGCTTCACTATTTCCACTCTAGTGATTTGTCAAATGATTCTGTAACCTCCCTTTGTAAAAACCTAGTCTATTTAGTCTTACTTTGATTGAGTTTCATCTGACAGCTGTATTTTTTCCTACCTTACTCCTTGCTCCCTGATTTTTTTTTCCTTTCTAGTCAGAATGTCTCCCATTTCCAACTGCAGAAGTGGCCAATTTTCCTGGGAGATTGAAAAACAACCCCCCTAGTATGCAGGTTGCTCTACTTTCTTATTGTTTTGGGATATGTACCAACTATTATTTTATGCATCAGGTAGTAAAGTGACAGGAAATGCTGAAATGCCAGCCCCCAACTGAAAGGTGGAAATAATTTGCCCTAGTTCTGCTGTCATCCCAGGAAGCGATTACCAGTCTAGAAAGTTGTCCAGCTGGCTTGTCCTCAGTCTGCTTCTCCCTACCTTCTGTTACCTAAACCAATACTCATATACTAAACATTCCCTAAAGAAAATTAGAGTCCATGTTGTTTGTATTTGAGACACACAGAATCTCAATTCTATATCTCTCTTCCCTCTTGTCCTCTCCCTTCTCCACCAGGAACTATGTATCCTTCCAATCTTTCACTATCAAAATCTGAAAAGATATGAATTTTTTTTCCTTTTACATGTTTATAGTATTCCAGAATCTTAGAGATAAGAGTGGTTTCTAGAGAGGAGTTGAGCATAAGATCAAAGGTATTGAGCTGAAAGGAACCTTTAAAGCCTTCTAGTCCAACTACCCTCTAGTCCCATGATAATTTTATAGATGAGGATTGGACACCCAGAAAGGTCAACAAACTGGCTAAAGGTCATAGAGTAGCTTCATAAAAAAGGGTGTACCTAGATTTCATGATGCCTGACTATTTACTTCAGCACTTATAATATACTAAGGTAATGCCTTAGGATTTTCAGTCTATTAAGGATCATAAAGGTTATCTAGGCCAATGTCCAAATCATGACAGATGATGAAGCCGAAAAACAAAGAGATCAAAGGACTTATCCAAAATTACATAATGAGTTGGTGGCAGACCTGGAATAAGAATCAAAGCCTTAATCACAAGGAATAGTGCTCTTTTTATTGAATATATGATTATAACTTAAAATGTAACATGTTAAAATATAAAATGTCAAGAATATGGGAGAGCTGAGCTGTCCCCAGAGAGGTGATCATCTGGTTTCCTGGGTTTTCCGGACCTCTTAATGTTTCAGAATATGCAGCAACTCAGGAAAGTAGTCAGCAGTGTGTGTGTATGTGTGTGTGTGTGTGTGTATGTGTGTGTGAGAGAGAGTGAGAGAGAGAGTGAGTGTGTGTGTTGGGGAGACATGGTAGCAACTGATATTCCAACAAATCATAAGGTTCACATGTAATCTGTCCAAAATTGGCTTTCCTTATCACAAAGGCAAAGCCATTGTGATTGTCCTGTCATTTTTCTATGAGAATTCCTCATGTTACTATGTTGTAGATTCTTTTCTCCCTTCAAAGTTACTCCCAGAATTCTTTTATGGGCTTGCAAACTTTTTTTTCCTAATTTTTGTGATAATTTAAGAACAGAAAATATTAGATATACTATACTACAAAACCATTTATTAACACTCTCCCAAACTAATTATATTATATAGATATGATTAAGTATTAATTGTGAAAATTTTAAAACTTTGAGAAATTAAGTATCTTACAACTAGACTTCAAAAGGAAATTATGACAGTCTGCCAACCTCATTGGGATCCTAAATATTTTGATTTCATTAAAAACAGTTACTTTGGCTCTTTTGTCAGAAGACCTGGGTTTAAATACCACATCTGGTGCTTACTACCTGTGTAACTTGGTTAAGTCCATAGGCCTTGGTTTCCTCATCTTTAAAATGAAGGGCTTGTATTATATGACTTTTGAGGTCTGTTATAACTCTACATGTATGATCTTATAATCACATTATTTCTTCTTCATATTTTATAGTCAATAAAGAGCTAACAACAACAAGAACATTCTGAACCTGATGTAAAAATAAGTGGAATAATAAAATATCAGTATCCAAAATACTGGATTCCATATTCATCTTGTGGGAGGGCAAGAGCATAAGCCATAATTTTCCCTGGACCTATTCCACAAGCCTGACACCAATCATAAGACTGATAAACTAACTCATCTGGTACAAGGGAGAAGGGTTTTTGTTTGTTTGTTTTTGCTTTTCACCCAGAGTATCTTGGGTAAAACTCCTGAAATCATAAGGTGGAGGAGATTTTGTCCTATTTTGTTGTGGCCTAAAGTACCTCCATGAAATAATAGGAAGGAGTTTATCTTGGCAGTTAAAAAAGGAAGTGATTTTTTTAAATTGATAAGTTTTTTCCTGAATACTATCCAAAAATTCTGGTATCTTCCAATCTCTCATAAATACCTGGGAGAGTGTATGATGATGAGCACAGAAGGGGATAGGGGAAGCAGGGAGCAGTGAGAAATGCTTTTCCTTGGTACATGTTGGCCCTGATAAGTGAATGGAGAAAGAACAGATAAGAGGAGAAAGCAAGAAACATTTATTCTCCCAGCCACCAGCATCCTAAGACAATGTGTCTTAAGAATGAGATAAAATCTGGGGCTGCCTGGTGGCTCAGCTAGTAAGAGCACCAGCTCCAGCATTGGGATGACCTGGATCAAATCCCTGCTCAGATACTCAGCACCACACCCAGAAATAACTGGTGGTGTAACCTTGAGCTAGTTACTTAACCCTGATTGCTTTAAAAAAAAAGAATGAGATAAAATCTATTATGTGAAAGGAAAACACAAGACTAAGTAGTGCTCCTGGTTTTATTGAAAGCTAAAGATTTAAGGATTAGCATTTCTCTTTGTGTTTTTTTCATGGTGATTGCACATGGTGAAAGACAAACATCTTTATCAGAACCTCCTGGTAACCATTAACTTAATGGGGATAAAGAGACCTTGAGGTATATTTAGTAAAGAGATTCAGAAAATGTTATTAGAGCCAGAACTGAATGTGTTGGGAGATAATAACAGGAATGGCCTAGATGGAAAATAATTTGTCTTTGCTACCAAACTCCTTTCCCTAATTTCCTCCTTTTTTCCTTCATTCCATCTTTCAGTACCTTCTCTCTTTCCTTCAAATCCCACATGGAGCATTGGATTTTCATATTTTTGACATGGTGAATTCCCACTTAAACTAGGATTCTCTAGGCAATCACTCAAACTATATACTTATTCATCTATCATTCCTGCCTCTGACATAGCAAAAGCAATACAATAAATGATAATCCAGTAGTAAAATTCGCGTCAGAGCAAATGATGAAACAGAAACAAGGTAGGCAGACAAGAGTTAGAAAGGGAAAAAAAAGAACAAAACTAGAAAGGCAATCATGATATATATATATGTGTGTGTGTGTTCTCTGCAGGAAATGAAGAGGCTCAGAAAAACAAACAGGAAAATAAATTTGAAACACCAATGATATGAACTTTGATCCACTTTTCTCTTTTTGGTAAAGATGTGCAATGCCAAGCAAAGGCAACTTCCCAAGGTTCAAAATACCAGCATAGGTGCTCTCCATTTTATTCAGTGAAAATTAAGAACAGAGAAAATTAAAATATAGCATAATTCAAAATACAGCATTCACCAAGTATAATTCAATAATCTCCAAGTACTACTCCACCCCTAGGCTGTACATTCATTTAGTCAACCACAAAGCCTCTCTTCTCAAATGGAGATTAGTTTCCAATCATAAGTAAAGTACATTCATTTGTTCAATCACAGAGCACAGAAAGGTCAAAAGTTCCCCATCCTTGGATCACAAATGAATCTACCCCAGAGTTACAACAAGTTTAAGCACAGTATTTAATACCCAAATGGAGGTCTTTTCTTCATCTTCACACAAGGCAAGTTCTCAGCAATCTTTGTTCCTGGGGAGACAAAGCTTAGCAAGGCCACAAGATACATTGCCAGTGTCTTCATTAATTCATTCTCTGTCTGCAGAACAGTCCTAGGACCCCTGAAAACATTATCAAAACCCTCTTCCAGGATTTCTGTAAACATACAGCAAGAAAATCCTTCTTCAGGGCTTCTGAACCAACAGCAGGGTTACAAAGCCTCTGCAACAACAGGACTGTCTTTCACCAGTGGACAAACATGGCAAAACAACATCAAAACAGACAGACAGAGTACCAGCATAACAGCCATGTCTCATCAGTCCTTGGCAGCTCTGGGTGGCAGCTCTCAAAAGTCCTGGGCAATTCAAACTGGCCCTCAGCAATCTTCTCCATCTCTCTCTGCCTCCAAGGTGCTGCTTCCAAAAAAAGTTCTTCTGTCTCTCTCTTTGCTTTTGTCTCTCTAAATTTATGTCACCAGCTCCTCCCAGTTCATCACTCTCTTTTTACGTCACCAAGTCCATCCCACAAGTGGGATTCACAAGCTCTGGGTTTTAACACAATCAATCCAAAAACCAAGCCAAATTCCATTACTATTACAAGAGGTAGTAGATTACAACAGTAGAATGGTTCTCATGCTGTCAGGCCACTGTGTTAGTTTTGCTTGGCAGTATTTATTTGTTATATAGGTGAGTTTGATAAGGAGTATATTTGAAATTATGTAGCATAAAAGCAAAAGACATTGATAAACCTTCAAAAGCAAGGGTAAAAATAACCTTGACAATTAATATAACATTTACTTCAATGAGGAAATTTTATATGCTTTCTGTTTGGACTTGAACCACTCCCAAATATAACAAAAGAGATGAATAGGTTGGGGCGGCTAGGTGGCGCAGTGAATAGATCACCAGCCCTGGATTCAGGAGGACCTGAGTTCAAAATCGGCCTCAGACACTTAACACAAAAACTATCCATGTGACCCTGGGCAAGTCACTTAACCCCAATTGCCCTCCAAAAAAAAGGAAAACAAACAAACAAACAAAAAAGAGATGAATAGGTGAAGATTAACAATAACTATTATATTATAATATATTACATATCATAATATATAATATATTCTATTATAATGATAACTTATTATAATCCACATTCATAAAAGGTTTATAAAATACTTTCTTCCTCAAACCCTGAGATTGGCTTCATAAATATTACTGTATCTATTTTATAGAAGAGGATGTTAAAGTTCAGAAAAGTTCAATAGGAGACACCTGTGGTGTAGTAGACAGTATAGTACTTAAAAGTCAAAGTATCTGACTTTCATTTCTGGCCCTACTGTACACGACTTTGTGGGTTTCACTTTCCTCATCTGTAGAAAGATGTGGTTTGCATGGATGTTCTATCTATAAGATTCCTTCCAGCTCTGAATATTTTCCTCCTATAACTTGCCTGAAGTTACCCTCTGAGTGAGTAGCAAAGGCAAGGTGAAACATCAGTAATATTGAGCAGCAAGTTATCATTCTTTCTAATGGTCCAAGTTACCTCCTGGAGGGAGAAGGAGGGGAAAGTGAGGGTGGGGACTGAGGTTCAACTGAAGAGATCATTCATATGTGGGTGTTACATTTGGATTCAGAAAATATGTGTTTGGATCACCTCATTGAAGTCATCTGGTCTGCTCAGTCTGTCAGTCAAAATGTTGGATACCAGAGGAAACCCAAAAGAGTTGAAAAAGATCATAACTTCTTCAGATTAACTCTGATCTGACATCAATCCCAAGGAAAGAGATGGCGTGAGACTTGGGGAGAAAAAAGCATGAGTTTTCTAAACTTCATTTACGGTATACATCAGCCCAATTTAATCAGGCTGGCCATAGAAAAAGAAGGTGGTCTGTGCTGGATTATTCAGTCTCCTGAAGACTGAAAGTCCGGCTGGGTTTATAAGAAGGATGTCGAAAGAACAGGACTGGGCTAATTGCACATGTGGGATAAGGGTTGTTCAGGAAAGAAAGTTGTCGTTCTTCTTTTGGGTAAGAAGGAAATAAACTCTCTGAAGATGTACATGGAATCAAGACAGACTGACTAGGGCTGGGGAGATATTAATTAGCTAGAATTGCCAATGATATGTTCTTAGAAGCCATGCAATATGATCACTGGTTAGAATTTTTATGGGAACACTTTTAATAACCTAAACTTTACAACTGCTATTCCTTTCCTTTAACAAATAAATGTATTAAAAACCAACCAACCAACAAATACTTTGTGATTTTCAGTGTATGATCTGGGTAAAAGGATGGAAAGTGAAATTGGAATTCAGGAGCGGGACAAGATCACATAAACATATTGGAAGCAGGTGCCTTTTAAGGGTTTTACGGTCATGACCATTTAAGAATGTTAATTACTTCTACCAAAGTAATTTCTCAGAGTGAATTACAAGAGATGATTAATTTGGAAGTTGAAACAGGATTTCTGATCAAGAGCAGAATCCTTTTTATACTTAATCATTCTGAATTTGTAAAGAGGAATCTGTTTTCAAAGCTGCCATTCTATAAGTTAGCCTCACCTACAGAATGGCCTATGTCTAGGCCATAATTGGTCTCATAAGGAGCTAAAAAAGAACCAGTTCTCTTCAGATTGATCCTTTTTTTTCAGCACATACACACACACACACAAACACATGCAAAAAAATGCTACAAACATACTCATCCAAATATCACAAACCTTGCCAACATACCACTACCACCACTGCTATAAAATTATTCATTATGACTATAATGTAATTTTCTTATTTGTTCAAATATTTGCTACATGTTATAGAAGTTACTTCAGGAAGACAGACCTTCATGCATTTCTCATATTGACCAGACTTGAAATATTATCACAATATTTTTTATCTTTTTTTCTAAAAGAACATATAACTGGTTAAGCCTTCAAAACCTGCCATCCATATGACTTAAATGATATTAATCATCTTATTCTTATTTTAACTGCTCCCCCTGCAACTATAAAAGATCCCTATTTCAAGTGGGAAAAAAGAAGCACTGATTTGGGAGTGAGGGGGCTAGATTTGGCACTGTCCCTCAAATATCTAAACGACTTTGGATAACGCTTTTTACTTTCCTGGGGTACAGTTTCTTCTTCTGTAAATGCAACAGAGATCTTATCTGTAATTTAATTGGAATAGGAAATTGTAAAGTGAAGAAACCGATTATACCAATGTGAGTTGGGAAGTGCTTTGTAACTTAATAGTATTTTTAAAAAAGTTGCCTTGAATAATGAGGTTAAGGGACTTTCCTAGAGTTACTTAGCCATTGCAAGTCACAGGTAGACCTTGAACCCAAGTCTTCCTGGCTTTGAGGCAGGCTTTCTAACTGCTAAGCCATGTTGCCTCTCTATGAAAGTACAAAGTGAGATCAATAAGGTATAAATTCTTTGAAGAATATAATTTATTCTCTAACATTATTCTTATGTAAAACAAAGATTTTAATACACTAGGATTCGATAACTACACAATGATCTTTTCACAGGCCTCATCCATAACATAGACAATAGGGGTAGGTTTAAAAAATTATTAAGCTAATCTGCATGGAGTGTCAAATGATCAAATCTTCTTCTATTTCTTCTGACCAGAGTTACTTCACAGCTAACTAAAGTCCCTGATCCCATTCATAACTTCAAATATAATCCTATGTAAACTGTAAATACTTATTCAATATCTTGACTCTATCCAATTCTAGTGAAGAGTCTTTAATGTCTGAGTGATGCTAATCAGTGTACTTTATGAGCTAGATTCTCATAAATGTCTCTAGAAACCTATAGTTACAAAGGGGTCAAAAACTCCTTAAGCATTTTACTAGCAGCCATGAAGCATATTTTAAAAGCATCCCGTCCCATAGTTATAATTTTTTTAATGTTGGTCAATCTGACAACAGTGATGTTTTATGTGAGAGATGTTTTAACTTGATTTCTCTAATCAATAATGATTTGCAATATTTTTTCATATGACTTTTTATAACTTTGGTTTCTTCTTCTGTAAACTGCCTATTCATATCCTTTTATTATATATCCTTGGAAGAATGGCTCATTTTTTAAAATAAATTTGACTCAGTTCTCTATATATTTGAGAAATAAAGCCTTTATCATATCAATTTACTATTTTCCCAAGTTCCTGTTTTCCTTCTGATTTTGACTGCTTTAGTGTTATATGTGTAAATTATTTTTAATGTCATGTAGACAAAAATATCCATTTTACTTCCCTTGATCCTCTCTCTTCTCTCTTTTTGGTTATAAATTCTTCTCATTCATAGATTTAACAGGTGTGGTTTTTTTCATTCTCTATCACACTTATTTATGGTATGAACTTTTATGTCTAAATCATTTCTCCATTTTGACTTTATCTTGATAAACAGGGTAAAATATTGGCTGTGCCCAGTTTGTGCCAAAATCCTTTCCAGTTTTCCCAGCAATTTTTGTCAAATAGGGAATTCTTACCCTCAAAAAAATTTGAATCTTTGGGTTTAGCAAACACCAGATTACAATAGTCATGTACTTCTTTGTATTTTATAGCTAATCTCTTCCACTGATACAACACAGTATTTCTAAGTCAATACCAAATTGTTTTCATAATTATAATTTTGTAACAAAGTTTGAAATTTCATAATACTAGGCCATTTTCCTTCACATTTTTTTTCATTGATGCCCTTGATATTCTTGATATGTTTTAGATGAATTTGTTATTATTTTTTCTAACTTTATAAAATAGTTATTTGGTAGTTTGATTGATATGACACTGAATAAAAAAATTAGTTTAGGTAGAATTGCCATTTATATTATGTGACTTAGCCTACCCATGACCAATTAACATTTCCCTTATTGCTTAGGTCTATGGTTGTGGGAAAAGTGTTTTGTAATTTTCCTTGTATAGTTCCTGAGTTTGTCTTGGCAGGTAGATTCTCAAGTACTTTACACCATGCGCAGTTATTTTGAATATAATGTCTCTTTCTTTGTCTTCTTTCAAGGTGATGATTTATGTGAGTCTATTATTTATCCTTCGATTTTTCTAAAGTTGTTAATTGTTTCAAACAGCTTTGTTTTTAGTTGATTCTCTTGGGTTTTCTAAATATATCATCATATCATCTGCAAAAAATAATAGTTTTGTTCCCTCATTTCCCCATTTTATTTCTCTAACTTATTTTTCTTGTCTTATTGCTATAGTTACTATTTTTACTGCAATATTGAATGATAGTGGTGATAATAGACATCCATGCTTCACCCCCCGATTTTATTGGGAGAGCTTCAAGTTTATCCCCATTTTACACTCCGATTCTAAAAAGGAAGGAAACAATCTTCTATTAAATTCATTTTATGCCCAGTACTTTCACAACAAACCCTGAAGGTGGAAACTATTAATATCTTCATTTTACAGTTGAAAAACTGACAGAAAGGTTAAAGTAATTTAACCAGAGTAACTAGTCTGAAGTCAAATTTGTGCATGTCTTTCTGACTCCAGAAACAATGGCCCATCAAGTACAAAATCAAACTGTCTTTAGTGAGCTATGTGTTGACCATCCGAAATCTGGGGTAGAAAGGGTATAGAAGCTAGAAGAAAGAATTCATCAAGGGGGTGGATATAGAGCCAACATAGTTATAGTATTTAGTATATTTGAATATTGTTACTCAATTCTGGGTTTGAATTTGAGGCTAATTCCAAGAAAGTTCTTCAATAAAGTTAGAAAGTATAGTTAGGTTACCATAATAGACAATAATTCCCCACCAAGTGAAAGTGAAAAGGGGAAGAAGGCCAAACTTAGACTTTGAAACTTTGTAGTAACCAGAGCATATGTTTTAGCCTACTTCAGGTGAGCAGTGCATAGAGTGCCCTGGCCTAGAGTTAGGAAAACTCATCTCCATGGGTTCAAATACAGCTTCAGACACTTACTAGCTGTGACTGTGGACAAGCCATTTAACCCTATTTGCCTCAGTTTCCTCATCTATAAAATGATCTGGAAAAGGAAATGGCAAACCACTCCAGTATCTTTACCAAGAAACCCCCATAAGTGATCATAAAAAAGTTCCTCAGGTTGAGTCCTTCTCAAATTAAATGGTTAGATTCAAATAGCTCAAATAAATAGCTCAAAGGAAACAACAACCCTGGGGCTGACTCATGAATATCACTCTGAGTCACTTCAAACTTCCTTGGTTGGATATTGAGCAACAAGACATCTCTCCTTGCATGGAGCAACCTGAGCAACCCATGTCATGTACATAAAGTAAAACTATAGCATTCCTCTGATCAAATATCTAGTAAATTTGCCAGAAAAGTTAAAAGAGGTTACCCGATGTTATAGGAATGAAATGGAAATTTAAGATCTTCCCTGCCCCGAGGCCATTTGACAGGCTTAAGTACCTCTGGAGCCTGTGGCAGGAGGCTTCTTTTTCAGGAGATACTTAGTGATTGGGCAGTGGGTCAAGAGGGTTGTGACTTTCTCTGAGCCAGGAGAAGGCTACATAAGCCCTGATGGGAGGCTTTACTTTGGGGCTCATTTTGAGAAGTGTTGTGTGATTTGACCAGACTCTGGGATTGCTGTTGTTGAGAACACCCCACCACCCCCTTTGAAAAACCCAGATGTTGCTGCTTCCCTCTCTGGTGACTGACTAGGTATGGATGTAATGGTCAGACAGTTGGAGGCCTGTCTGCTTGAAATGTTTGTTTCTCTGTCTTGTAATTCCTGATTGTAACCTCTGTATACTCTGGAGTTCAGGATGCTGACTTTTTCCCCTGAACTAGGTAAATGACATGTTTGATTGGTTAAAGCAAGCTTGTTAACCCATTTTGAGTTGTTTTCCTTTAGAAAAGCAGATCTAGAACCTGTGTTGGCAGCCATCCTGGGGATGCTGGGATGCTTGCTGCTATACCTGATAATAACAGCTTCCTTATTATAGATGTTCACTATTCAATCCCTCAGTATTCTAGAATTTTATCAAGAATTACTGGTTTTCATTAGTTTGCTAACTCTACTTGCTTCCCCACCATCACCCCCTCTTTAAAAATTACTATTTCCAGTTTGCATCAATACTCAAATTCTCTTTGTTCTTTCAAAGAACATTGACACAAATTCCAGAGTGATTTGGGTTTGATTGGCCAACAATAGGTCCCAGCTCTAGGCTTGGACATTGTTGGTCTCAGAGTAAATATAAAAAGCATTTTTTTTCTGTTTTGACCAGAAACCCTGAAGGTCTTCCCCTCCAAGATTGTTTTCATTGTTGTTGATGATGTTGTTTTTGTTTTACTGGGTAAAAGAGGACATTCTTTGTCACATTTATTATCTACCCTTAATCACTAAATGGTCCTTGCCTCAATCTGAGTCCTGGTAAAGATCTTAGCTTAACGAGGCCAAGGTTTCCCACTATCATCTTGATCTATATCCTGCCACAGGACCCAGATGGCTCAGGAGGAAAAAGGGAGGCTGGTGATTTTGCACAGCCCTCCCTCCTTTAAATCCAATTTATTTGCAAATCATGATATCACCTTTCTGATGTCATGGTATTTTTTGAGAACAATGACAAGCAATGAAAAACAGAGATTCAATCCTCACATGAACCATAGCTCCTTTAGTTCACTAGTATGCATTTTTAAAGGTCTGATGCCATAAACTATAGATTCTTAATATGTCTCTACTCATCTTGTTTTCAAATTGATTTTAGCAACACTGTTATTTTTTCCTCTTTAGTTATGTGGAGCTGAATGGTACAGTGGATAGAGAGCAGGACCTGGAATCAGAAAGATGTGTTCAAATCAGAACTCACATACTGTGTGACCCTGGGCAAGTCACTTAACTTCTGTTTCCTCATCTGTAAAATAAAAATAATAATAGCACTTATCTTCTAGGTTTATTTTGAGGATTACTTGTGATAATAATTGTAAAGGTCATAGCACAGTGCCAGATACATAGTAAGAGCTATAAATGTTAGCTATTATTATATTACAGATTAGTTTTGGAAAGGAAAATAAAATAAGAATTGTTTCTTTTCTTTCTCTTCATAATCTATAAGCATCATTCAATACAATGTAAGCAGTGTTTTTTTATCCTTTTCCTCAATATAGCTGAATCTTTTTTAATCGTTGTTTCTTAAAGTATCACTAGTCTCAGATTGCTTTACATGTAAGTACTCTTACCACTTTCCTAAAATAATAGTACCACACTTTGCTAGTTATTCTACATTATCTACCTTTGTTTCTATTTTCCATATATGTCTTTCTTTTAAAATATGCATTGAACAATTTAGTAAATGTATAGATGCTTCACTATTCAGTCTCATTAGATAATTTTCCTCTTTGCTTCTTGCTAAAAGCATTTCCATTTGTACTTCAGAATTCAATTTTTGAGTTTTCAATACCTTTTTCATATTTTGGCTCTTATAGAGTGGGGTGTTGGTTTTTGTGTTTCCTTTCTTTGATGCTTGAAAATTTATGTCAAAATCTAGGCTGCATTGTCAACTGTACCTGATTTTCCTCTCTATAGCAATCATATTCCCCTCAAGATAGCCATGATTTCTTCTTAAGGAGGATTGTTCCTACTTAAGGTTAAGAATCAAGTTCAGAACAACAGTTTCCCCTTTTTTATTATGAACCTTAGTTGTCATATAAAATAGACCATTATCCAAAGATGGAGACTCTTGTGCAGGAATACACTAACATATATACAGAAAGTGAAAAAAAAATTAATTATACTTTTCCAATGTAAAATCTAGGTGAAAATATTCTCATCGAAATAAAAGGAGCCTTTTAAAATGATAAGTAGCATCTACCTAAAACCTTCAGCAAACGTTATATGAAAAAGGGACAAGCTAGATGCATTTCTAATAATATTCGGGGTGAAACAAAGATGTCCATTGTCACCACTGTTATTCAACATGGTACTAGAAATGTTAGCTTTAGCAATAAGAGAAGAAAAGAAATTGAAGGAATTAGAATAGGCAAAGAAAGAATCATCACTTTTTTTTGCAGATGATATGACGATATACCGTGTTTCCCCGATAATAAGACCTATCCCGAAAATAAGCCCTCCCCTTACTGTGTAAGATTCCTCTAAAATAAGCCCTCCCCTGAAAATAAGCCCTATTGAGTTTGCTACTGTAGTGAAGGTGATCCCCTGCGCTACACGCTACATTACGATACCCTCTGTATGCACCGCCCCCCCTGTGAAACGCATGCCGCGCTCCGAGCTGCATCCAATCAGAGCTGCAGCAGTGAGCGCGTCATCCTGTTCTTCCCCAGTGATTTGCTTATTGAATAAAGGTACATTTTTTTGTTCACATTTACCTGTTTATTAAAATTGCTGTCAATTTTCATTAAAATAAGCCCTCCCCTGAAAATAAGCCCTCTGGTGTTTTTTTTGTCCAAAAAAATAATAAGACAGGTCTTATTATCGGGGGAACACGGTATCCTTGGAGAATCCTAGAGAATGAAATAAAAAATTACTTGAAATAATAAACAACTTTAGTGAAGTTGTAGGATATAAAATAAACCCACTTAAATTATTAGCCTTTCTGTATATTGCTAATAAAACCCAAGAACAAGAAAGAGAAAGAGAAAGTCAATTTAAAGTTACTATAGACATTATAAAATAGTTAGGAGTCTACCTACCAAAACAAACCCAGGAACTATATGAACACAATTACAAAACACTTTTCATGCCAATAAATTCAGATCTAAATAACTGGAAAAAACATCAGTTGCTCATGGGTAGGCTGAGTTAATATAATAAAAATGACAATTCTACCTAAATTAATTTACTTATTCAGTGCCATACCACTCAAACTACCAAAAATTATGTTAGAGAGCTAGAAAAAATCATATCAAAATCCATCTAGAAGAACAAAAGTTTTAGAATATCAAGAGAATTAATGAATCAAATCCTAGTGAAGGTGGCCTAGCCATACTAGATCTTAAATTGTATAATAAAACAGCAATCATCAAAACTACTTGGTATAGTTAAGAAATACAGGGGTAAATCACTGGAATAGGTTAGGTTTAAGATACAGTAATCAATGATTACAACAATCTACTGTTTGATAAACTCAAAGATTCCAGCTTCTGGAATAAGAGCTCACTATTTAACAAAAATTGGTGGAAAAACTGTAAAATAGTATGGCAGAAACTGGGCATAGATCAATGTCTTAAACAGTATACCAAAACAAAGTCCAAATGGTTATATGATTTAGGTATAAAGGCTGATACTATAAACAAATTAGGAGAGCAAGGAATAGTTTATCTGTCAAATTTATAACGAATGTAGGAATTTATGACCAAACAAGGGATAGAAAACATTATGAAGTACAAAATGGATAAATTTGATTACATTAAATTGAAAAGGTATTGCACAAAAAAAGCCAATGCAACCAAGATTAGGAAGGAAGCAGAAAACTGGGAAAGAATTTTTACAAATAGTGTCTCTAATAAAGGCCTCATTTCTAAGATATATAGAGAACTGAGTCAAAATTAGAAGAATAGACATCATTCCCCAATTGACAAATGGTCAAAGGATATGACCTGGCAGTTTTCAGAGGAAGAAATTAAAGCTATCTATAGTGATATGAAAAAAATGCTCTAAATCACTTTTTATTAGAGACATCTATATCAAAACAACTCTGAGGCACCATATGATACCTAACATATTGGCTAACATGACAAAACAGTAAAATGATAACTGTTGGAGAGCATGTGGGAAAATTGAAATTCATTATTGGTGGAGCTATGAATTGATCCAACCATTCTGGAGAGCAATTTGGAACTATGGACAATGGGCTATAAAAATGTACATTCTCTTTGACCCAACAATAATGCTTCTAGGGCTATCTCCCAAAGGCATCATAAAAATGGGAAAAGGGCCCATGTGTACTAAAATGTTTATAGCAACTCTTTATGTGGTGACCAAGAACTGGAACTTGAGGTGATGGCCATCAGTTGGGGAATGGCTGAACAAGTTGTGATATGTAAATGGAATACATTGTGCTATAATAACACAATAATACTATTGTGCTATGAGAAATGATGAGCAGGTCGACTTCAGAAAATCCTGCAAAGACTTTTTTTCTATTTATTTTTAGTTTTCAACATTCATTTCCACAAGATTTTGAGTTACATATTTTTCTCCCCATCCTTCCCCTACTCCCACCCCTAAATAGTGAGCCGACTAAATACCCCTTTCCCCAATCTGTTCTCTCATATCTTCCCTCATCCCCCCTAACTTTCTAGTAGGGCAAGATGGATTTCTATATCCCAATATCTGTTTACCTTATTTCCTAGCTGCAAATAAAAAGCAATTTTTTAACATCTGTTTTTAAAACTATGAGGTTTTTTTTTCCTCTTCTCTCCTCACCCATCTCCACTGGAAAGATACGCAATTCACTATAGGTTGTACATGTGTAGTTATGCAAAACATTTCCATAGTAGTTATATTGTGAAAGAGTAACCATAGTTCCCTCCATCCTATTCTGCCCCCCACTTATTCTTTTTTCTCCTTTGACCCTGTTGCTTTACAAAAATGTTAGCTTTTAACTATCCTCTCCCCCAATATGACCTCCCTTCTATCATGCTCCTTCTTACCCCTTTCCCCCCTATTTTCCTGTAGGGTAAGATACCCAATTGAGTGTGCATGTTATTCCCTCCTTAAGACAAATTCAATCATTCCCTTTCACCTTCATGCTCTTCCCCTCCATTGTATCATTTTTCTCTTGCCTCTTTTATATGAGATAATTTACCCTAATCTATCTCTCCCTTTCTCCTTCTTCCAGTATATTCCTCTCACCTCTTAATTTTATTTTTTAGATATCATCCCTTGATATTCAAACCATCCTGTACCCTCAGTCTATGTATACATGTACATATATATGCACACACTCACATATATATTTATACACATGCACCTTCCTATGCATACATATATTCCCTTCAACTATCCTTATACTGAGAAAAGTCTTATAAGTTACAATTATCATTTTTCCATGTAGGAACATAAATAGTTCAACTTTAATAAGTTCCTTATGATTTCTTTTTCCTGTTTAGCTTCCCATGCTTCTCTTGCTTCTTGTATTTGAAAGTCAAATTTTCTGTTCAGCTCTGATTTTTTCATCAAGAATGCCTGAAAATCCTCAATTTCATTGAATGATCATATTTTTCCCTGAAGCATTATACTCAATTTTGCTGGGTACATGATTCTTGGTTTTAATCCTAGCTCCTTTGACTTCCAGAGTATCATATTTCAAGCCCTTTGATCCCTTAATGTAGAAGCTGCTAGGTCTTGTGTTATCGTGATTGTGTTTCCACAATACTCAAATTGTTTCTTCCTGACTGCTTGCAGTATTTTCTCCTTGACCTGTGAACTCTGGAATTTGGCTAAAATATTCCTAGAACTTTTCTTTTGGGGATATTTTCAAGGGGTGATCAGTGAATTCTTTCAATTTCTATTTTGCCCTCTGGTTCTAGAACATCAGGCCAATTTTCCTTGAGAATTTCTTGAAGGATGATTTCTAGGCTCTTTTTTTGATCATGGCTTTCAGGTAGTCCAATAATTTTTATATTATCTCTCTTGGATCTATTTTACAGGTCAGTGGTTTTTCCAAAGAGATATTTCACATTGCCTTCTTTTTTTTTTCATTTTTTGGATCTGTTTTATAGTATCTCGGTTTATCATAGAGTCATTAGCTTCTATTTGCTCCAACCTATTTTTGCAGGAATTATTCTCTTCAGTGAGTTTTTGAAATTCATTTTCCATCTGGGCAATTTGTTTTTTTTTTAAGGCATGCTTCTCCTCATTGGCTTTTTGGGCTTCTTTTGCCATTTGTGTTACTCTATTTTTTAATGTGTTATTTTCTTCATTTTTTAGGTCTCCTTTAGCAGGCAGTTCCCTCACTTTTCATGATTTTCTTGCATCATTCTCATTTTTCTTCCCATTTTTTCCTCCACTTCTCTTACTTGATTTTCAAAATCTTTCTTGAGCTCTTCCATGGTGTATAACTAGTTCATATTTTTCTTGGATGCTTTTGATTCAGGAGTTCTGACTCCATTATCTTCCTCCCATTTCATGATTTCATTCTTTATGTCCTCCCAAAAGGATTCTATGGTTTCTTTGTACTTCCTCGGCTTGCTCATCTTGCCAGCCAATTACTTGATATTGAGCTCTTTGCCATATTAGAACTCTACTTCCAGATTGCAGAGAGCTTTGTCTCAAATTGCTGGGGATTTTGCAGCTTACAGAACTATTAGGAAGGGGCCCTCTATGCAGCCCCCACAAGTTCTGGCACACTGGTCACATACCCCAGGAACACTACCAAAGACTGCAATCCAGATCCAAGCAGGTTAAAGCAAGAGCAATTACCCTCTGAATGGTTGGTTGGTCCCCCTATGATCTGCAGGCCAGGAGCTCTGGAAGAAGCCACTTGGCAGCAACTACAGCCGCTGCACTTCTGCCACTTTTCACCCCAGGAGCAGGGGCCAGATCGCACTCTTCTCCACCCATTTTCAACAGAGTTCTCTACTGACCTTTTACTTTCTCTGTGGAGTTTATGGATTGAGAGATCTGGAAACTGTCACAGCTGCTGGTGATTCACTCTCCTGAAGTCTGCTCTGGCTGCAGCTGGTCAGGGCTGCCCTGGGGACTGGAAGCACTTGGCTCACTTGGAACTGTACTCAGCTCCCAGCTTGGTGTGATAAAGCCTTCCTGTTGCTCTGCCAGGCTGCCTTCAGTGGGAGATTTGTTTCTCTCTGTCACTTTGTAGGTTCTGTAGCTCTAAAATTTGTATAGAGTCATTTTTTTACATGTATTGGAGGTGGTGGGAGCCAGAGCTGCACAGAGGTCCTGTTTTTACTCTGCCCTCTTGGCTCCCCAATGACTTATTTGAACTGTTGTTGAGTGAAGTGAGCAGAACCAGGAGAACACTTTTCACAGAAATAGCCACAGTGTGCAATGCCTGATTTTGATAGACTTAGCCCTTCTCACCAATGCAAGTACCAAAAACAATTACAAAGGACTCGTGATGGTAAATGCCATCCACATCCAGAGACAGAACTATGGAAGTGGAATGCAGAGCAAAGCAGACTATTTTCTTTTTTGTTTTGTTTTGATTTATTTTGTTTTTGTTTTCTTTTGCATGGTCTCTCACATGTATTATAATTCTTCTATGCAACATGACTAATGTAAAAATGTATTTGTGAATGTGTATTTGTATAATGTATACAAATGTGTATTTGTATAATGTGAAATAGTATTGTATGTTTAGAGCGATATTGCATGTTATCTAGGGGATTGATGGGGGAGAGAGGAGGAGAAAATCTAAAACTTATGGAAGTGTATGTTGAAGATTAAAAATAAATATATTTATAAGTTTTTAATAAAGAGAAAATATTCTCATAGAATCTTAGAATGAGAAAATTAGAATTTAACCAAGAAGTTATATGTGAGGAAACTGAAAGTCAAAAAGGCAAAGAGACTTGTATGGTCACAAAATAGTAACTATTATAGACACAACAAATGTGCAAGGCCTTTGGGCCCATATCCCATATTTTTTTTCTACTTTCAGTGCTGTAACTTAGGTAGAGGTGACTAGATCTTTTTATTTATTTTTTGCATGTGTGAAGGCACTAAAATCTGGGGAGAAAGATTCCTTTTTGGGGTGTTAAGAAGAGGGCAACCTTCCTTTCTATAGTGGTCCATAGACTTTTACCCCTATACCTTGTACTTCATAGTACTTCTCTAGACTAAGTAACTATAAGAAAACAGATTTCTTTGCTTTCCCACAGATTATCACATATATGGTTCCATTACCATGGTATCATTCTGCTAAGGCCCATGTAACTCTTTTACCCCCACACCAGGTTAATTGACCAGATTCTTGAAGATGGTTTTCTCAACTCTTAGAAATATTTCATTCATTGTCTCCTGTGTCGTTGTAAACACATACTTCCATTTTACAGTTGAGTTTTTTGTCTCTCCTAAGTAAACAATTTTCTAACTGTAGCTTTGCCAGCTATACCAAACTTCAAGAATAAAAACAACATATTTAAGTCCTGATGAAGGGGGAATGTTGTCAGGGTTTTAACAGGACGTAATAATAGAACAGTCATCAGGGAAGAAGAGGACAGTATGTACCTGGGGGAGCATTTATAAAAGGGGAAAGTTCATATATAACAGGTAGGATTGCACAGAGGATACATATATATTATTTTTTTAAACCCTTCCCCTTTTACTAATTGCATGTCAGGGGGAGGAGAGGAGCGAAGTACAATTATTTGAACTTTCTGCTTGTGTGGACGTTTGATAAAGAGGAAGTCAATGCTATTCTTGGGCTATATTTAAATAAATTGGAGGATCCCTGAAAATTGCCACTTTGG
The DNA here is from genome assembly GCF_028583685.1 of Petaurus breviceps papuanus. Classification (NCBI taxonomy): domain Eukaryota; kingdom Metazoa; phylum Chordata; class Mammalia; order Diprotodontia; family Petauridae; genus Petaurus; species Petaurus breviceps. The sequence goes on from NW_027185712.1 coordinate 5,872,083, forward strand.
CAACAATCTATATAAGTCAGAGATACAGACAAGTAGAAACTGAATACAAAAGATTATAGACAATAATGAGTAGAAGGATAACATTTGTGGGGGAAGCTAATATTTCTGTATTCTAAAACTCATATACTTATCTGAAAGGTTATCCACAAATATCACAGTGCTTAGTTGTGAAAATCAGACTCACTTTTACAATTTTGACTACTATTGAAAATTAATTTAGACATAGATCTCCAGTCAAAAGAGCCAATAAAAAATTCAATAAATATTTGTTAACTGCCTATTATAGGAAAGGTTGAGAAGTAGGATGATGAGATTAATTAAAATGTAGTCTTGAACCTGAAGACTTGGGTTTAAGGCTCATCACTGATACATATTTGGTATGTTATTGTTATTTGTCCTTAGTTCTCCAAGAGGACCAAGACATGAGGAAAGTGAGGCCATGACTTGCAAGTGAGTTGGATTTAAGTGAGAGAAGGCTCTGCAAAGTCACCAGTCTCACTTTCTTCTCCACTGCCATCTGGGTCCAGTGGCAAGATATAGATCAAGATGATGGGGGATGGCCCCACATGCAGTAGGAGAACATAAAACCTTTTTAAGCTAAAGTCTTTGAGAGGTTTCATTTTGACTAAAGGCAAGACTCGTTCAGTAATTAAGACAATGTAAGAAATGAGGCAAAGAATGGCCTCTTTTTCCTAGTCAAAAACAAAATAAGACAATCTGGGAGGGAAGACCCTCAGGATGTCTGGTCGAAGCAAGGGGGAAATTGGTCTTGACACTCACTCTAAGCCATCAGGGCCCCCCAAACAGTGACCAAGTGAGGCTTAGGCTGGGGCCTCCTGTTGACAAATCAAGGGTAGCCAGACTGA
>NW_027185712.1:5873048-5898144 GCF_028583685.1 Petaurus breviceps papuanus
GGAAGGAAAAGAAGAAGAGGGACAGAGGGAAGAAAGAAGGAATGAAGGAAAGAAAGAAAAGTCTAACCATCTCATATCATGTGCAAAGTTTATTTGCACAACCCTTTTCAAAGTATGTGCTCACTCCTTGTTTCTACTTCTTAGAATCCCTAGTTTCACCTCTCAAAATTGTTATCACTTTAACATGTATCTCTATTGATAACTTCTGAAGCCTTCCCTGGCTATCATTGCAATACATTCCTTCAGTAGCCAAAAGCTATTGCATGCCGGTCTTTGTATTGTTGTTCAGCCATTTTTTCAGTCATATCTGAGTCTTCATGACCCCATTTGGTGTTTTCTTGGCAAAGATCTTAGAATGTTTGCCATTTCTTTCTCCAGCTCATTTTACAAATGAGGAAACTGAGGCAAATAAGATTAAGTGATTTACCCAGGGTCACAGAGCTAAAATGCATCTGAGGCCAGATTTGAACTCAGGAAGATGAGTTTTCTTGATTCCAGATCAGTCACTTTATCCACTGTGTCACCTAGCCTCCCCTAGTCTTTATATACCTAGCACTTAAAACAGTAACTTACAGGCAGAGTAGGTACTTAAGTCAATGTGTGTTCATTTACTTTTAGAAGTCTGTAAAACCAAAACAGAGATAGTTTAAAGAGTATTGGAGAAGGGGTCAGGTGAACTGGAGAAGAAGGTTTGGATACATCAGCTACATCTTTGATTTAAAACAAGTATTTTCACTACTCTGGATTCTTATTACTTAATCTGTAAAATGATGGGATTGGACTAGATGACCTTTAAGTTCTTTGCTAGCTCTAAAATATATAATAGGATTCTCTTTTATTCTATGAATTTCTGTGGCACCTGAAATGTACAATTTACCAGAGGCAAAAATAAGTCTTTTACCCCCTTTATGGCTTTAAGAAATACCAGAAAAGTTTCAAAGTAATCGAAGCTAGCAGTGGAAAGAGAATAGGAAACAAAGTAAACATTTATTGCCTCTGAAACAGTCCTATTCCCCTTAGTGTCCCAGCCTACTATATATGCTTTTTGTCTGCTTGGGCACCTGAACACACATAAAAATAGTTTTGTGTGAACACACCAAGATTTTATCTGTCTCATTAAATCCACATGTCAGAGTGTTCATGTTGTAAAATTGGAGTAAAGAGACCAAGTTGAGCATTTTAAAAAGTCAATTTTATTTGGCCCACAAGGAAATCTTTCCTTGTAAAAATCAGCCCTGAATAGTACAAAAGTGGGCTGCAATGCTTACACTTAGTCATTTCATCCCCTGATAGAATAAGGCTAAATGAAACAAGGTAGTTGTATTAGGAGAGCTAAAGACTTATAGGAATAATAGAGATGGCAGTGACCTTGGAAATCATCCAATTCAAATCCCTACTTCTAAAGAGAGGGAAACTGAGACCTGGAATTGTTAAAAACTATTCTATGATCACAAAGCTACTCGATGGCAGAACTCCAACAAGAGCTAGAGTCATTTAAATTTGAATGGACTTTCTAGTTTATTTTCTTGCTTGAAGGCAACAGGATGAATTCATGATCTATAACCATATTATTGATCATTTCTCCTTCTGTGCCTTGAAGGTATTAGACTGATATAGTAATGATGATTGTAATTGTAATTGTTGCTTTTATTATTGTTCTTGATTTGAAATAGCCCAAGAGAATGGATAGCATGCTCAACTTTGTATCAGGAGAAACAAGGTCATAACTTGACTGACATTTGTTAGCTTTGTGACAATGATCAAGTTATAAGAATTCTATATAACTTACTTTTTTTATTTGTAAAATGGAGATTGAGATAAAGTTTTTAAAAATAAAAATTTAATGAAAACTATTTTGTCTTTATATTACCTAAATGTCATGCTGCTGCATCAACGATGCAATATTCACAATGCCTATGACAACTATAAATAAGCTGATGTGGTTATTAATCACATAATATACCAGGCTCTCTACATGGGGCATAAAGCTAGAACATTTATGAAAATGCCAGAAAAGTGAGTCCCAAAACCAGAAAATCAAAAGCCATCACAGTACTTATGAAATTGGCACACGTAGTTAATATACTAAACACCCACATTCTCAAGCCTTCAAAATAGAACAGGCTACCTCAGGCAAAGGTCCTCCTCTCCCCACTCACAGCAACTGCTCAGTGTCCAGGAAGCTTGCTCCCAGAGCCCCCCCCCCCCCCCCCCCACTCCTCCACCCCCGCCCTGCAGTTCCTGTCCCTGGCAGTCCTGAGCAGGAGTACTTAGCAGAAATTCTGGCTGGCTCAAAAAAGGGGTTCATGCCTCCACCTCTGCCCTGCCAGTGCTGCTGCTGCTGCTGCTGCAGCCAGTCACCACAGGAACTCTAGCTTGGATTTCATTTCCTCTTGCTCCACCCCTTCCTGCTATGTCAGGAAGTCCAATGGGGCATGGAAGATCTTTAAATCTCATAAACTTTACAGCCACCCCCATTCTTCCCCCATCTCTGTCTCTCTTCCCTTTGGAGAAAGCTGATCCATATGAGAAAAAAGATAATTTTAAAAGAAAATAAGAGGGAGTAGAAGCACAACTTTACCACAGTTCTGGCTTCCACCTTCCCCATTCCATGTAAAAAGGGGACTTTAAACAAACTTTGGAGCTGCAGAACCCACAAAATGACACAGAGAAGCTAACCTCCCACTGAGGACAGCACTGCAGGCCCACAGGAATCCAGTGCAGTGCTCTGGGAGGCCATTCTCACACTGAGGCTTTAGCCCCAGGGCGGGCCTGACCAGCTGATGGCCAGAGGGACTCCAGATCAGCAGCAGCTGTGGCCATTTCCAGATTTATCAACACATAGATGTGAAGGACAAAGTGAGAGGTCAGTGCAGTTAGACTTTGGGAACCAGTAAGAGGGAGTGCATGGCTTTTGTCCCCCAGGGCAAGAAGCCACTTAGATGACAGCACAGCCAGCCAGAGCCACCTGGCAGCTTCAGATCCTGGCCTGCAGAGTGTAGGGGGACCAAGCACTAGTCAGAGGGGTAATCGCTATTGCTTTAACCTTCTTGGATCTGGATTGCAGTCTAGGGTGGAGGTCCTGGGGTGTGTGTCCAGCTTGCCAGAGTGTGTGGAGGATTCAGAGAGGGGACCCATCTAATACCTCCGATAGCTGAGAAAACCCCAGCGTTTGGGAGCAAAGCTCCCCTGTCTGGTGGCAGAGTCCTACTGTGGCAAAAAGGCCAGGGGTCAAGTGACTGAGGGGAGACATGACCAGGCAAAGGAAACTAAGCAGACAGAAGATTCCAACATTACACTCCTATTTTGGGGACAAAAAGGAGCAAAGTATGGAACAGGAGGAAGACAGTGAAGTCAGAACTCCTGCACCTAAAGCATCAAAGGAAAAAACAAGCTGGTTACAGGCCATAGAGGACCTTAAGAAGCACATAAGAGAAGTAGAGAAAAAATTGGGAAGAGAAATGAGAACAATGCAAGAAAATTATGAAATGAAAGTCAACAGCCTGACTGAGGAAAATAATACCTTAAAAAACAGACTGACTCAAATGGCAAAAGAGGGTCAAAAAGGCAATGAGGAGAAGAATGCCTTAAAAAGCCAAATCTGCCAGATGGAAAAAGAATCTCAAAAGCTCAATGAGGAGAATCATTGCTTCAGAATTAGATTGGAGCAAATGAAAGCTAATGACTTTTATGAGAAATCAAGATGCTGTTAAATAGATCCAAACAAATGAAAGAATAGTAGGCAATGTGAAATATCTCATTGGAAAAACCACTGACCTGGAAAATAGATCCAGGAGAGATAATTTAAAAATTATTGGACTACCTGAAAGCCATGATCAAAGTAAGAACATAGAAATCATCCTCCAGGAAGTTCTCAAAGAAAACTGCCCTGATGTTTTAGTACCAGAGGGCAAAATAGAGGTTGAAAGAAACCACCAATCACCTCCTGAAAAAAGATCCCAAAAAGAAAATTCCTAGGAATATTATAGCCATGTTCCAGAATTCCCAGATTAAGGAGAGAATATTACAAGGAGCCAGGAAGAAAATTTGAATATTGTGGAAACAGAATCAGGATAACCCAGGATCTGGCTGCTTCTACACTGAGGGATTGAAGGGCTTGGAATATGATATTCCAGATGTCAAAGGAGCTGGGATTAAAACTACCCAGCAAAACTGAGTATCATGTTTCAGGGGAAAATATGTTCATTCAGTGGAATAGAGGACTTTCAAGCATTCTTGCTGAAAAAACCAGAGTTGAATAGAAAATTTCCCATTCAGATACAAGAAGCAAGAGAAGCATGAGAAGGTAAACAGGGAAAAGAAATCATAAGGAACTTATCAGAGATGAACTTTTAACATTCCTACATGGAAAAACAATAATTGTAACTTATGAAACTTTTCTCAGTAGTTGAAGGGATTAGAAATTATATATATATATATATATATACGTATATATATATATATATATATATACACACACATATATACAGGCATATGATTACACATGTGAATGTGTGTATATATGTTTACAGGTATACATAGATAGAGGGCACAGGACCAATTTAACAGTAAGGGATGATAATTAAAAGGTGAAATTAAGAGGTGAGAGGAATATAATGAGAGGAGGTGGGGAGAGACAGATTGGGGTAAACTATCTTATACAGAAGAGGGAAAATGGTTACAATGGAGGGGAAGAATGGGAAGGAAAAAGGGAATGGGTCAACCTTATTCCCATTGTATTTGGCTTGAGTAAGGAATGAAATACACACTAAATAGGGTATCTCACCCTCCAGGAGAGTAGGGGAGGAAGAGGATGAGAGGGGGGATGATGGAATGGAGGGCAGGGTGGGGGGTGAGGGAAGTTGGAAGCACCGACTTTTGAAAAGGGACAGGATCAAAGTAGAGAATAGAGCAAGTGGGAAGTGGGATAGGAGGGAGGGAAATATAGTCAGTCATTTACAATATATCTACTATGTTATTGTTCTGCATTATCCACACATGTACAACCTATACTGAACTGCTTATCTTCACAGTAAGGGTGGTTGATGAGGAAGGAAGGCAATGAATCTGGAATTGAAAGTTTAAAAATCAAATATTCAAATATATATATATATATATACACACACACACACACACTATTATTAATACCATCTTACATGTAATTGGGATATACAGGCACTAGGGCATAGAGATTCACTGGAAAAGTCTAAAGGTGTATGGGAGAAAATATGGGAGAGAGCAGATTGGAGGAGTTTTTCCTGTGGGACTGCTATTTTGAGGCTGTAGGTAGGGGAAAAATGGGGAGAAAATTTGTAACTCAAAACCTGGAGAAAACGAATGATATAAATCAGAAGTTAATAAAGCATTAAAAAAAAAGAAAAGAAATGAAAGGAGGGGAAAAAAATCAACATGTTACTAATTGAAAAAATGTGTCTGCCATGTTCCATACCCATGGACCTCCCATCCTTTTAGTGAAGTGTGGGGAATGCATCTTCTCAATATTTCTTCTTTGAGTCTACACTTGTTCCTTGTGATTTTTGCAGCATTCATTTTCTATTATGTTGTGGTTGTTTTTCTTTCTGTTTACTTTGTTTTAATGTTCTGAGTATTATTTTCTTATCTCTGCTTACTTCACTTGGCATCATATGTAAATCTTTTCACGCTTCTCTGTTCATCATATTTATGGCTTCCTACAGCATAATATTTCATTACATTCCTGTACCACAATTAGTTTATTCATTCTTTAACCAATTGGCATCTACTTCATTTGCAATTCTTTGCTACCACACACACACACACACACACACACACAGAGTTATAAAAATTTGAGTGTTTTCTGAAAAATTTCTGAAAAAATAATTTCTGAAACTTTCTTGGTGGAATATGACTATTAGTGGAGTCTCTGGGTCAGTGGGGCATTTACTTTTACATTTTAGTAATTGTATATGCAAAATTCCAAGATGATTTCCTTGGATTTAGTGCAGTTTTGTGTGTATCATTCTACTATTTCTACAACATTGAGTGTTCTCATGCATGTCATCTTTAAATGAAACTTTAGGGAGTTTTTTGTATTTTCATTTTTCAAAGTTTGCAGTTTGGGGAGGGGAGCAATTGTTTTCTCATATCATTTCATCACAGCTTCAGAAATGTTTTTGATTCTTAGACCTTTCTTTTCATTGTCTATATATCTTGAATACTAAAACCCTTATCTAAGAAATTTCATACAAGTTTCTCTCAACATCCAATTGCTTTCTTCTTTAAACTAGATATATTCAATTCATTTGTATAGAAGTTTTTTTAGTAGTCATATGATCAAAATTTTTTATTTTTTTAATTTTGTAATTTTCTCCATACCATTTTTTTCATTAATCTGAATATGAGATTTCATTCACTTTGGACTTGGCTCAGTCTTAAATAGTTTCACAGTCATATATGTCAGCATCTCTCCATTCAGGTATTTCCAATGACTTCTCAACAGCATTTGAAAGTCCTGATCATATTTTTTAGAAGTGAAGGTAGATGTTTATAATTCCTTTTGTTCTAATGAAGTTCTAATGAAGCTAAGAATATATTTTTCTTTATTCCCCAATTTTACCCAATTCCTTGGAAGGTCTAGAGAAGCCAGGAAAACAACATCCCTTTTTGTATTATATGTAATGCATAATGTATAATATATAATGCAAATACAATTTGTTGTAGTTTTGCTGTTTTTACTGAAAGGGTACTGGCAAAGAAAATACTAACAGTAAGATGGAGAGATCTTCCAAGAAATGGTAATAAGAAAGGAAGCCATGGAAAGCAGGTGAGTTAGCCTATGCAAAGTTTTGTAGATTGGAGATGGAATGTTTTATACAGCTAAGCGTTTGATAGGAAAGGAAACTGTAAAGAAATTAACATGTAATCAGTCTAGGATATGAAAGTAGATTTTGAAAGAACTTAAATGACAAAATAGAGGAGTCTGTATTTTTTTCCTAATATCAGAATTGTTAAAGTTTTTTTTCAGGAGAGTGACATGAACAGAACTTATCTTTAGAAATACCGGCATGGCAGTTAATATGAAATAAGAATAGATGAGAAAAGAAATTAGAGGCATAGAGACCAAATAAAAAGCTATTGCAATAGACCAGGTGAAAGATTATGAGGCATTGAAATAGGGCACTAGATTAAGGGGAGGGAAAGAGGATGAGAGTGAAATTTGTCCTCGAGTTCTAAACAAAAAATAATAACCAAACATTAAAAATTGGAGCTGAGGGAAATAACTTACTATGTTTTTAAGGGACTCAAATTAGAGAACAGAAAGATGGTGTTGGCTTTGACAGAAATCAAGAAATTAGGAAGAGAAGGGTGAGGTTAGAAGGAAAGATAAGGATTTCCACTCTGAATCTGTTGAGTTCAAGGTGTTTATGGGACATTCAAGTAAACATAATTACCAGACAGTAGCTGATGTGAGATTAGTTCTTAGGAGGTATGTCACCTAGTGCAATGCCCTCATTTTACAGATGAGAAAACTAAGTCTTCTAACATCTAAACAGATATCTGTGACCATATGGCTAATTAGAGCTAAAAATCAAAGGCAGGTCTTATGATTGCCAGCTCCAGAATTGTGTTTTTATACAAGATAGCCATTTGTCATGTCTCCAAGTATACTTGAACTTTATAGTATATTCATGTAATAGTATTGAGAAAATCTTGAGGTCAGCTAATTTTAAAGTGTATGAAGTGTTCCATCTTATTCATTTATTTGAAAACATTGATTTAATTCTGATTTGTGTTTTTCTAAGTCAATAGTCTGATTGTACACAAACGGATGATCAAAATTAGTATAAAACTAGAAGAAATAATGACAAAAAAGATGTCATGCACTTGAAACAACTCACTTCTGACATATTCTAGCTGGCTATTCATAATGAAAATTGGAAAAATGGTTGCTATAAAGGAAACCAATATCTTTGATTTAAATGGATTGCTACACAAAATGACCAAAAGAGCCTAAAAAGTACCTTTGTTATCAAACACTTCATTTACTTTATTTTTTAAGTTGGGAGAGATGAATGCCAAAGGCAACACTAGTTCAGGATATAATCAATCTTATTTGTAAAATCTTATGAAGAAATATAGAGGAATATGAGTAATATCACATCAAAGAGGAGAAAAAAGCAGAGAAGCATTTAACAAATTTTTAAAAAGCGTAGAGATCCAAATAAGCCAAGTCATCCTGAAGGCATATAAGAATTAAAAAAAAATGAAAGGAGGGAGAGAAACAACTAAAACAAGAAAGTTCTCCAAAGATTTTTGTTTTAAACTTCTTTTTCCTCATCAAGTAAAATAGAGTCACCATATTTGGACATTAATATCATAATCCCAGAAGGTCTTATAGAGGAGAGAAAAGTAACATTAATGCAGATAAATATAAGAAAAGCAACTGGATTGAAACAAAGAATACCTAAAAAAAAAGAATACCTAAAGAATATTTATGCTGGGGGCACCATAATTGTGAGGACATTGAGAGATCTATTCATAAAATACCTAAACAAAGAGAGGTACCAAAGATATGAGAAAAAACTCTCAGACAAATGAATACTGAAAAAGGCTACAGAACATCAACTACTTAACTATATGCCTATTTTCATAACTATATTAATTTTTACGAGGATTAAGGGCAGAAATCAAGTGTTTTGAACGAGAACACATAGGGAACTTGCAGTTTTGGCAAGTGATATTGTCATTACACAATTAACTGGAAAATACAGGGAATCATTTATTAATTTTAAAAGGCTTTTTATGAAGCAGAACAAAATATTCTAAAAGGTTCTTTTATGACCAAATATTTCTAACGTATATATCCAAATCTTTCAAATTTCCTTAGAAAATGTTATAAAAATGTCAATCTTATTTACTGAATTCATGATCATAAATACCAGGAAAAACATCATTCAAGTATATGTACATCCTTCAAAGTTATTTTTCACCATGATAAAAGAGAACAATTACAAAAGCCAAGTCTTTCCTTGTAGATGGGGAGGTCCTTAAGATACTTCTATTTATGGATGTCATTATGAGGATTTGACTATTTCCAGGTTTCTTATGGAATTACCTAGAAAAGAACCATCACTATTCAGCAAATTCAACCTGATGATCTTTACAGGAAATAAGAATAAAGAAAGAATGTCTATTGCCCAAATCATGACAACCAAGACAGCTTATTAATCAACATAAATATCTGGTATAGACATTAGAAATGGGCAAAATTTGTGCCCAAAATTAAACAGAAAGAGGAGAATGAGACAGTTTGCCCTCAGAACATCTTGAAACACATTTAACAAATCCAAATTTCTCTCAGAAATAAGAGTTTATTATTTAAATACCAATATTCTACTATGATATGACTGAAAGACAGTGAATACAATAGTTTCTTTAAAAAAACTGAAAATGAACACTGTATATAGAGCACTGGAGAAGTTTATGGCATATCTGAATAGACTACAACTTATAACACTTTGTAAGAATTTGAGAAATTTGTAAAAAAAAATAGGAATAATTAATGGCATTGGGAGAATATAAATGTAAAAGGAAGATTAACTGGTCATATGAGGAGTGTAAGAGAAAATAGGTAGATATCAGTGGATTCAATGTCAGGAGAAAGCAAAAAAGGTCTCCAATACATTCTGTGGACTCTCAGTAATGAGCTACATGACCAAGAATTGCTCTAGATGGACAGAAATGAATAGGTTGCTATTTGTATCATTGGAGATGACATCCCCATAATATTACAGATCCTTTTGAATATTTTAAAATATTTAAAATATAAATCATCGAAAAATAATGGGTTTTGATGGCAGCTAAAATTTGAGGTTGAGGCATAGCGATAATGTGAGGACAGATGTAGTCTCTCACAAAATATCATTTAGGTCACTATTAGGAACTCAAAACTAAGATGAATGAAATGAGAAAGTAAACCTCTAACTCTAGAAACAGAAAAAACTGTCAAGTACGTCTTTCTGTCATGTTGGCCCCTCTGGTTTTATTCTATGATCTTGGAAGAGTACCCTTTTACACATGAAAACCATCATCTCCCACACCATACTTCACCTGACAGCAACTATGACAATACCTGACTTCTCAGTAACATCATTCCAATACCTTACCACATGATTCCATCTATTCCATCTTGCAACTATAATATCACATTATAGTCTTCCACTGGGCTTCATTGCTTACTAAATTGACTGACTACAAACACTGGTACCATACTGCTATATCTTTCTATAATTCTGAAGGAATATAATCAGATTGTTCTCTGCATCATTGGCATCCAGACTCTACTTGTCACCTCATTCATAGCCCCAAATAAGGGAATTCCTAGTTATATTTTTAGTATATTCCTAACATTCCATCGTAGTTCTTGAATACCTGAAAATGTTGAAAATATAAATAGTATACAGTAACTAGTTATTAAGGAAACTTAGTTTAAGGACAATAATGGTATGAGAACAGTCAAAATTGCCCACAAAATATCTTTTAATTCTTTTCTCAGACCTAAGGCAAAAGTGGCTTTTTGAAGATGTGTGTGCGATCCATTGAGAAAAATAATAAAATTTTATCTTAAATTTAAAATTTATAGAATATAGGGCCAGCTAGGTGGCACAGTGAATAGAGTACTGGCCTTGGAGTCAGGAGGACCTGAATTCAAGTCCGGCCTCAGACACAACACAAAAACTAGCTGTGTGACCTTGGGCAAGTCACTTAACCCCAATTTCCTTAAAAAATTATAGAATATTGAGTTATAAAATATTGTACATTTTATCTGAAGATCCTCTCCAATGTGCTTTAAAAAATCCCCTACCAAACCAACTCAGCCTACCTCCTTGCCCACTCCAGAAGTTAATCCTTTGGTACTATTTGTAATGACCATCTTACTTGGCAGCATGACAGCTAAGGTGACCTCCTTCTGCATAATCCAAATGTAACTAGCTTTCTTCCTCTCAAAAAAAAAAGTTGCATTGTACCTGATATTTCCTACTACCTTCCATGTCCATATCTTCTGATGGTTCTGACATGATAAGTTGCCATTACATAACTCCCAAATGATATAACAATCATATTACATATAATAAATGTGTGCTATTCATTATAAGTAACCAGGATGAGTCATTTTTTTTTCTTCCCAGATGGACCATGAGTTAGGCAATTCCAAGGATTTCTTTTCCTTCATTCTGCAAAGCTAGTAGTTTAAATGTGAAGTGAGTGGAAGAAATTCCCTATAGTCAAAGATCCAATTAGTCACTGGCACCTACAGAGAAGTTTAGAAAACAGGAATTCTTTCTCAGTTATAAATGTAAACTATGACAAACCAATCTGGACTAGTATGTTTAGTTTTGATATAATTAAGGCAATCTAATTAAGATCAGGTTTACGCTGGTGTATGAGTATAGTTGTGTAGTTAATTATATTGCAACCAAATATACTGGGGAAGCCAAAATCTTTATAAAAGGAATCTGTATCACCATTTCCTAATAGGAATTCTGTACACTCATTAAGCTGACTGCTATCACCACCCACCTATATTGCCCACTACTGTATCTTTGTCTGCTTTCTGTTGTTCCCCTGGCCTTGGATATACATTCTTCTTCTTCTCTTTCAATTGAATCATGCTCCTTATTAAAGACCCAGCTTAGGTTCCCTCTACTCTATGAAGCCTGATCTGATAAGCCTTAATATCTTATATCTCTATATCCTTTTCCACTAATTGTCTGCTTTTCAAAGTTGTTAACAAGTTCTTATATTCTCAGTATGTCATTGTCTTTTATAATTTATACTGAATTATTTTTCCTCTTTACTATTGTTCCATGTGAATATATATCATTACCAAAATGTATTGGAAGTCTCCCATTGATAGAACTCTGCAAAGTATGGTAAAAGACAAATCTTAGAGGAGAAGACCTTCATCTGGTCCTGAATTTGATATTTACTTGTCATCGTAAATAACTCACTTCACATCTTTGGAGTATCTAGGTGGCACAGTGGATAAAGTGCTGAACATGGAGTCAGGAAGAACTGAGTTCAAATTTGAACCCATACTTACTAGTTGTATGACCCTGGGCAAGTCACTTAATTCTGTTTGCCTCAGTTTCCTCATCTATAAAATGAGCTGGGGAAGGAAATGACAAATCATTCTAGTGTCTTTGCCAAGAAAACTCCAAATGGGGCCATGAAGAGTCAGACACAATTGAAATAAACGAACAACAACAATATCTTTGAGGATCAGCTTAATCATCTGTAGAACTTAAATTAACCAGTCTACTGGATAGTGTATAGTGAAGAACAGTTTATAAACTGTTTATAAACATAGTGTATAGTGAAGAACAGTTTATAAACATGCATGTAGGCATGCATGTGTGTATACATGTATACTTGCATCTTTGTATATGTTAATTGATATGTAAATGCACGTTGCATATATACACATATTTGAATGTGTAAATTTACATGTATAAATGTATGTGTACTATTCCCACATATATTAGAGTATATCAATTATTCTTATTATTTATAATCCTTTTTCTATCCCACATATTCTTTTTTTTAAAAGCAATTGGGGTTAAGTAACTTGCTCAAGGTTACACGGCCAGCTTTTTTGTGTGGGTGTTAAGTATCCGAGGCCAGAACCGATCCTGGGTCCTCCTGACTACAGGGCCAGTGCTCTTACTCACTGCACCACCTAGCCGCTCCTATCCCACATATTCTTGAACATCATTCAAGTGCTCATCTTTCAAGGTTCAGTTAAAATAGAACATGTTTTACTATCCATTCATTTATCTCCCAAGATAGAAGTTTATATGATGATAGCTGGAACAGACATTCATGTTCATCTACTTCATTTTACCCATTTTGCAAGTGAGGAAACCATTACTCATTTTGGGGCTTGCCAAAATGCATAAGGGTAAGTGGCTGAGCCACAATACAAACCTAGATCAAATCCAAATCTAGCATCCCCTCCTAAGCTACATAGCTTTCTCACAAGATCTCTCACCAAAGCATGGCTAGAGGACTGACATTGTTAATGGAATAATATGAATTCAAGTTCTACCTTTGACACAACTGGCTTGTGACCTTGGGGAAATAATTTAATATATCAGCTCCAAGACAACTATTCAAGACTAAGTTTTCAGAATAGCTACTACTCTATATGTTTCGAGGAATTTTCTACGCTAGGAACTGCCAACATCAATAAAATCACACAAATGGACAAAAACCAGACCCCCAACTTTGTTTATTATTCTTTCAAGTAAACTTACCAGATTCTACCTTGAATCCTTCTACTGCCAAAATTCTGAGACTATCCAGACCCCAGTGACCAAAATGTCTATCAGTTGCCAAGATTTCTATCTTCTACCTCTGGATCTAAGTTTTACTTTTCCTTATGTACCTGAACTATTTCAAATTATAATGATTTCTGACCCTAGCCTATGTGCCATAGTAGATCATAAATCCTTTGAAGTTTACAATCATCTAGTCTTCATCTTTGTACAGCCTAGAATAGATGTGGTAAGTGCTTTGCTCTTGATATGCAAACAATGCATTTTCATTGATACAGGAAATTATGTGCATAAGATGAGAGAGGGAAATCACAAAAGTGAGGTAAGAAGTCTTACAAGTAATGCTGTGCTCCTTTTAACAATCAAGATCCTCCACCATTCTAAACAGTCACTGTTAGATACTTCCATTTTTCTCTTGAGCCTCACAATTTGTTCTTGTTGCTAGATTAAGTGGTTTAAGGGTTTGCTTTCATTCATTGACATCATCTTCTTAGCTCAGATGTCTTCCACTGAAAACCAAGTCTCTTGCTGCTTCACATTGCTTCTTATTGGCTGTTAGGATTCAGTCCAGCTCTACATCTCAGCACAGCTGTTACAATTCTCCTTTTGCAACTTGTTCATGTATTTACAAGACAACAAAACACACATAAACCTTCCTGACATGGCCCAGTACTGGGAAAATATGGCAGTAATAATTGTGGTGTCCAGGTAGGTAGTCTATGGTATATCTATGTCATGGAGTGCAATGCACTAGAAATAGTGAACTATTATAAGCAACTAGCTGTTAAAATGTCCCATTCCAGAAAATCAGGGGGGGGGGTCAAAATTTATTTACTTTTCATAAAATGAGGAGAAGAACAATGGCATTGAGGATGATAAAGATGAAATAATACCATGGATATAGATAGTACTTTTCCTAGAACTTTAACATAGAATTTTTTATTCAATTATTGTAAGCCTTATAAGAAAGGAAAGGGATTATAATCTCCATTTTATAGATGAGTAAGCAAACAAGTTAAGCAATTTGCTCAAAAGCACAGAGCTATTAGTGACAGACTTGGGACTAAAATACTGGTGTAGTAATTCAGTGCATTCTTCATTTCACCAGTCCATATTCCTCTAATAGGAGATATGTTCATGACTGTGTCTTTCACTGTAAATGATACAAATAAAGTTCAAAGTCAACTAAAGTTAATATAAACTATCTAACCTCCACATTTTAGTAATCAGTTTCATAAGAGAAACTGTCTCATACTTTTTTTAATGAATGAACAAATAGTGGGATGTGAACATAATGGAACATGATTGGTCTAGTATAGAAGAAATAACAAATAGGAAGAATTTAGAGAAATGTGAGAAGATTATAAAGTGCTGATATGGAACAAATAGAAGAATCAAGAGAACAATACACAAGGAATTTGAATTAAACCAATATTAAAAGGTTTCTGAAAGCAGCTTAAATGAAATGATCAACATTGGTTCCAGGGAAGAAATAATGAAAGATACTCTCAGGGAAGAGGGGAGGGGCATGTAAGACACCTTCACCGTTTTCATTCTTTGCTATATCATGGTAATTCATCTCAAACCTGTACCTAATCTAGGCCATATACATCTTTCCCCCTTACTTTTTCTTCTCTAGAATTCCCTTTTTACTGAAAACATACTTCCCTTTACCCTAGATATTGTCACATCATATTCCTCCTTTTTTCATTCTTGGAAACCCGGATCTCCTCAGAAAATTCTTAAACTTACATTCCCATAATCTTGCCTGGGGCATTTAGAGGTTCTGACTTTTCCGAGACCACAGAGCCAGTATGACTCAGAGTTCTGACTTTATAGCAGGTCTTTCTTATCCCCAGGCCAGTTCTGTAACCATCATATGACTCTGACCCTCAAAGAGATAAAGAAAAGCAAATGATTCCATTCTGTATTCAAATATTTGTTCTAAAGGTGGAGATTAATATTTAAAATAATTATTTTTAAACCTATCTCAATTACCTTAAACTTAGAAAAGAAGTATATAAATAAGACAGGGTATTAACTGGAAATGGAGTATATAAAAGCATTTTGTCAACTTTAAAGTGCTAAATAAATACCAATTATAATAATTTTAATTACTGTTATTATAATTTTCTCAAAGACACTGATACACCCTCACAACATGATCCTCCTTTTTGTCACCTAACCCATAGCAAAAAGTAGTATTTATATAACATTTTAAGGCTTGCAAAATACTTTTATATGTTAATTCATTTGATCTGCCCAACAATTTTGGATAAGTGATATTATTATTCCCATTTTAAAGAGGAAGAAACTGAAGGTGAAGTCACTTGCCCAGGGTCACTCACCTGCCTGAAGCATAATTCAAATTTAAGTGTCCCTGACTTTGAATCCTACATTCAGTGCACTACACCACCTCACTGACATCATTAGGTACTGAGGAGCAGGAATATTTTATGTTTTTCACTGACACTTTGAGACTATCCACCTTTCACTAATATTGACCATTATCTACTCCTTTTAGCCTCATTCTGTATCATCCTGCCCAGATCTTGGTTTCAATCACCAGGTCTAGACCACTTTCATGTCCCTCACCAAGGAAGTCAGTCTGTGGCTCAGTCTCTCACTTATTTATTTATATCTAGATCTGTCTTCCTATCTAGCTAGCTAGCTAGCTAGCTATCCCTTCATTCATTGATTTGTTCATGCTTTTTTGTTGTTGTTTGTTCATCCATTATAAAACCTGGGTCTTCCAATCGTGCCCAAGCAAGTAGTACAAAGGTTTCACATGAACCCAATCCTGATATAATTGTCCCAGAAACTGATTTCCTCCATTTTTAAGCTGGATGACTTTACCCCCTCAGGAAACCTGGTGGGTCAGTGCTCCTTGGGGTTCATCATATTGATGTCAGACTTAGCTCAGACTAATTACCTTAGTTTACTACAACTCAAAACTCCCAAGCTTAAGAGATCTGTCAGCCTCAGCCTTGTAGGTACCTGGAATTACAACTCTGAATTATCACCTTCCTCCAAATTTGAACCCTTGCCTATATATCCAAACAGCAGAGCTTCTCAGTTAATCTGGTCATATTTTAAAGATTTTCTCATCACCCAAAAGCCATTAAAAGGAGAGCACCAACACCGAATACGGGCTTAAAATTTAGCACATGCCTTAAGGCAATCCTAGTCTCTACACCCTGACCTGCAGAGCAGATGTATTTCTACCCAGAGGCAAGATTTAGTGCTGCAATTTACTTATTAAATATCCTTTTCATGCTACAGTTAAATAAATCTCCTATTATTACCTGTTGAATGACCTTTGAGTGTATCTTCCACATCCACATATGAACCTAATAAACAGGGGACCTGCCTGAGACAAACTTGCCCCATCACTTTAAAATCAGCAAGCAGAAAAGACAAATGCAGAGCACCTTGAAACACATGATAAAGTCAGAATAGCTAAGTATGTTGCTTTGCACCAGGTATCATGGAAATGACTTAGGCCCATGCTAAACCCTATGTCACTGATCTCATTAACCATATGCTCTAGGAAAACAAATATGTATGCAGCTTAAAAAAATAAATGCTCTTTTTCAGGCCAATTTCTTTTGGTATACATTCAGCTCCTGTTTTATTTACCCTTCTCTCCCACTGTTCACAGTAGCAATGGTGGCTACAACTTGAACACATGACAAAAAGAACATATCTAAGTGAATAAGAAACTTGACCTCAAATCCCTTGCTGCCTTTATTTTTGTTTTGTTTTGTTGTGTGGTTTGTTTGTTTTCTCTTTGTTCAGGACACCAAACATTGATCTTGAGCAATAAGCCTTTCTAATCTCAATAGTTATTCCATGATTTCAAGAACTTCTGCTCCCAATCTGATTTTGAATGCCCAGGAGGATGTGATACCCACAATGACATTGATTCTAGGAGGAGAAGATTACAACTACGATGATCTACCTGGACCTTAAGAGACTAAAGAGCCATTTCTGGTTGACAAGAAGAAATTCAGACAGTAAAAATCACAAAGGAATATGAAATATCTGTTCAATGACTAAAGTTGGCCTGACTTCCCTGAAGAGTATAACAGGTGATAGATAACTATATTGTGGTATTAATATCTAGTAATGTGCTGATGAGTCTTTATGCTTTAAGCACTTATTTTGTAGTCAAGCAAATAAATAGTTGATCTATACCTGATAAAAAAAGAAAAGAAAAACAAACCACGTACTCATTCATACTCATTTCTACTTATATGAGCTTTTCTAGGGAGAACACAATTAGCAAAATATAAAGGAAAAAGATAGAATCTCTTTCTGATCATTTAATATAAACTGCAACCTACATCGCAAAAAATTAGCTCATGACAATTTCTAAAACTGGAAAATGAAACTACAAAAATGAGACATTGTAAAAGGATTTAAAGACGTCCTAGCTGGGGAAGGAGAGAATTACAACTGAGAATTGGGTTGTTTTCTATGCTCTTTGTGCTTTTGTTCCATTCGGATCTGCAAAGATGAACTTTGTACAACAACATTTAAAAATATTAAATGTTAGAGTTGGGAGTTCAGAAATTACCTAATGTAATCCCCTCCAAAAAAAAGGCTAATGAATGATAGATGAAATCACAGTGAATCTGGCCTCATCATTGCTGCTTTATATTCTAATGGTTCAGATCACAGCCAAAGAACCAAAAGATGATAGGATTGTAGATTTATATGCTTTGCAGTCTAAAACATTAAAAGAAGAATATTGGCATTAAAAAGAATTAACTTTGGTTCCATGGGAATTCTGGGGTCATTAAAAAGTACTATACAATTAACCAATATAGCACAAACTTTTCTCCTCCCCCTCCTTCTAAATTCTAGCCTTAGTTCATTGGCCAGTTAGAACGCCTTGGTTGTACTATATGTAGCAATGGAGCAGTATTCTGGGTTAGCCTTCCAACTATTTTTCATAATCTGAATGAAAAAAAATTTATCCTTGTGGATTTTTTTGTGTAGGTAACTAGGACAAAAATTTTGAATAATTAAAGATCTTTGGAATTTTTTTTAATGTTTCCAGGCCAGATTCAGTGAGTAAAATGCCATTTGCAAAGTAATTTGCTATTTTTAGGGAAGCCTTCTACCTGGACTCTTGCAGGATCTATGGAACAGAGGATAGATGCTGGACTCAGAGGCAGGAAGATACAATTTCAAATTTGGCCTAAGATACCTTCTAGCTCTGTGATGTTGGGCAAGTAATATAACTTCTGTTTCCCTCAATTTCCTCAACTATAAAATGGGGATAACAGTACATATATCTCTTCTTCTTTACCATCCATTGCTTTCCTCCTCTATAATAATAGTACATACCTTTATCTAGCACACATCTTGTTTTTAGTTGCTTTTTGCTTTATTGTGTTTTTACATAATCAGAGGGTCATAGAATCAATTTTCAATCATGGTTTTATTAAGCACCATGCTAGGCACTAAGAGTATAAAGACAAAAACAAACAAAGGATGAATAGAGAAAAATTCCTGTTCTCAATTATCTTACATTCTCTTAGGGAAAGAATATACAAGTACATATTTAATTATATTTAAAACAAATATGTACAGAATAAATATAATACAAACACATGGTAGATTAAATATGAGGTAGCTGGTCAGTGAGGATGGTAGAAGGTTCTCATCTCTATAGTCAGAAGGATGTTAGGAACACAATCAATAGAGTGACAAATTTGGGGTTAAGATCACCTGAATTGAAATCTAGCCTCAAATATTTATTGGCAATTTGATCCTGCACAAATCTCTTGACTATTGTCTCCTTCAATTTCCTCATCTATAAAATGGGGATGATAATGATGCCTACTTCCCAGAATTTTTGTGAGGATCAAGTGAAATAGTATTTCTAAAGTACTTTGTAACCATTAAGCCTCTGTATAATTGTTAGTTATTGTTTAATTTTGAAGGAATCTTTATGATTTTAATATGTGTGTGAAACAAGTAGAAATCTTTTATTGTATGTACAATTGTATCAACTGTGTGACTATAAAAATGCAGTTCACTGCAAAGTACAGTTTATAAAAACCTGTATCTTCTCTTCTCAAACTATCATCCAATGATGTCCTGGATGCATATGCAGATTCTTTTCATTTAAGAAATTTATAGAGAAAGGAATATAGACCTATGGGTAAATATTCTCTCAGTGTTTTAATCTGTGAAAAACCTCCAATTTCTTATACCTACTCCCCTTCCCCCATCATATATGATACCTATGCTCTAATTATGTCTCTTTTTCTTTCTGGTCTCTCTACCCTTCTGCTTTATCTATTTCCTAGAACTCTTCTCCCCATATCTGGAATAATCTATAACTGGAAATTTTGTAATCAAAAACTCTCAGTTTCCTAGCTGATAGAACTTTCTGGTCAGTGTTAGTAAAGTAAGTAATAAAGTAAGGAAATTTTGAGATCTTCCTTACCCCTTAATAAACCTAAGGGAATTTGAAGACCATCCCTGCTTTGAACATACACTTTGTCCCCAATAGGTTGAATGTGGTCACATGGAGCCTGTGGTGTGAGGAGTTTGCTGAAGGGTGGAGCAGAGCCCAACAGGAAGAGCTTGCTTAGGGGAGGCTTAGTTTTTCAGGAACACCCACATCTTGTGAATTTGTAATTAGTCAGTGGGCCATGAAGGTTGTGATGTTCTCTGACCATGGAGAAAGTTATATATACCTCTGAGGTGAGGTTTTGCCTTTGGATACACTCATGGAATGAGTTGTGTGATTTGGCCAGATGAGATTGGGCAGCTGTAAGAGTCCCCTGGCTTTGAAAACCTAGATGTTGGTGCTTCTTTCTCTAGTAATTACTTTAATAAATGTAATGGTTAGACAGCTAGAGGTCTTGTCTGTTGGTCTGACGAATTGTGTTATTTTCTTGTATTTTTTGTCTCCTTGTAACTTCTGTTTGTTTTCTTTGAATGTCAGGGTGCTAATTTTTTCCCCTGAATTAGGTAAATGATATATGTTTGATTAAAGTAAGATTGTTAACCCATTATGAGTTGCTTTCCTTTAGAAAAGCAGATCCAAGAAATCTGTGCTAGTAGCCATCCTGAATATTCTAGGGTGCTTGCTGTCACACCCTCCCTATAAAATATCTGAGTTTTAGTACTGCCCTGGTCCCAACAAGACTGTTCTGAAACATAATGAGAACATAGACTCCAGAATCCAAAAGAATATTGGGTGCAATGATTAACAATATCCTGTCAATGGTGTCCCACAAGATTATCATGGACTCTTTCCTCTTACTAAGTTTAAGAGTGGGGTTCTATCTCTAATTAATTGCAGAAGGCCCAGACATCTCCATCAAAATCATAAAGCAGGTACCAACAAAGCCTTAATCAGTTTGATGCAACACAGAATATAGCTTGTTATTGGCTGGAAGAATCAATAACTTTGTGGTATGAGTGTGTGTGAGTGTGTGTGTTTGAGAAAGACAGAGAGAGACAGAGGGAGAGAGAGAGAGAAAGGGAGAGAGAGTAGCAGAGACAGAGAGAGACAAAGAAGAGAAACAGAGAGCAGGAAACATGAGAGCTTCAAGAATTGTGACACCAGGGGGCAGCTAGGTGGCGCAGTGAATAAAACACTGGCCCTGGAGTCAGGAGAACCTGAGTTCAAATGTGACCTCAGACACTTAACACAAAAACTAGCAGTGTGACCTTGGGCAAGTCACTTAACCCCAATTGCCCTTCCAAAAAAAAGCAAAAAAAAAAGAATTGTGACACCGCCCCCCATCAGTCAGTAAGTCAAAAAGCAGAAAAAAAGCAGTTATTAAGTGTTTAATTAAGTCATGTGGCTTTGCTAAGTACTGGGGATATAAAGAATGGCAAACATAAAAACAAGCAAAAAATCTACTCTCAAGAACTTTGTGGTCTCATAGGGGTGGCAATATGTAAATAACTAGGTATGGAGGATATATATTTATGAAAGGAAATACAAACTGTAAGGGAAGGTATCAGCAACTAAAGGAGCCAAGAAAACCTTACTGCAAAAAACAATATACAGCTGAGTCTTGAAGGAAATCAGGGGCAATAGGAGGGAGAGGTGAGGAGGGATAGAATGTACTATCGCGTATACAAAGGTCAAAAGACAGGAGATGGAGAGGTGGGTATGATAAAATTCAGATTGGTCAATATAGTTGAATTATATAGCATCTCTGGGTTGCAATAAGTTGTACTGGAAAGATAGCGAGGGGGGTCAATTAATTAGAGCTTTAAAAGCTGAACAGAGGAGCTTATACAATTAATGCTGGAAAAAGAGGTTGCTGCTGGAGCCACTGGACATGGAGGTGACATGGCCAGTTGTGCACTTTACAAAAATCCTTGGCTGCCAAATGCAGGAGTGGGGAAAGATTCAAGGCAGGGAGTCTTGTTAGAAGTCTATTGCAGCAGTTTCAGTGAGAGCTGATGAAGGCTTAACCTCAGTTTATGGATTTGTAAATGGAAAGAAGAGGGCATATAAAAAGGTTGTTTAGACCATAGGAACAAAATAATCTGGTAATTGATTGGATATGTGATGGATGAGAAGAAATGAGGATGATGCTAAGACTGCTGGACAAAGTTACTGAGAGGAATATGGTACAGTATAGTAGAAGGGAACTTCAGGTATGAGGAAAAAACTATTGAGTTATTTTAGATGTGCTGAATTTAGACAACTGCGGGACATCCAGTTACATATGTCTAAGAGGTAACTGGAGATGTGTGACTATAGATTAAAGAGAAAAGAGTGATGGATATCTAGATATAGGAATCGCCCACACAGAAATGATCATTGAACCTGTGGAATCTGATGAGATTAACCAGCAAGATTGTAAGTATAGTGGGAAAAGAAAAGAAGTCCCAGGAGAGAGTGTGGGGGGCTGTCCAAAGTAAGCATGAAAAAAATAGCAAAGGAGACTGAGAAGAAGCAATTCCACAAAGGAGTACCAGAAGAAAAGAGCATTCCAAAAACCTGGAAAGATAATATTATTCAAGAGATAGTTATTGACAATGTCAAATGTTGTTGAGATATCAGGAAAGATCAGGATTGAGGAAAGGACATTGAACCTAGAAAGCAACATATTAATGGTAACTTTGCAAAGGGTAGTTTCAGTTGAATTATGAGTTTGGAAGCCATTCTTTCAGGGTTATGATGGAAAGTAGTGCCAGTTATGGACCCCACAGAAGTCTCAACTCTAGGGGCCCAGCAGAGAACAGAACCTTATGAAGACTCTACCAAAAGAGAAAAGGACTCCCAATGATCAGGAACCATGGGCCACATCTGCTTCATGTAGGTGTGTCTCATTAACTTTGTGCTTTCAGTTCCAGCACATTTTCCCTAAGGACCTTGTATAAGAGCAGGAAAAAAACATATCTAAGTGTAGGAAAATTCAAAAAATTATAATAGTAGTAACAGTTATCCTTTTTTATACCTGTTTAGTGAATATCCTTTAAAAAAAAACATGGCACAGATTTTGAGATATCTCCATTCAAAATGTTCATGTGGACTATTTGTGCCTAACCTTTGGTAGAACTTTCTGAGCCCATATTGGTCTGATCAGCCACAGCTAGACACACTGTACCTTGAATCCAACATATTGATGCCATTTTGGTCATCTTCAAGAATGAAGGACAACAACCAACCAACCTTGAACCTTAAAACCTCAATGAATGAGAAAGACTTATGGCTTCTCCTCTGGCTTAATGTCAGAATTTTAGAGCTAGAAGACTGAAAGGTCATCAAGACCAACTTCTACATTTTTTTTTATTTTTAAGATGGTTTTATTGGTTTGTATTACTTCAGTCAGTTTCTGAACATGCCTTTTTACACCCTCTGTACTCTCACTTATAAGAAGACAAAAAACATACATTTTAAGGAAAAACAACCAATGCAGTGACCACTTATAATAACTTATGTAATGTTTTGCATCCCTAATCTGCCACCCTCTACTGGGAAGAGGGAATATATATTTCATCATCTTTTCCCTTGGACCAAGAACATTGCAGTAGAAAGTGGACTATCACACCAATTTCATGCCAATACCACAGCAATGTCATGTTAGTGTCATACCAATTCATGCTGATATCAAACAACACATGAATGGCATGTCAATGTCACACCAATATCATGTTACTATGAAACATCATACAAACACTAATTACACAAAGCATCATGCCTAAAGCAGGCATATTACATGCCATTATCATGCCAAATCACATACCAATATCATGCCAACATCATTCAAATTATACATAAATTATGTGTCCATTACATGTCAATATCACAGAAATATCTTGTTAATGTTATGCCAATATCACAAGATATCACACAAATATTAAACATCATGCCAATGTTGTACAAACATCACTTCAATGTCACACCATCTCCATGACAATTAATTACACTTTGATAGTAAACATCATATCAACACCATATCAATTTATTTAAAATGGCATGTGTGTCAATGTCACACCAATTACATGCCAATATCAAATACATCACTCATATTCTGCCTATTGTATTTCAATACCATGCCAATTATGTGCCAATATCACCCAAACATCACACCAATGGCATGCATACATCATATCAAAGTTGAGTCAATATTAATCATCAGCCAATGACATACTAGCACCACACAAATTACATGCAAATATCATCACAAACACAGATATAAGCCAATTTCATGTCAATTACACACCTATATAAATGTCATGCAAATTCCATGTCAAATGTCATACAAACATCACAGCAGTGTCATGCAACATCATCACACATTATGACATTAAATGGCATAACATAGGTATAGTATAGTCATGATATTGGTACAACAATGGTGTGATACTATCATGAAATTACATGATATTGGTATCCGTTTGACAATCATGTAACATTGGCATGAAAATGCTTTGATATTCACATGATTTTGACATGACAATGGCATTATATTTTCTTGGCAATAGCATGATGTTGACATGCCTTTGGCTTGAAAATTGGCATAAAATGGCATTGTATTAGTGTGACATTGAATTGACAGTGATGTAATATTGGTATGACATTGGTGTGATATTGTCATGATGTAATCTGCATTTCCAGAATTGTTTGGTGAATGCAGAGGTAGATTTATCTATCATATTCCTAGATTATGGAAGTCCCCCTCTCTTGCTTGCTTCTTCTTTGCCAGATTGTCTATACTGGCTGGTATAACTTCTTCAAGTCCCTAAAGCCAAGAATTGTTCCCTTGAGGTAAAACAATTATTTTCTTAGGTTGTTAAGATAAATCATACATATACATTCAAAGACAATTTTAGAACATATATTTAGTATTTCTCTAAGGACTTATTAAATGAAAATTGATATGTTCGCACTATAGTGGGAAGATGGGTGTCAACAATACAAAGGCAGTCATCCTTTCAGAACAGTATCTTTGGGCTACACTCTTAGCCTAGCCACTTGAATTGTCATTGGAAAACACATTAAAATCAAAATGTGTATTTTTTTTAAGCTGGAAAGATTTTCTTGGTTTGTTTATATAAGAGGGCAATACTGACAACCTGTACAGCAGGATGCATTTGGCCAGAGGTCCATCAATGTGATTGGTAGACATGGAGAATTTAGACATCAAGAAGATTGAGACATCATTGGGATTTGAACATGGGCTAATTAGGACATTTGTGCTAATAGATGGGAATCTGCGATTGATTATGCCATGATGATGATGATGATGATGATGATGATGATGATGATGATGATGATGATGATG
>NW_027185712.1:5898154-5915962 GCF_028583685.1 Petaurus breviceps papuanus
TGATGATGATGATGATGATGATGATGATGATGATGATGATGATGATGTATCTTGTAAGAAATCAGCAATTGTTCTCATTCAGAGACCAAGCTAAAATACAAAATCAGGGGAAACTCATAGAAAGCCTCCATTTGACAATTGAGAATAAATATTGAACAAAGACAACACAGTTCAGATTAAGCCCAATTTGATAGCCCCTTTCCCATCATCTAAATCATCTATAATACATGTAAGGAGTAAATTCTCCTTCTGCCAAGTACTTAGTAGAATAACATTCCTAGGCATGTGAGAAAAGCGAAACAACACAAATGCTTTGTGAGGTAAGATAAGACCTACAAATAACTTTTTCAATGAAGGCTAATGGGATTTTGAAGGCTGTACCAAAGGAGCACACTATCTGGCAGATGTTACCAAGATTGAAAGACCTTGAATATTGGACCAATGAAGGTTTCTTCCCCTGTCATTTGAGGACCAGAATTATAAGCTCATTACCCATGGGCTACAGGGGAGTAGATTTTTCTGCCAAAACAAGTCTTGAAGATCACCTCCCAAGACAGTTGTGATCTGTGTCAATGGAGGGAATACCTAGCACCAGTGAAATTCTACATCTCAGAAAGACACATGCATCTAATGTTACTCAAATCTTTGGTGGAAGTAGCACATATTCTGTAGTATAGCTGCCATTATTCACCTCTCAACCAAACCTGCATGAGGAAAATTATTTTGACAGTGGAATGAAGAATATCTTGGAAGAAGGAAAGAACAAAGATTGGGAGAACTCTTAGGTAACTGGGCATTAGGCCCTGTGAATGGCAACAAGGACACATAGACCCTGTATGTTGGAAGTTATAAGAATAGAGAGGGAGAACAGATCTGAGAGGTATAGCAGAGTTGGAGGCAATAAAATTTAATAACAGATTTAATATGAATGAAATGACAGAGGGAAGATTTAAATATAACCACAAGATTTCAAAGACAAATTGTATGTTAGGACCACATACAGAAATAGTGAAGTTAGAAGAAGCAAATAATAGGAAAGATGAGTCTGGTTTTTAAGAAACTCATAAATTAAAGAGACTGATGCAACATTTAAATTTCTGTGTAAATCATATATTAGGAATAAATATGTCTGAGACTTTTCCTCCAATCATTTTTCCATTTTTTACAAAGGGAGACTAAGTGTCATATACTTACCTAGGCATTGTACCAAAGTTTCTTAAGGAAATAAATTTTATTTGTAGCATTCTATTACTGTGTGTTGCTTCCTAGAAGAATGTTTTTCTTTTCTTTTTTTTTTTTTAACAGGAATGAGAGATAGCTATTGAGTAGCAAAAAGAGTGGGAGTTAATATATCCAGGTCCGTATCCTTTGTGAGCTTGGGCAAGTTACTTCATATCTTTGGTATTCAAATCCCTCAAATTTGAAATGAAAGAAATTCATTAACTAGTCCCTCGGGTCCTTTCCAACTCTTCTTTTGATCATCTACACATATTTAAATCCATACAAGTTAATTACGTGAGAAACTTTATTATAAAACAATTTTTGTTCTTTATTTGCGTTTTCTTTTATTCTGATGTATTTGTGACATGTAATATTTCCCAGGGTCTAAGTTTTCTGACTAGAACAATAGGTTATCAGGGGCAGCTAGGTGGTGCAGTGAATAGAGTACCATCCCTGGAGTCAGGAGGACCTAAATTGAAATGCAGCCTCAGACACTTAACACTTACTTGGGAAAGTCACAACCCCAAATTACCCTGCCCTCCCCCTCTAAAAAAAAGCAAAAAAAAAAAGAACAATAGGTTATCAGCACAATGTGGGGCAGGGGTAGAGTATTTTATTTGATGAATTGGTCATTTTTAAAAGATAATTTTAAGCATGGAAGCAATCTTTCCAATCTTCTTCAGTCACATACCACCCCATGTACTTTTCAATCTAATTGACAATAATCTCCTTGCTGTTTCCCAAAAAAGAAACTCCACTTCTCTCCTTGAAGCATTTTTTTCTTGCTATCCATTTAAGGGAGAAAATCTGAGGCCTCCAGGGGCTAAATAACTTGCCCAAGTTCACAAAGATAGTAAGTCACAGAGTCATAATATTACACTACACTATAATGACTCTGTATTGGGCTCAATTTTTTCTTTATTTCTAGGAGGTCTAAGGGACACTTTTGTGGTTTTTCTATATTTGTTTCACTAGTGTCTAACTCGTCATGATTGTCTTGGGATTTTCTTGACGAAGATACTGCAGTAGTTTTTTTTTTTCCTACTTTAGCTCAATTTATAGATGAGGAAACTGAAACAAACAAGGTTAAGTAACTTGTTCAGGATCACATGTCACACAGCTAGTAAATGTCTGAGGTCAGACTGGAATCCAAGAAGATAAGCCTTCCTGACTCTAGCTCAACATTCTATCCACTATGCCACATTGATTACGATCTACTAAGATAAGACAAGGAGAGCTTGCCCATGTAACTGTAACCTAAATTAGTGATGATCAAAGTCTCTCTCAAGTAGTTGCTCTTCAAAAGCCCCTAGAACCCTGAGAACAGACTTAGCACCCTTAGGAGATCCAACCTATCAATTTGAGTAGAACTTGGAGATAAACATTTAGAGCCTGTGCAACATATTCGTTTTTAAACCAAGGAAGAAACTAAGACACAGAGTGGGGGAGTGTCTTGTACAAGATCACAATGATTCTTTCCAAGTTATGATTCAAACCAGCTTTCCTGACCCCAAATCCGATGTTCTGTTAATGTATTTATCATCATTTGCTTTTGTTTGTCTTCTCTGTGCCATGGCATTGGGTGTCTGTCATGACTGGAATGAGTTTCTCCTTATCTCCATCTCATAGAATTCATGGTTTGATTCAAATCTGAAGTCCCACATTCTATTTGAAACTTCTGTTCCCCAAGGAACTAGCACCCTCCCTCATAAAATCACCTTATATTAGCTTTGTATAGATTTTTAATAAATACATATATATGTTTACTATATAATGTATTATATAAATATGTTATATTTTAATAAATATATGTTTATAAACAATCTAAACAAAACTAATACAATATTATACATATTATCTCCTCCATCAGAATGAATGTTTATGGAGGGGATGTCACATTTCACTTTCGTTTTGTATCCTTAGTGCCTAAGACATTGCCTGGCCCTTAGTAGGTACTGATTGATTTCTCATTAATACTTCTTAATTGACTAAAGGTTCACTTGTGTACATGTGTTGCGGTAGAGATCAAAGTCTATTTCAAGTCAGGTAGCTAAAAAAGATGCATTAAGATGAACTGAAAATACCTCAGTTGATGAGGATTACAGTAAGCTTTGACCTTTTATTTTTTTTCCCTCGGAAAACTTCTGACATCACTAAAAAAAATTAAACTATCTGGCATTAACCTGAAAAGACAGGAAATTTGTTTAAAGGTTATGGTAAATGGCTAGAGAAGGAGGATTCATCCTGTTTCTTGTGTTGGAAATAAAAAGTCATTAGGATTTTTTAAAGTCAGGGGCTCTTAACCTGCATACACACATTCAAATGCATGCACACACACATTGTATACAAAACACACATGTTATATACTACATATGCATGTGTACTACATGTGTAGAGTATGCATGTGTGCATATGCTACATGTATGTTAAAATAGTACACAAATATGCACATCTAACATGTCTGTGAATATATGCATCATACATATATACTTATAACTAGCTCAATGTAATTGATTTCCTTTGTAATCCTATACAATTTATTTCATGCATTTAAAAATATTCTGAGGATGGGTCATAGGGTTCATGTGATTGTCAAAGGGATCCATGTTATAAAACAGTTTAAGAACCTCTGGTTATGCCAGAATAGGAATTAAGATTCAGTTGGACCTCTAGCTGAATAAATCCAGTACAAAAAAAAAAAAAATGGAAAGAGCACTAGCTTCTGGGTCCCTTACAAAAGCAGGTAAGCAGACAATCAGGCATTCAGTTAGTCAGGAAACAGACCCTTTGTTCTGCTGTTTCTCTTCCCAAAGGGTGGGACCCAGGAAGGGCCCAATGTGGCATAGACAAACATCTGTGCCAAAGGCTTTTTATGCTGCTCCCAACCGATAAGCCTTGTTTGTGCTTTAAATAAAACCTGGGCTATTGGAAAACTCTGCAACTGGGTCATTTGCCTCAATTAGCTACAATAGAAGAGGGCTGAAATGATTGCTTCCAGGGGTTTGCTACTTTTACCTTTAAAGTCTGTCTTTTCAGATGAATTAAAACTATAGTACTTAGGTATTTTCAAGTGATTTCAGTTGAATGGATATGTGCAGCAGTTAAGATTTTTCATTTATCCTGAGCAATCACTAGGCTATTAATGGGCCACTAGGTAAACAGCAAAAGCTTTTGGATAAAAAATGTAGCTTGCTCCTAAAGTGCATGGCTAAGCCCCTCTTTGACCACAGCATCAATTAGACCAGGGAATTTGCTGAAACTCAGAGTCACTGTTATTTCAATTGTGATGTCAAATTTGACTTCCATTACTTATGACCTATGTGCCCTGGCATGAGTCAGTTGCATTCTCTGAGCCTTGGCTGCTTCACTTGTAAAAGGAGGGGATTGTACTAGATGATCTGTAAAATATCTTTCAGCTTTAAATCTAAGAACCTATGTTGCATTGACCTATTTAGAATTTGGCAAGATTTGCTTTTGTTTTTTTATAGCATACTTGATGGAATTGCTATGTTGTTTCCCACTAGACTTTAAGGAATTTCCATAATCTATTATTCTTCAAACTTACTTTGGTTAAGTCCATCAGTTAACAATCTTCTCAGTGCCAGACTGGCTATCGAAAATACAAGACTTATACCTGGGGAGGGGAGGAGAGGAGTGACACAGTTATTGAATGGAAGTGAAATTGAAGTCCAATCACTGAAAACATGTTTAACAGAACAATTTTCATTTTTTGTGTGTGTTCGTTTGTTTCATTTTATGATGATTTCACTTCTGATCTCACCCCATTACCCATTTACCACAGGCTAATCACTAAGATCACTCAGATATATGTTTTCTGGTCCAGACTTAATACTGACAATTTTGTGGTTTCCACCTCTCTGCTGTCCCTTTTGTTCCTTCTCTCCTAGTCTATGCTTTTCTCAGAATTATTATCTTGAAAAGAATTGTTGCTCTTGAGAGAGTTAATATGTATAAATATTATTTGTGCAAAATCATTTTTGTCAAGATAATCTATTTCACATAACAATTCACAGGTTTTTGAGAACTCTTTTTTTCCCTTAGTTTCATATAGGTTACAGTTTCCCATTATAACTTTTGGGATTTTTAATTCAGTTTTTCCTTTACAAAGTTAAAAAAAAGTCTTTGAAATGTTCTAAAAATAAAAGTAGAGCAATATTAATGACCTGTTAATATTTCAACATAGTATGTATATTGAAATGCTGAAAAACAACTCTGTTTTCCATTTAAAAGATGTGGTGATAAAAGAAAAAAAACACAGTAATCGTGTGTGTGTGTGTGTGTGTGTGTGTGTGTGTGTTTAAATTAAAACATAGTGTAAGACCTCTTGGTGCCTAGGGAACTCAGAGAGTTTTAATTCACTAATTTTTCTGCTAATCATTAATAATATTCAGCAGGACACATTTAAAAAATCATATTTCTATACACCTATAATTAATCCTTCTCAGGCGTTTCTAGGCCACTAACTCAAGCACATTAATCTTCTAGATCCTTTGAGGTTCTAGGCTGAGGAAAGCATTGCCTCTTACAAAACATAACAGCGCCTACACTGAGAGTTCTTTATGTGCGTTAGATATATTATCTAATTTAACCCTCACAACAATTTCAGGATGTAGGTGTTATCATCATTTAAGGATACAGAGTCAATAAGTTCAAATAATTTGCATAAAGATTCAAAAGCAGTAAATGGTCAAATCAGGACTGATGTGTGTCTTCAGATTTAATGTCCAATGCTCTGTCAATTTACAGTCGTCCATCTCTAGATCTCTATTGATCTCTATCTTTTTATCTCTACCTCTATAATTCTATTTCTCTATCTGTTTCATCTATATGTCTATGTTATACCATTTGTATCTATGTCTATATCTGTATCAATTTGTTTTCAATATACACATTGTATGTCTTGGTCAATAAGAATTTTGATTTCTGATCTTGAGACAGTCACTTATTGACCTATGAATATGTTTATTAAACACAATGTATAGGAGCTACATAGTTATGATAGTTATAGTTGACATGCATATAGAGCTTAACGATTGCAAAGGTCAATTTGCATAGTAGCTAAGGAACTGTGCTTGTCAGTGAATCTGGAAGCTCTGTACAGGCACATACTAGTCTCCAGAATCCATATAAGTTGTTTTAGTGCCTCTAGTCAGCTTTCTAAGACTAAGTCAGAGAAACTTCTGGGTTCCATTGGTACAGATAATTCCCTACAAGGAATTTCCAACAAAGAGAGAATCATAAGATTTTTTTTTTAAGGGAACAAAATTTTTGCATAATTCATCTTCATCATCCGTATGTATCCTAATAGCACTGTGAAGGGCAAAACTTGATTGAACACCTAGTATCTATTCATTAATTTCTTCAGTCTTACAGAAAAGCAATAATTAAATATTTTCTATATGTCTTACCCTGTACTTCCAGTAATACATGAGATGAGAAGTAAAAGAAATAATTCCTGTCATCAGGAAGCTTATGACCTAGTTGAAAAAAGTGAAAACAACACATAAAACTTGCAAACAATTACAGAAGCACATAGTATAGTAAAGGATTAAATGTTTAATTGGGTAGAACTTTAAGATTCAAAAGAAAGGAGATTGCTGTGGATTGAAGTATTTAAGGAAGGCTTCATGGTAATGACAGAATTATAGAGTTGGTTGAGACCTTAGAGATCATCTTCTTGATCATAGCCTGGGGTAACAAAAATAATTACCAATGTGGCAATGAGAGATGTGGGTTTAAAGCCTGCCTTATACTTTTCATCTGAACCTTTAATTTCATCACCGTAGGAAAACTGAAGCTCAGCATTCACCAAAATGAATTCATTATTATCCTTCTTTCTAAATTTACTATGTTATCTAACTATTATTTCAGTCCTTAATATTACCATTTTTGGTGGAGTTTTGTATGTTAGATACATCTTTGCCTATTCCCTTAACTCTCAAGTTAAAATAATTGTATGGACCTATCAATGTCATCTCCATCTCTCACTTTTCTGTCATAACAGTATTTTTGTTCATGTCACTCCAAGGTTCACAGATTTTTAGTGGCTTTCTATTGTCTCATACTCTTTTGCATGATATTCAAGGTCCTTCAAAAGCAGGTAACACCCTATATCTCCAAACTTATATTACTCCCTTCTGTGAATTCCAGGTCCAAAGTGGATAACTTTTTGTTACTATGAACTATCATCATGTATTGAAATCTCCCACTTCTGTCCTATTGCTTAGGCTGTCCCGAAATACTAAAATGTCTTCTTGCTTTCTCTACAACTACTGAATCTTTGCATATTTTTTAAATTCCAATTTAAATGTCAGCTCCTCAAGAAAGTCTTTCCTGATAATCTGGGTTGTATTTTATTTTGCAATTCTCAAACTCATTCATGATGCAATACTATTTATAAGAATCATCTATGTTGGTTATGTCATTCCTATGACTGCATATTTCTTGAATGTAGGTGCCATATTTTATATAAACCTTGCATCTCTCCTGACTGGAAAAATATTCCCAATACTTCAGATGTTACTAGTTTTGATATATATTATGCATTAATTTAAGTCTTTCATTGAAACTATATTTCTCTCTCAGTTGGCCAGGCAGAAATTATTTGTTAAATGTTTGCTTTTTCTAATAATTGTGCTAAACTATCAGAATACAAATAATTTTTTTTTAAAATCTGTCCTCAGGAAACTCACATTTTGATGGAAGAAACAACATGAATAAGTATATATGTTATATGCATAGTAGATAGGAGTTTTTTTGGGGAAGAAAAGTCACTAGTGACTGGGTAGATAAGGGTGCTTGTAAAAGATGAGATTTGAATTTTGTGTCAAAGAAAGTCAGAGAAGCCAAAAGGTAGAGTTCATAAGAGAGAACATTCCAATAATGGGCATAGCTAGTATAAAGGCAAGATATTGGAACTAGATTATAATTTATGAGGAAAAGCAAGTAGGCCAGTTTGCCTAGATTGTAAAGGGCAAAAAAGGGAGTACAGTGTTAGAAGACTAGAAAGATGCACGGCACCCAGGTTAGAAAAACCTTTAAATAACAGTCTGGAGCTTATATTTAATTCTGGTGGTCATAAGGAGCAACTGCAATTCATTGAGAAAAAGGCTTAAAGAGTCAGATCTATGATTAAAGAATATCACCTTTGAAGCTGAATGAAAGATGGAGTAGGGATGGAAGGGATTTCAGACAAGAAGCCTATCTCAAAGCATATTGAAATAGTTCAAGCTTTAGCTCCATCACCCAAGGGATTGAACTAAGATAGTAGCTAGGGCAAATAGAAGGGGATATAAATAAAAGTGTTGTGAAGGTAGAAATGAGATTTCTCATGTAGCATTAGAAGATCTGGTGCCATTGGAGGGAGGAGCAGAATTTCAACGGATGAAGATCGGAGGGAAGTCTGGAAGGGAAAACCTAGGAAGGGAAGAGATTCCCTACTGGGATTTGTACCTTCTTATGAGCCAAAGGTTCCCAAGATCTTTGCAGCACTTTCCAGGGAGTGTGAAGCAGATTTGTTCCACTACCATCCCCAGCTGTTCACTAGGTATAGCTCTCTTCCCTCTAATTACACTGATAGATATTAAGCTAAACCGCTTTTTCCTCTCAGTTCAATTGAGTCAAGGTTGGAAGTTTTCATAAGGAAATTTAATTTGGAAGCAAGATTAAATACAAATATATAGAGGAAGTTACAGAGCACACATTTCTTTCTCCAGTTTAACAAAAGTTGGTCTACAGACTGCATTTGGCTGGAAACTTTAAAAGAACAAGACCTCTGAGAGACCTTATTATTATTGCCTCTTTATAATTTGATTTTATAACTTTATTTTGTTGTTTTTTGTTTGTTTGTTTTCCAAAAACTGATCCAGAAGTTTGCTTAGCCCTTAGAGCTAGTTATGAAACAGGATTTTGTTCTATTGTCTAGTGTGACAATAGGTTAATAATTGGTTAATGGTACACTTTTTGCTGAGGAAAGAAGAAAAAAAAACCTCCTTATAGATAGATGTGAACTCTTTCTCAGTACTTGTTCCTCAAAACAACTAGGCTCTGACAGAAGATGAGTAGCCAATCAAACTCATATAGATAAACCCATTCTCCTTAATTTAATACTGAATGGAAATGTTTGGAATTTTAGATCTTGTTAAATATTTATGTGTGCCTGGTCAGAGTCATTGTCTGCAGTCTCTTCTTTCAAAGAGGAATGGTTTTCTTCCTGTTGTGTTCATAGCACAGCCCAACTACAGAAATCAGAAATAAAGACCTTGCCTAGTTTGCAGTAGGCACAATACCTGCTCTCTAAGTTGTGGATATTGTTAACATTTTGAATTTTCCCTCATAAAGTCATTATAAGGAAGAGGAACAGCAGGGGAGAAGGAAAGGTCAAAGTGGAATGAGGAGGGATGAGAAAAAAGGATGGAGGGCTAGTTTGTAGTAGGCCTCTTTTACTAGTCCTTTTAGATATTTAGACTATACAGTAGGAAAGAAAGAGTCACTAATGATATCTGAGGAGGAGAGATGCATTATGAAAGGCATGTTTTCATGCAATTAATTTGGTGGTGGCATGTAGGGAATGAGAGCAGAAGAAGAAATTTAAATATATGGGGGCAGGAGTATATATCGATTTAAGAAGAAAAAATGTTAAGTTATAGATGAGAGAAGTAGTACAAACAGAAATGTAGTGTATTGTGGAAGAAATATGATGATGAAGGAAGATTAAGGAGAGACTGACTTAAATGCCAGGCTAAGGCATTTGTGTCCTATTGTATCCTATAAGCATAGAGTTGTATGTATATAGCCTAAAAACAAAGCACAGCAAACAAAGTTCTGGGCTTAGAATCAGACTTAGATTCAAATTCCACCTTTGACATTTTCTAGTTGTAGAATCCTGGGCAAATCATTTAATTTCGTTGTGTCTCAGGAAGCCCAGGGAGTGCTTGGGGAAAATGTCAAGCTTTCTATGGTTCTAAGGGAACAAAATACTTCTTTCTACTATTTCTACTCTTTTATTGGTATCAATCATTTTTATTAGTCTACTGATCGTCTTTTGTAGATTTGCACAATAAAGTTCTTGATTTAACCCCAAACTCATGGAGATTCTATCTTTTTTACTTACCCACTCCATTTTAGTTGATTCCAATGACTTGACTATGACGTGATGATGTTGACCACAAATTAGAACAAAACTCTATAGAGTGCTTAACTGATTGTCATAGAAGGAGAAGTAACAAAACCAGGTATTTAAAAACAACTCCCATATGGGCTGCATACCTGTACCTCTTCTAGAGTCAGGTAAACCTTGTTCGCTATAAAGGTCCCACCAAACCCAAGAGTTTCAGGACATATTTCAAATAATCACACTAAGTTGTTAGGCCCAAGAGCCAACTAATATATCAAGTCTTTGTTAAGAAACATAACTCGTGAAACCCACAGTGGGAGGGGCTTGCCAAACACAGGAATAGGAAGGACATAAGAGGTGGGCAGAACAGGGAGGAACTAATGACCAGATAAAAGCAGAAGCACAAGTTGGGAGAGAGCAGAACTGAGAAGGGAACACTCATGGTGGCCAGCACTCTGTTTGTCTGTTCTGTCCATGTTTATTTCTGTTTGTAATACTTTGTACAGAAGCGCTGGGACCTTACTGGAAGCCCTGAAAGAGGATTTTCTGGTTGTATGTTTACTGGAGTCCTTGGGGAGGGTTTCAGAGATCCTGGAACTGTACTGACAATTTGTATTGAGTTCTCAGACCTTGTCTGTGGCTCAGTGTTGTGTTCTTAGACCTTGTTTGTGGATCTGTGTTGATTTCACAGGCAAATAGTGAATTGATGATGGTGCCGGCAAAGTGTGTGAATGTTGTTTTGTCTCTGTTAAGGTTTTTCCTTCCAGAAAAAGAAACTGTGAAAGACTTGAGGTGAACTGGACACTGTGAGCTTCAATATGGAACAGGAGCTGGAAGAAGAACTATATGAGGAGTTGCAAGCTGCCTGCCTATGAATCCATGTGACAATTGGGTAGATTCAGGCAAGAGCTGGACCCATGGAAGAGGATCCATGGAATTTTGGAGTCAACCTGGAGGCAAGATGTGATTGAGGAGATCATGATTTACAGTGGCCTAGGGGTGGAAGAACTTTGTACTTTGTACCCCTTTAGGATGATTGAGTTAAGGATGATTGGAAACTAATCTCCAGTCAAGAAGGAAGAAGATTTTTGACTGAGAGATTAAGATAATGTGACCTAGGGGTGTGAAAACTTTGACCTTTGTACTTTGTGTCCCTTAAGGAGGATTGCTCCTTAAGGATGATTGAGTTAAGGATTTACTGAATTGTATCTTTTGTTTAAAACTATGGGGACACTTTATAGATAAGTTATATAATTGGGAATGTTTTGCCTTAGTTTATTGCTAAATAAATAGAGACTTCACAATACTATGTGATCAAAACCTTAAAGCTATTCATAGCAGCAGTCCTCTGGAGAGCTGCTTATGCTTGGCTTTATACCTGGACTCCTGAAAATTAAAATAATTATAACAGAATGCTACTATGCTGGAAAAATTAAATAATAGATAGAGAGAAACCTGGGAAATTTTGAATATGGTGACTAAAAAGAAGCAAATGGAGGTATTCAGAAATTTGGACCAGCTCCTGATGTCATTGCATATCTAACTTGTTGTTCTGCCGCTATTAACATTTTAATAATTTTCTTTCATAATTCCAAACTGCTTTCCAGAGAGGTTGGACCAATTTGGAGTTCCATCAGTATATTAGTGTATCTTTCTGTATCACCACAAATATTGACTTTTTCCATTTTTCATCTTTATCAGTATACTTTATGTAATATGAAACTTCAGAGATGTGTGTGTATTTCTTTATTATTGATCATCTGAACCTATGTTTAATATTGTTTTCATAGTTTAAAATGCTCAGAACTATTTGTTCATATTATTTGACTACTTTTTAATTGAGGAATGTCTTTGGGTGATATTTGTGTTAGGGCTCTATATGTTTTAGATATCAGACCCCAATAGAGATTTTTTTGGAAGGACAATTCTCTTGCTTTCTATTCTAGTTAAATGAATTTGGTTCATGGAAAACCTTTACAATTCCATGTAATAAAAATAGTCTATTATCTCTTTTGGAATTGGCTAGATTCATACATGTATACACATACATATACATATATAATATTAATATGCAATAATAAACAGTCTGCTTCATGTTAGCATATATAATAATGTATTGTGCCATAATAAAATCACAATTGCACATTGCATTACCCAACACATACTTCACATGCAATATATAATAAATGTATTGTAATTTCATTTTTAATAAACATCGAAAGAACTTAAGCAATGAAATAATCTGTTTATGTGGGTCCCCATTATTAACTTTTGCAGCAACTGTCCAATGGTGCCATTTCTCTCTGGTTAGTCTTGGTGCATCTGTCAAGACATTTGCTACTCCACTTTTTGCATGACCCTGACCTTTAAGACTCTCTCTAATTAATTAAATTATAGACTGTGTAATCTCAACATATTGATAATACTAATAGTCTTCACTAGATAGTATTGCCACATTAAGAGAATTTTGTGTGATTCGAGTTCCCTCAATAAGCAAGAATGTCATTACACATAGAGTCCTTTTATACTTAACTCTTCTATACACACTTTTTAAACTTATATTTTCACATATAAATCCATACATTCACATCTCCATATTCACACATTTGTGGGTGAATACATGCAAATGAACTAGGATATGTCTTCTACTCCTGTCTCATTGGCTTAGACTAATTTGTTCGGCCTTTCAATGATAAATTTCTATGAACTTAGCTAAAATTACCCTTAGACAACCCCTTTGTAGTCTATCATTAGGCCTGCATGATTTATCAACAGGTTGGCTAACAAGTGATCAAATTAGTTAGCCAAAGCATCTCAGAACAATAATTTCTGAAGTTGAAGTGGGGGTGTAATATGCATCACAGAAATAGGCCTGAAAGAAACCTTAATTTAGAAAGGTCAAGCTCATCTACTGCATCCCAGGCCATCACTAGTCATCTTTACTTTCGTCTTACCACTGAACTTTGATGACTCTGAAGGAGAGAGCAAAGCTGACAACTTTACTCAGTTCTGTCTCACCCAAAACCAATTCATGTGCAAGTTAAGACATCACCCT
The DNA here is from genome assembly GCF_028583685.1 of Petaurus breviceps papuanus. Taxonomy (NCBI): domain Eukaryota; kingdom Metazoa; phylum Chordata; class Mammalia; order Diprotodontia; family Petauridae; genus Petaurus; species Petaurus breviceps. Next base: position 5,911,567 of record NW_027185712.1, read on the forward strand.
CATGATGTCATTGGTCCTCTTTGAGAACAAAGTATGAACAACAACCCTGTTCAATGCATACAATTTCATCAGGTCAACCCTCCCTAGCTATTTACAGGAATTTTCAGGGATTCAATAACTATTTCTTTATCCAATGTTTAAAATTTTGTCCTAGCAACTGAGAGATAGATGAGACTTTTAAAACCTCCTTCATTTTCTAGATAAGGAAATTGAAACACAGAAAAATTAAGTGATTTGTCCAGGGGAGAGCAGCAAATTAGTAACAGAAGTAAGCTGAGAATTCAGGTACCCTAACTATAGATCCAGTGATTCCTTCTTGACATCATGCTGCATTTGTTACCCATAGAGAATTATAATGTACTCACTCTGGAGATGAGCTTTTTGTAGCATATAAAATGTATATTAATATACATTTGTATGACAAATAATATCCAGCTTGTCAAATGATTTAATACAAGGTGTCCTCATTAATTCACCTCAGCACATCTATGCTCGGTAGCAGAACTAAGCTCCTGTTGTGTTTTCAGCAGCAATATTTATTTAATGCCACTTTCCCAGGAGTCCAAGTTTTCCATCAGAAGTATAGCATGCTTAGAAAGTACTTTAGTACCATATTGCTGAGATTTCTTCATCTCTATATCCTAATTTCAGAAGATACCTTAAGTCTTAGTCCTTTCCTACTAATTTTTCATTATGTTTCTTAACTTACTTTATCGACATGAGGGATTTTATTTTAGTGTGAAACTGACAGTCAGTGGGATCCTGGGCAAGTCACTTCACTTAATCCTGGTTGCCTCTGTTTCTCATCTGCAAAATGAGTTCGAGAAAGAAGTGACAAACCACTCTAGTAACTTTGACAAGAAAGCCCAAAATCAGGTCATGAAGAGTAGGACATGTCTAAAGTAATTCAACAACCAAAGAAACAATATCTTTAGGCCCTAGAGTCCAGTAGGATATATGCGACTACTATCACTGCTCATTAACTCTTATTTAGATTTTTTATACAAAATTATCTAAGAGTCCCAACTCCAAATCTCTGAAACTTTTTTTACAAGCTTGATTATATGTACATGTATGCTTGTATCTAATCACATGCACATACATCTATTGAGCCTGCTATAGCAATTTATATCTTTTTTGCCCGAGAGTACTTGATATATCTATGTCCATATCCATATCCATTTCTATATATTTTTGAGGTGTCCTCAGGGCTAGCACATGCAAAGGATGAGGTGTTCCACTGGAATATCCAGTCCTACTTCTTTTCACCACTAAATCTGACTCCCCAACTAGACTCTCTGAGACTATTTTCTGCAGGAAATGGCATTTCTTCGTGGGCAAAGATGCTTCTATATAAAACACAATTTTCTGTGGGCATGAGGAGGAAGGGAGAAAGAAAAGGAAAATTCTTCCCCTCCCTGCATTCTGGAAAAAGAAGAAGGAAAAAAGGGGAAAAAAGTGATTTCCTTTAAAGAGTTCCTCTCTAGCTAACTTCTTCTTGACTGACAAGGATGAATCTTTTCTTAGAGTTTGATTTTATTCTTTAAAGCTTACAAGGACATTGCTAACCCTTTAACCAGGGACCTGGTAGCAGCCCCACAATTCCAAGGTGATTGAACAAATATCCTTTTTTGTAAAGTACCACCTCCTTCATACTGAACCTGACCTCATTTATTGTTTCTCCCCCACCTTCCATGCTATTGGCATTAGGCTATTCTTTTCTTTTTTTGTAAGCTTGTTCTTATAGATTCATTTTTTTTCTGTTATGTTCATTTTTTTACTGTGTGGGCCATAAGTTATATTCTCAAATTTTTATTTCTCTTTAAGCTACTCAGGAATAGGGTGTTCTGTGACAAATTCTATGGGGCTCTCTCTCTCATCAAGTGTTGAATCATTTTCTTCTTCTTTTTTTGCATGCAGTATTTATTCATAGATCTCTGAATTTGTTTACTAGACCTAGAGGCCGTATTTCCTTCTGTTGTTACTTTTTCTGTTACTTTATTTATGTTCAAGGTCTATGACTTTTATTCTTCCTGAAATCTTTGGTACTTTCAGTCTCCCCCTACTTTATATTCTTTATCACTCACTACCTTTGGTGGAAGTTTTCTTGCAGGCAGGATATCAAAGTACCTCAGCTGATTCATACCCTGGGAAGTTCATGGTTCACCAACCTGGGTTTCTATTCCAGTTTATTTTGGCACAGTCAGAACTGCCCTCAACTAGATGCTATGCTCTTTGACTCAGGCTTGGTGGAGTGCTGCACAGCTCTCCCTCCACCCTCACTCCCACACGCACAGTGCCCTGTTTTAGTGCTCTGTCCCACTGCCTCTGTCCCTTAGTTTGCTGGACCACCACTGGTTGTTCAAAGCTTATTTTTCTTGGCACTAGCAAATTAGAGTTTTGAAGCACTGATGCTTCTGGGTTGTAGCCTCCAGAAAGATTTTGCTTCTACAGGGCTGTGGACAAATTGGCTATAGAGACCTTAACAAAATTCCCCGACACAGAGTTGGCATCTCCACATCAGTGGAAAAGGGAGGGGGAACCAGAATGTAAGAGAGTGTTTTGCCATAAGTCTATGTCATATTCTTTTTTTTTGCTAGTGCAGCTGCAATGAATAATAACATGAGAGGAAAACCAAATTTCTGAATGAGCAGATATTTATAATTAATGCTAATAAAATATTAAAATTGCCTTTTTTAGTTATATTGGGGTAAAAAGAACAAGATGAAAAAATGTTTGATATCTGTGCATAGGTGAGATATGATAAGAATAAGAGATGATCAGGAAAAACTGTAAAACAAATGAATATTTATTTCCATTTGCTTTGTCTAGGATAATTATATTTGGACTGAAAATGATAATGATGGAGCAAAATTTATTTTGGAATGGAAGGAATTGAAACTAAAGATAAGGGGGGAAATAATGATAGAGTACTTCCCTGCCCTCAGTGGATTCCATTCACAATGATCAGATAAATTACATTCCAGGGTCCTGAAAAATAAATATGAACAATTGATGAGCTACTATTAATGATCTCTGGAATATTGTCAGGAACACAGCAGATTAATAAAGACAACTAGAAATTTGGAAACAAGTATGTGAGTGAAGACTACGCACTATAGGTCAGTGAATCAGACAAAACAGTAAAAAGTATCATAAAGGGTTAATTTGGGAACATCTAGAACTGAAAGTTGTAGTGGTTGGCATAGAATACTTTAGTTTGAAACTATCTCAGGAGAGCTAATACTTAAGCATACACTTAAGCCAGATATAGAATTATTGGCACACTTAGTTGGCTTAAAAGTATTCATTAATTTATCATACATTTATTAAGTGCCTGTAATATGCCAAGCATAGTTGATTTTATCATGGATCTTATTTTTGTTCTTTTTTCTCCCATCCTATCTTATATCAAGAGAAATTTCCACAGATTATTTTTAAACTAAATTTTATTTTCTCAATTAATAATCACTATACACACATATTTTATGGGAAAATATAAAAAACACACATATACGCAGATGTATATATGTATTTTTATATAAATATATAACTTAAAAACTTACAAAGCACTTTATTATCAAATTTCCTTATCTCCTTCTAACAGATGACTAAACTGAGTCTGAGAGAAGTTGAGTGACTTGTCCAGCATACAAGAATTTTGAGTTTCTGAAGGAGGATTGAAACTCAAGTCTTCCTGACTCTGTCTAGAACTTTATTTTCTGCTCCACAATATTATATGTCTATCTGTATTATAAAATATGTATTAGTCACTAACATTATAGTTAAATATATATTAATTATACAATATATTATCATTAAAAATATCTTATGTCTATTTCTATCTCATAGACTCTAAAAAATATAATCACTAATGTTAAATAGATAACTTTCTAGAAATCTCTATATATAGATAAATAATATATCTCTAATGTGTGTATATGTATACACAATTATATGTGTATATGTGTTTATCTAGCTAAATCCACATTGCAGCATTATAGTAAAATCTATAACTATATCTAGAGATGTTTATATGCATATATCTACTTATCCATTTAAATTCATATAATATATAAAAATCATTATAACAAAACTATATCTAGATTTCTATTTGGATGCTTGAATATTATACATATATACATATGTGTGTATACACACATATATATGTTGGAGCATATCACAGTCTTTAGGTTAAACTATGTATATTTAAATGTCTATATAGATTATATATTTAGAGATGTTTTTATATCTAATAAGATCTCAATTGTAATTTTAATAATCAAATCTATAGCTGTTTATACCCATATATGTCTATATACCACATCTGACTGTATATATCTTCCATTTATCTATCTATCTATCTATCTATCTATCTATCTATCTATCTATCTAT
>NW_027185712.1:5915972-5977365 GCF_028583685.1 Petaurus breviceps papuanus
TATCTATCTATCTATCTATCTATCTATCTATCTATCTATCTATCTATCTATCTATCCATTATCTTTAAAAGGTTGGGAATAAGAGAGGCACTCCAGATTGGAAGAGGGAAAGAAAATTTAAATTAAGTTTTGACAACAATAGTCAAGCAAAACATTTTGTCTTCCAACTTCTGGATACTGATAGATCGTCATTGCCTTTCCATTACATAAACCAGTGGAAAATGGTACTAACATGATAGTGACTACCGAAATATGTTCAGGATAAGATGAAGTGGAAAGAGTATTATCCTAGTTTGAAAATCTTAAAAAATAAAGGGAATTTGCATTTTCTCATGACTAGCTTACATTCCAAAAACTTTCATTAGTGACAATGTCTATGGAGGAAAGAGAAAAATGCTTAGAATTTTTTCCTCTTTTAAAAAAATATTTATTTTAACATTATTTTCTTCTTAAATTGAGTTCCAATTTCTCCCCCTCCCTCTTACCCCACTTCAATGCATTGAGAAGGCAAGAAAAGTGATATTAATTATGCATGAGAAATTCTTCAAAACATATGTTCATCTTAGCCATTTCACACAAAAAAAATTAATTGAAAAATTATACTTCAATTTGCACTCAAAGGTCATCAGCTCTCTTTCTCAAGGGGAATAGAATTATTTTTAATCATGAGTCCTTTGGAATTGTCTTGGATCATTGTAATGATCAGAGTTATCAAATCTTTCTAGTTGAACATCTTTACCACCTTGCTGTTACCCAACACAATGATCTCCCAGTTATTTTTTATTTGAATTTTTAGTTTTCAACAGTTATTTCCAAAAGATTTTGAGTTACACATTTTCTCACTGTCTTTCCTCTACCTCTACCCCAAAATAGCCAGCCTACTAAAATACCCCTTCCCCCAATCCTCTCTAACTTTCTAGTAGGGCAAGATGAATTTCTATACCCCAGGGCCTGATAATTTTATTCAAAGTTGCATGTAAAAACATTTTTTTTAACATTTGCTTTCAAAACTTTGATTTCTAGATTCTTTTCATTCTTCCCTTCTCACCCACCACACTGGGAAGATAAGCAATTCAATATAGGTTGTACATTGTAGTTATGCAAAACATTCCCATAGTAGATATATTGTGAAAGACTAACTATATTTCCCTCCATCCTATCCCACCCCCCACTTGTTCTATTTTCTATTTTGACCCTGTCCCTTATCAAAAGGGTGCACTTCTAACTATCCACTCCCCTAATCTGCCCTCCCTTCTATTATCTCCCCTTTCATCCCCTTCCCCCCACTTTCCTGTAGGGTAAGATACCCAATTGAGTGTAAATGTTATTCCTTCCTTAAGTCAAACTCAATGAGAACAAGGTTACTTCATTCCCTTTCACCTTCCTGCTCTTCCCCTCCATTGTAACAGTTTTCTCTTGCATCTTTTATATAATTTACCCTATTCTATCTCTCCCTTTATCCTTCTCCCAATATATTCATCTCTCATCTCTTAATTTTATTTTTTAGATATCCCTTCATGTTCAACTCATCCTGTGCCTTCTGTCTATGTATACATATACACACATATACATACACTCACATATATATTTATACACACATACATCCTCCAATATATAGATATACATGTATGTACACACACATATTCCCTTCAACTATCCTCATACTGAGAAAAGGTTCATGAGTTAAAATCATCATTTTTCCAAATAGGAATAGAAATAGTTCAACTTTAATAAGTTCTTTATGATTTCTTTTTCCTTCCCTTCTCATGTTTCTCTTGCTTCTTGTATTTGAAAGTCAAATTTTATGTTCAGCTCTGATTTCAATACTTGAAAGTCCTCTATTTCATTTAATGACCATATTTTCCCCTGAAGCATTATACTCAGTTTTGCTGGGTAGGTGATTCTTGGTTTTAATCCTAGCTCCTTTGACCTCCAGAATATCATATTCTAAGCACCTTGACCCCTTAATGTAGAAGCTGCTAGATCTTGTTTTATCCTGATTGTGTTTCCACAATACTCAAATTGTTTCTTCCTGACAGCTTGTAATATTTTCTCTTTGACCTAGGAGCTCTGAAATCTGGCTATGATATTCCTAGGAATTTTATTTTGGGGATCTTTTTCAAGAAGTGATTAGTGACTTCTTTCAATTTCTATTTTGCCCTCTGATTCTACAATATCAGGGCAGTTTCCCTTGAAAATTCCTTGAAGGATGATTTCTATGCTCTTTTTTCTCATCATGGCTTTCAGGTAGTCCATTAATTTTAAATTATGTCTCCTGGATCTATTTTCTAGGTCAGTCACTTTTCCAATGAGATATTTCACGTTGCCTTCTATTTTTTTCATTTGTTTGACTCTGTTTTATAGTATCTTGATTTCTCGTAAAATGTCATTAGCTTCCATTTGTTCCAATCTAGTTTTGAAGTAATTATTTTCTTCATTGAGTTTTTGAAATTCCTTTTCCATCCAGGCAATTTGGCTTTTTAAGGCATTCTTCTCCTCCTTAGCTTTTTGGGCATCTTTTACTATTTGAGTTAGTCTATTTTTAAAGTGTTATTTTCTTCAGTATTTTTTGTGTCTCCTTTACCAGTCTGTTGACTTGTTTTTCATGATTTTCTTGCATCATTCTCATTTCTCTTCCCAATTTTTCCTCTACTTCTCTTACTTGATTTTCATAATCCTTCTTGAGCTCCTCCATGGCCTTTAAACAATTCATATTTTCTTGGAAGCTTTTGATGTGGGAGTTTTGATTTTGTTGACTTCTTCTGGTTCCATATTTTCATCCTTTTTGTCCTCCAAAAAGGATCCTATGATCTGATTGTGCTTCCTCTGCTTGCTCATCTTGCCAGCCAATTACTTGACTTTTGAGTTCTTTGCCATGATACAACTCTGCTTCCAGAGTGGAATTTGTCCCAAATTGTTGGGGTTTTAGTAAATGTTGTCAGAAGTCTGAGGAGGGTGCCCTCTACAGCCACCACAAACTCTGGCACACTGGCACTTCTAACCCCAGGGCCACTGACCAAGAAAACAACCCAGATCCAAGCAAGTCAAAGCAAGAGTGATCACCCTTTGAATGGTTGCTTGGACCCACTATGATCTACAGGTCAGGAGCTCATGAGGCAGAGGCATGGCAGCAACTACAGCTGCTCAGCCTCCTCTACCTCTCACCCCAGGGGCAGGGACTGGACCACACTCTCCTGTCACCCAGTTCCAACAGAGTTCCCACTGACCTTTTACTTTCTCTGTAGTGTTTATGGGTGAGAAGTCTGGAAACCTCCACAGCTGCTGGTGATTCACTCTACTGAAGTCTGCTCTAGCCATTCTGTGCTGCTGATTGTGGCTGCCCTGGATCTGGCCCATATGGCTCATACAGGACTGTAGTAGGCTCCCAGTGTGGTGCAATAGACCCTTCCTGTCAGCCTGTTGGGCTGCTTTCAGTGGGAGATTTCTTTCTCTCTGTCACTTTGTGGGTCCTGTAGCTATAAAAAAATTTAGAGTCATATTTTTACAGGTATTGGGGGTGGTTGGTGTGGGAGATCATGCAATTTCCTGCTTCTACTTTGCCATCTTGCCTCCACTCATCTCTCAGTTCCTCTCATTTCACTTTTCAACATTACCTATAGGTCTTGTCATATTGTTTTTTTTTTGTTTTGTTTCCTGAAACCACCTTCCTTATCATTTGTTATAGCACAACAGTACTGCATTGCAATCATATGCCACAACTTGATCAGTCATTCCACAATTCATGGACATCTCAATTTCCAATTCTTTTCCACCACACAAAGAGTTGCTACAAATATGTTTTGTACATATAAATCCCTTTGATTTTTCTTTGATATCTTTGGAATACAGGCCTAATTTGGTCTGATATTATATGATCAAAAGGTATGTACAGTTTGGTAGACCTTTGGTCATGGTTCTGAATAGTTTTCTAGAAAGATTGGACCAGTTCACAACTCTACAATTAGTTTATTAGGATAGCCATTTACTGTCATTCCCTTTAGCATTTTGCATATCTGATAGGTGAGATATGGTACCTCAGAGTTATTTTAATATGCATTTTTGTAGTCAATAGCAATATACGGCTATTTTTAAATGACTATTGATATCTTCGATTTCTTCTTTTGAAAGTACCTGTGCATGGTCTTTGGTCATTTGTCAATTGGAGAATGGCTCTTCTTTTTTTAATATATTTGACTCAGTTCCCTAAATATATAAGAAATTAGACCTTTATCAGAGAAACTTGCTGTAAATTTTTTTGACATTGCTTCTTTTAGTAGAATATAGTTTCCCATTTATGTCTTCTAATTGCACCTATTTTTGCTTTTTTAGATTATGATTGCTACTTTTGCCTTTTTTTTACTTCAGTTAAAACTTAATTGATTCTGCTCCAGCAATTTATTTTAAATCTATGTGTCTGTTTCAGGTATTTCTTGTAAATAGCATACTATTGGATTCTGATTTCTAATCCATTCTGCTATCTGCTTCCATTTTATGAGTAAACTCACTTTATTCATATTCACAGTAAGGATTATTAGCTATGTATTTCCCTCCATCTTATTTTCTTCTGTTTATCCTTCTTTTTCTTTTTTCATCCTGTTTCCCATCAAAAATCTATTTTGCTTATGACTATTGCCTACCTAAATCCACCCTCAGTTTCATCAACCTCCTTAATGCCTCTTGTAACTTTTCCTTACTACTTTTCTATTGGATAGGATATATTTCTATACTGAAATAAGTATATGAGTGTGAGTGTATGTGTGTGTGTATGTGTCCTTCCAATTTTGAATCAATTTTAATGTGTGAGGCTCAAGCATTGCCTGCCACCACCATCCCCATTTTCCCCTCCACTATTGTAGCTCTTCCTTGTAATCCTCCTTTATTTGAGGAAATTTTCCTCATTTTGTCTCTCCCCTCCTTTTCACCATCTCTTTCTCAGTTTTTCATTTTTATGCAGATCATCCAAACATAATCACACTCATGTCCTCTGTCTGCAGACTCCTTCTAACTGCCCCCAAAATGATAAATTTATTAGGAGTTACATGTATCATCTTCCTACATAGGAATGTAAGCAGTTTAACTTTATTGAGACTCGTGATTATGTTTTCAGGTTTACTTTTTTTTTTCCCTTCTCTTTAGCCTTCTGTTTGAATATCAGATTTTCTATTTACCTCTGTTTTTTTTTTCATCAGGAATGCATAAAGTCCTCTATTTCACTAAATAATCATTTTCCCCCAAAGAATTATACTCAGTCTTTCTGGGTAGATTATTCTTGACTGGAATTCTAGCTCTTTTGCTTTCCAGAATATTGTATTCTAAGTCCTTTGCTCATTAACATAGAAGCTGCTATATTTTTGTGTCATCTTGACTTTGGCTTCACAACATTTCAATTGTTTCTTTTTGATTGCTTGTAAGATTTTCTCCTTGACATAGAAGCTAGGGAATTTGGATAAAATATTCCTGGGACATATTATTTTGGGATCTCTTTGAGGAAGTGACCAGTAGATTATTTCAATTTCTATTTTAATTTCTGGATTTAAGATATCAGCACAGTTCACCTTAATAATTTCTTGAAGTATTTCTGACCATGGCTTTCAGATAGTCCAACAATTTCTTAAATTTTCTCCCCTCAATCTATTTTCCAGGTCAATTTTTTTTCCAATGAGACATTTCACAAATATTATTTTTTTCATTTTTGGCTTAATTTTCCTGTTTTGATTTATCAAAAAGTCATTCTCTTCCATTCTAATTTTTATTTTCTTCAATGAATTTTTGTTCCTCTTTTACAATTAGACTTATTCTGATTTTTGTATTATTTTTATCAGTATTTTTTGTGCCTCTTTTGCCAATATGTTAATTCTTTTTTTTAGAAAATAATTTTCTTGGGGCGGCCAGGTAGCACAGCGAGTAAGAGTACTGGCTCCAGTGTCGGGACGACCTGAGGATCAAATCCAGGCTCAGACACTTAGCAACCACCCAGAAACACCTGTCCATGTAACCTTGAGCAAGTTACTTAACCCTGACTGCTGAAAAAGAAAATAATTTTCTTGAATCCCTCTCTTAGTTTCCCAATTTTTCCTCTACTACTTTTTTCTCTTTCTTTAATTGTTCCAAGAATTTTTGTTGGGCTTGTGCCCAATTAGCATTTTTTTTCTTTGAGGTTTTGCTTATAACTGTTTTCACATTGCTATCTTCTTCTGAGTCTTTATATTGTTGTTCCCTGGCACCATAGTAGATTTTTATGGTTGACCTCTTTTCTTACTGTTGACTGTTCATCTTTTCAACCTATTTCTTTATGTCTTGTTTTATTTTAAAGTTGCACTCTGTTCAACTGGGAATGGTAAGGCATTTTCCTCAGCATCAAGCTTTTTTGTATTGCTATTTTCAGTGCTAGTTTTGGGGTTCTTCAAGTTTTTAGTCCTTCCCAGATTTTATGATGCAGGGAGAGGTACAGTCAGTGATCTACAATATGGTCTTTACCCAAGAAAGGCCCCTGCTCCCCGGTAGCCACCAGCACTAGTGTTCCTCTTGTCTCTGGAACTATAACCAGGTCCCCTGCTTTCCTGTAGCCACAAGTACTAATGTTCCTCTCCAACCTGGAACTGAAACCATGAACTGGATATGAGCAAGAGAGTTGCCAATCAGTGCCAGCTGCACCCAGGGTCTCCTGTAATCTCTTCCTGACCAGTTTCCAATCTCTTTACCATCTTCATCCCAAGAACTCCTGAATAAGCTGCTGATGTTAATGCCACTGTGGCAGGACATGTGTGAGGCACACTGTTGATGCTGCAGCATTCTGCACTGACCTTTTTCCTTGTTCCAAAGACCTTTCCTGCAGACCTCCTAAGTTTTCTTAGGCCAGGAAAAAATGTCTCACTCTCATCTTTTGCTTGTTTTTGCCATTCCGATTTTTGATTTGAGGAGTAATTTAAGATTTTTTGGGGAGAGGAATGTGGGGTAGTTCACTTGGGTTGCTACCTGTATATACCTATCTCTACTCCTAAAATGGTTAGACTTACTAATATTTTTACATCAAAGACCTTGAGCACACTTAAAGGTCTGAAATCAACAGGTTCTTCATTAAGGAAATATTGATTAACATATTTGAATGAACATGCATGTAAAGGAGTAGGGACAAAGAAGATGACAATAATTTTGGTCCTAAATCAAGACATCTAGGCAAAATCCCAGTAATCTGGACATTTCTGAAATAAGACAAATCACAGAAACAACAATCATTTCTGCATCAAGTTTCTGAATATATAATCAAGAAGGGCAACCCACTGCTTTGGGGTTATATATTAGGTGTTTTAAAAAAGCAGATCTCAAAATGTGGGGCAAGGACCTCAGGGTCCATCAGACCAATTCAGGAAATTCATGACATCAAAAGTATTTTCCTAATAATACCAACATATATTTAATTTACAAACAATAAATATTGATTTAAAGGGGTCCTGAGATAAAAAAAAGTTTTGAGAAGCATGGCTTTCTTTTGCTCAGAGACAAAACCATCATTCCCAATATAATGAGTGTTATTATCATCATGGTTTTAGAAGCTAGAGTCAAGGACATGTTCTATGATTTATAGAAGAAAAGTAGAAACTAAGGCAGAAAAATCTTTTAAAAACTATATGATGAGTATTCTTCAGGTTTTAGATGAATATGTCATATAGATTTAGTTCAAGTTCATGTAATGTGGGGAATTGGTCCAATGAACCCTCATTAAATAAAACATACATAGCTTTGTCCTTCCTGTGGAGTGAAATAGAGAGTGTTCTAATAAATGGGAAATTGTTGGGCAGTTCTCTCATTACATTCACATATCAGGTACAAAAATTGTATCAATTGAAATAGATTATTTCTTTGGATTTCAATTATGCAAAAGATCAATTGATCCAACAAAATAATTTAGAAGTGAAATAACTATGGCTCACAGAATGGAAATAACTTGCTAAAATTTACATATTCACTGATAATGCCAAAATTGGAATGATGTCCTAATGAATATGTAATACCCTCCCTCAATAATATGTTTGTGATCAGTGTAGCTCTGTTGATGTACATCCAATGTTTCAAGGTAATGCTTTAATACAAAGAGAAAGAGAGAGAAAAGAAGAGACAGAGAGAGAGAGAGAGAGAGAGAGAGAGAGAGAAAGAGAGAGAAAAAGAGAGAGAGAGAGAGAGAGAGAGAGAAAGAGAGAGAGAATAACCACCTAGCCACCCCTTTGGGATTACACAGTGAAGCCAATTTATCTTACTGATAAGGAAACTGAGTCCCCAAAAAGGTTAGATGGCTTGCTTAAGGTCAAATAAGTAGTAAATGATAGAGCTGGTATTTAAACTGAAAACCTATTTTTAAATTCAACATTTCCCCCTATATTATACTGCCTTGCAACTGCCTCCATGCCCCTCCATCCCAATCTTTTCACCTTCTCTCTTTATCCTAAAAAAACCTACCCTCAAAAAAATACAGTCATTCACATATCAATAAGAATGTAAGATACTGTTTCCCTATCCCAAAGAGATTAGTATTTCAAATCCCCATGTGACAGAAGAAATAAAGTCTTCATTCCAAATTAAGGAATTTCTAACCTTAGCTCACAGATGTAGCAGTTTTTTAGTGGGTTAGAACCAATCTCTCTTACTGTCAATACCTTCCAAAACTCCACTGAATGTAGATTACTATCAAGAAAGCAAATTTATTTAGCAGATGAAGGTAAGATTTTGGTCATAAGCATTTCTGAACTTGGCTAGGTTTTTCCTCAATTCACATCATTGACCATTCTCAAAGCATTTCTTGCTTGATTAGGCCTACTAGAACAATCTTTAATAACATAGGATCACCTCAGGACTACCAAGATAGATCAGATTCAAAATATAATTGAAGCACTATATCTAATATTTACTTAATAATTATTCCAACAAGAAAGAACAAACTAACTCTAGAGAGAATGATTTAACTACACATCATAAAATTCCTCAGACAAATTATAAAACCTCTCTGATTTTAGTAAACATACAGAAGATGGAAATAAAGGCACCTATAAGGATGGATACAGAAATATCTATTCTATTAAACTTTTATTTTGGCCAAATGACTTGGATAAAGTAGTATATAGTATATTGTTATAAGGTTAGTCCTAGTGGTCTTGAGACCACCCTGACATATTCCCTTAAGGAAGGGTTTACATAATCTATGAATGGATACATTGTTATAAGACTAGACCTAAAGGTTTTGAAGCCATTGTGATAGTTTCCCCTTAAGGGAACCTGTAAGCTTTTAGAACATACTCATGGAAAAAATACTAACAATACTATTTTTGAAGGTTGGTACAGCTCTGCCCACCAAATAATATTTTGTCTACCATAAACTTTTTTTTCTCTCTCACAATAAAAAAGAAACACTTTAAAATAATATTTGCCCTGACCGCTGACATTCAAGTCAGTCAGTGAGGCCATCCAAAATCATCTAAAACCATATTCTTAGAAGCATACTCTGGAACACACTCTCCCTCGTAGAAGAAGAACACATTCTTGCTGAAGCACCCCACTTGCTGCTGAATGGATCTGTGTCCATTTGCTCCCAAACACATAACTGTATTTATATGAATTATATTCTGTGTGTTTCTATGGCTCAGTTGTATGTGCAGTCCATTTTCTTCTCCCTTCTTTTCCCTCTTCTCCATTTCCTGCAATAAAACTTTGCATGGAACTGATTTCCATTGTTTTACATATTATTCTCAGAACCAGAACTCAAGTGGTTATTTTCCCTGATGTTTCTTCCTGGCTTTAGATGTAAATCAGGTACCCAGACAAGTATTTAACTTTTTCACAGTCACACTTATATTGGTGGAATAGGGCACTGTGAGCATAGCTATAGAAAGCAAGGATCACTAGGGGAACCATATGCCCTGCTGAGATGGAGTCTCTTATGCCAGAGGACTGTCACAATACAATTGGCATTACAAGCAAAATCGCAAACCACACACTTAGCAAAATACTTTATGACAGGAAGCTGTGGGGTATGATTAATATGCAGGATACCAGAATCACTACCTAAAAATACTAGACAGTATGCTAAATCTAATGATTGTTTTATTAATTCAATGTAAATAAATAATTCACTGGATTTTGATTCCAAACGTGTGTATCATTTCAAGTGGTGAAGATCAAACCCAGCCAGAAGCTTTCAGGTTGTTTGAATTTTGTCTATGACTTTCAATAAAAGACCTACCCAACATACTAAAGACCTCTCTCTGCTATAACATTTAACATTTTATGAATACCCCTGGAGACTTCATGATATATATTTCTTATGTCTGTCAGGATAAATCCAACCAAATTACTTTTTCATATGTATTTATAGGATAAAAACCATTTTTCTGTACAATTGTTCATAACATGCTACTACATGTGCCCACCATTACATTCTATCATGTGCTTCTAAGAGACATGTCAAAATTATATTTCAACATCTATTGGATATTTTATCCCATTTATAATGAGATGGAGAAGTTCAATAGTAAGACCTCAGATGGAGAAATTCAATAGTAAGACCTCCTTATTTTTTTTAAATAATTGCTTTGATCACATATTCATAGATGCACATGTTGTATGTGTATTATGCATATAATCTATAATTATATGAGCATAAACATCAACATGTTTTTACAAGTAGACATTTATCTATATCTATGTTCTATTATTCAGTTTTTCTCAGTTTTCAATAGAGTAGGAAGATGACAGTAAAGAATTCCCACTACCAAAAATTTTACAGGATGAGAGACAGTATTAATAGGTTGGGACCTTCATATTTAGGCAAGTAGTCATATCAATGAGATCAAAACTCCATTGAAGAATTGATTTCAATATATTTTCTCCATTTTTGATAGCCATATAATAAAATTTAATGGTAGGCATAGGTAGACTACCATATTACCAATACTAATTTGCACATAAGAGTGAAATGTTATCCTATAAATGTATAATCAGAAAATAATTTGGCTTGTCATAAAATGAGTGTGAACAAGATTTCTAGCCTGAAATTTGCAACTGTGCTCATAAAATTGTAAAAGATATAGGAGGACAAGTTGTCAAATCACATCAACAAATATTTATTATAGTAATAGTATTTACACAGCTCTTTAAAATTTGCAAAGGACATTGCAAATTTTATCTCTTTTTATCCTCACATAACCTTTGGGGGTAGGTGCTATTATAATCTCCATTTTAAAGAAAAGGAAACTGAGGAGGACAGAGCTTAAGTGACTTTTCCAGAGTATCACAGCTGATAAATGGCTGAAACTAGATATGAATTCAGGTCATTATTACCCCAAGTCCTGCAAATGGTCCTTTGTACCACTTGTCTGTATTGAGTAGAGGAGAAATGTGAACAGATTTGTGTTTTTAAAAGAATTCAAAAGCTAAATGGAAAATAGAATACATTGAGGAGAAATTTGAGGCAATAAGACCAACCAGAGAGCTATTGCAATGAGTTAGGCATTTGGTGTCCTCTAATGGAGGTCGTGTACGAAAGTATATGCCAATAGTATTATCAATAGAGATAAATTATAGATTCATTGAATTTTAACTATAGGTGTGTATGCATAAATATGTGTGGATATACATATGTGTATGTTTATACACAAGTATAACTGTACATATAAAAGTACATTGTGGATATAAAAAATGCCACTTCTTATGAGAAAAAATCATTTGGGGATCACTTATATTTTTCTTAATCAAAAGTGTGACACACCTTTTTCTTTTCATCTGCTTGTTTTTCTCTGAAGGAGGACATCCTTAAATGTTCCCATGATGACCTAGAATAATTGAGCTTATAATCAAGCTTTTGATAAACCAGATTTTTCCTCTCCATTATTTCCTACTAAGTTTTTAGGTGAGACCATTAATATTCCTTCAAATCCACATCCAAAGAAAATCACAAAAGAATTTTTACCTAAAATTATGCTCAATATCTCCAATTAGCAATATGAGCAAAGGTTTGCTGCCTGAACATTTCACCTCAATTTTATGATAGTTAATTTTTATTGGTAAAACAAACATTCTTAGAAAATGGCTTGTTCTCTGTCAACATCTATTGCTTAATCCATTTCAGCCATACAAAAACATTTATTAAATATTTACTCTATGTCATTGTGGACGTACATTGTAAACCTTATTAAGTTGAAATATTTTAAAAGTAATTATTTTTCCAGGCTAAAGTTACTTCCACACTTATCTGATGAAAGGATCATAGTCATTACTTAATCAAATTTCACAGGAAACAATGTACTCTACTAAAATCTCTTCCCTTACACTGAATCCCTTTCTTTTAGAAAAGTTTAAAAAGGGACAAGAAGGAAAGGTAAAGCTCCAGAAAAAAAATAGAAAGAAATATGTAGTTCAGATAAATGTCTTTCTCTCTTCCCCTGAAGTAATTAAAACCATAACTAACCTAGGAGTCAGTATATTTTTTCACCATTATCAAGGATTTAGAGTATTGATTCAAAGGAAGGAGTTTTTTCCAGTTCTTCATATAATCTACAAACAGTTAAGTAAGAATATTTTATTTCAGTTGTCAAAGAAAGGTGTTTTAGTTTTTTAGTTAATTTTTTTAATTATTAAGCATTTATTTTTTCCCTACCTTGAACTGGGAAAAATACCTCCTGCAAAAATATGCATAGCCAAGTAAAATTATATTCACACATTGGCCATGTCCCAAAAGGTGTCTCACTCGGCATATTTAGTCTATCAACAATCTGTCAGGAATTGTGCAGAAATATCAATCGTTTGTCCTCTGGAATTACAGTTCATCATAGATTTTGAGGAAGGTATATCTCTAAAAAATGTTAATTTTAACAAGGTTGTTATTATAGTATAAATTGTTTTCCTTACTTCTCTGTGCATCATTTCAAAGTGAATTTCTACTGACAGTTGTTCCCCGCCCCCCCCCACACCTTTTTCTTTTATTTTTACAGATTTCTATTTGTTTTGTAAGATAATATCTCTGGTTATGTACAAATATGGTATTCCTGTTTTTGCTCATTTCTTGCCTTTGTATTCCCTAGTGTTCTAGTGTATCACTTTTATCTTTCCATTTATTTTCTCCTTTTAAAGTCATCAAAGCAGCACATTGACTCTTCCCCCAAGCAATTCATCTTTTCTTTTTCTATCCTTCCATATATTTTGTCGAGGAGCATGTGTTTTAGGAACATATATACTATTCTCCTCCCTTTCATTAGAATTCAGATACTTCATGCTTAAAAAGTCTTATCCATTTGCTTGTTTACATTTAATTTTGTACTTTATTTTATTCCTATATTGGTATTTCTAAATTTGTACTAAAGTCTAATCTATCCATCTGAAATTCTTTAAAGTCCTTGATTTCATTAAAGATCCATTTTTCTGCTTTATGATTATATTTATTTTTGAGTGAGTTATTTAACCTGTAAACTTTTAAATTTTCCCTTTTGGAATATCATATTCCATGATCTCTTATCTTTTATGATGGTGGCTTCTAAATCTTGTGTAATGTTGATTATATTTCCTCAGTATCTAAAACCACTCTTTGTAACTACTTGCATTACTTTTTTCTTTGACCTGGAATTCCTAAATTTTGGCTATGTGTTTTCATTTTGATGTTTATTTCAGGAGGCAACTAGTAGATTATTTACATTTTCACTTTACCTCCTGGCTCTAAGTGATCTGGTCATTTTTCTTGAAATATGATATTCAGGCTCTTTTATTTTACTATTGGGTTTAGGAACTCTGGTGATGCTTAAATTATCTCTCAATATGTTATCTAGGTTAGCATTTTTTATATGAATTATCTTGTTCCATTCTAAATTTAGTGAGTCTATTCCTCAAGTAAGGTGATTTATAAACATTTATTTAATTTATATACATACATACATACATATATATGTATGTATGTATATATATATATATATGCACGCGCACACACACAGAGTAATCTGTTAATTCCCTTTCTACATTTCTACTAAGCCCTCTGCTGCCTCAGCTGAAACAAAATGAAACTCTTTTAGTAAAATAGTACAAGTACATCCTTTCAGTGAAACAATAACCCTAGAATTGGGTTATGTACCTTTCCCAGTCTGCTTCTTAGCCAGGTTTTGAAGTGTTGAGCCATTTCAGTGACAGGTTTCTTACAGCAGAGAACTATAAGAGAAAAGAATCTGGGCTTTTAAACTTTTGTGGTCTTCTTGCTTCTAGTTCTGAGAGAGAAGGTGGAAATTTGTATCAGCAATGCAATATTCACAATGCCTATGGCAATTATAATTATGCTGATGTGCTTATTAATCACAAAATATACCAGGCTCTCTATATGGGGGCTAAAGCTAGAACATTGATTAAAATACCAAATGACTAAGTCCCAAAACCAGAAATTCAAAGCCATCAGAGTAGTTATGAAATTGGCACAGGTAGATAAAGTAGAAAGCACCCACATTCTCAAGCCTTTAAAACAACAGGCTACCTCAGGCAAAGGTCTTCCTCTCCCCACTTACAGCAACTACTTAGCATCCAGGAAGCATGCTCCTACCAGCTCCAGCCCCTGGCAGTTCTCAGCAGGAGTCCTTAGCAGAAATTCTGGCTGGCTCAAAAAGGGGTTTGCACCTCTACCTCCACCTCGGAACTACCGCTACCACTGCCGCTGCCTCTGCTGCTGCTACTGCCGCTACTGCCTATCACTTCAGGAACTCTAGCTTGGCTTCCACTTCCTCTTGCACCACCCCTTTCTGCTATTCAGCAAGTCTAATGGGGCATGGAAGATCTTTAAATCCCATAACCCTTACATTTGGCCCCAAAATCCTTCATGTCCCTTACTTGGCAAAAATACATTAGGAATAACTGGTGTCAACAGAATTTCACAACAATATAACAAGGATATCAAATAATAAACACAGAAAACCATATTTTAGGGTGGGGCTTGAGCACAAGCTCCCCATCATTACCCCCACCCTGAATAAATGGGGCCCCAAAGTCTTGGGGTAAGAGGACAAGATCTCTTCTTCCATGACTACTTGCTGCTGAAATCAGATGTAGAGCTGTCCCTGTCCCAAGGGGTCCCATTTGAGAGGTCAGTTCTTAATATGCTTGATGCCAGGTCCAAGGGTGACACATAACAGTTGCAGACAGGGGGTGACATCCAGCTTAAGCTACCACGCATCTACAGGTGGAGGGTACCAAGCCTGCGGAAACAAATCTAGCAAACAAGGTGAACAGACAAAAAGTCAAGAAGAAGCAAAGACACAATAACCAGACTATTGTAGCCTCACTCATGGTAGAATAAATGAGTTATGGGTACAATTTCATAATCATCTTCTCCAGAATAAACAATAGTTACAGTGTTAATCCCTCCCATGTGCTAAAGTCTCTGCAGCCTTTGAAACATCATCTGGCTTCCGTTTTACCCATACTTTAGCTTCTGATTTTATTCTATGAGTAGAACCAAATCCTTCAGTTATCCTAACAGTTATTTTGGAAGGAGGTTCAGTTTTTACAAGTGGTATTGTTTTACAAGGAATGATAATCACTTGAAATATACTATCATTTTTATGAATCTGTATGGGCCCTTCAGCTAAATTATGGAATGTTACAACAATTTCTCTTTGATAATTAGAATCTATTACTCCAGCCAATACATGTTTTCCTTGAGCTGCTAATCCTGATTTGGGTAAAATCTGTCCAAAGTGATTTTTAGGGATTCTTATGCATATCCCAGTGGAGATTTTTCTTTTTTCTTTTCTGTCTAACCAAAAGTCCTCTAAACAATGTAAATCATACCCCACCGAACCAAGTGTTCCTGGGTCCGGTGGTGGGACATGTGGCCTCAAGGTCCAATACTCAATATTTGGGATCTTATGTGTTTGTTGTTTTCTAATTTGCAGATTTGGGGTCATCATTCTGGCTAGAGGTGTACTTCCTCCCAATGGTCTATTATTCAAATTACATAAAGCCATGAACAAATTATCCTTCCAATGTTGATATGAATTATTGGAACTTAACTTCCTGAACTGTTCTTTCAGTGATCCATTCATTCTTTCAATTAACCCAGATGCTTCTGGGTAATATGGAATATGATATATCCATTCTATATTTTTTTAGTATACTTCTTCATTTCATTGCCTTTGAAATGTGACCCATTGTCACTTTGAATCTGCATTGGGGTTCCATAATATAGACTTATGAGATCTAGAGTTTTACAAGTGTTTTTCTGGGTTGCATTCTTATAAGAACAAGCCACTACTACACTTGAATAGGTGTCAACATAAGTACATATAAATCTGCATCCTTTATCTAGTGGTAGTGGGCCAATATAATCTATTTGCCAGATTTGGGCTGGCACTTTTCCTCTTGCTATCTCTCTAGTTACTACCCAAGGAACAGTTTGCTCCTTTTCCAATTGACATGTATGACATTCTTCTGCTATCTGTTTTAACAGTGAATGAGAGATACTAATACCTCGATCTTGTGCCCACTGGTGTGTGGCCTGGACCCCCAAATGGCCTGCAGTTTGGTGGACCCATTTTGCTAATACCAGATCAGTTGTTGTCAAAGTAGGGACAATATGTTCGGTAGCAATCTTTGCCAGTCGATCAGCATGAGCATTATATTCACGTTCTGGCATGGTGAGGGCCACATGAGCATCTACATGAAAAACTTACAAGTCAGTGACCAAAGACATGTTCCACATATCTTTCCATAATTCTTTTCCCCTGACTTGTTTGCCATGAATTTCCCAATTTTCATTTTTCCACATGGGCATCCATGTAGCTAACCCATTAGCTACTGCCCATAAATCAGTGAATATATAACACTGTCCTCCTTGTCCTATTTTGATGGCTTGATGTACTGCCATAAGTTCAGCATATTGACTACTTCCATCTATCCCAGTACTTTCCAAAGTCCTCCTAGTACATGGGTTATAGGACACTGCTTTCCAATGTCTTTTTTGGCCCAAATATTTTGCTGTCCCATCAGTAAACCATGCATGTCTCTTTTGTTCCTCAGTTAATACATCATATCCCTCATTCCATTTTACAGAGGACTGTACCAACTGTTGCTTTGACTCAGGGGTTGTGTCATTCCTCTCAATGAGCAGAGACTCCACTTTTGTCTGTTTTCACTCTATTTTGAATATACCACTTCCATTTGATTATACTAGCCTCTTGGGCATGTGCAATTCTGTGAGAAGCTGGGGTACTCATTACCCAGGTAATAATCAGGATTCCGGGTCTTAATATCACTTCCTGGCCCACAATCAGTTGTTCAGTCTCCACCAAAGCCCAATATGCAGCTAACAACTGCTTTTCAAAAGGTGTATACTGGACTCCACATGAAGGGAGTTTCCTACACCAAAATCCCAAGGGTACATTTCGGCTTTGTTGTTTTTGCCATAAGCTCCAGTTTGCATAATCATGTTGTACAGTCACTTGTAATTCCACTGGAAAATTTTGAATGGGCCACAGATCTAGGGCCAATTGTATGGCAGCCTTGGCTTCTTCAAAAGCTTTACTCTGCTCAAGTCCCCAATCTAATTCATATTTCTTCTGAGTGACTCTATATAAAGGTTTTAAAATCTGTCCCAAATGTGGAATGTGGTGCCTCCAGTATCCAAAAAATCCTATGAACTTTGGGGCCTCCTTCTTATTTGTAGGGGTAGGAAAATCCTGAATCTTTTGTCAGGCTTGAGGAAGAATCTCTCATAGCCCCTTGTTCAATTGTAAATCCAAAAATTTTACATTTTGAGCTGGTCGTTGAACCTTTGCAGGGTTAATTTCCCACACTTTACTTCTCATATGCTCAATTAGAAGGGTCAAACTCCTCTCCACTTCTTTGCATCTTTTCCCTGTATCATGATATCATCAATGTAGTGGGTAAGCTGTACACCAGGTAGCTTTAATTCATCCAACTGTTCAGCCACAATCCTGTGACAAATAGTGGGGCTATGTATGTACCCTTGTGGCAAGCGGGTAAAAGTATATTGTCTACCCTGTCAAGTGAAAGCGAACTGCTCCCATTGTTTAGGGTTTATTGGGATGGTGAAGAAGGCATTTGCCAAGTCAATAACTGCATACCAAGTCCCATCATATTTCTGGATCCTTTCTGTTAAGGTGATGGTATCTGTAACAGCAGCATACAAAGGAGGAGTCACCTTATTCAACTGTCTATAATCCACAGTCATTCTCCATGTCCCATCTGAATTTTTACTGGCCAGACAGGATCATTCCATCTTGTGGTTGTAAGGACTAACACTCCTGCTTAAACATATTCCTTTATAGTATGGTAATTTCATCTTGCCCACCTGGCATATTATACTGTTTTAAAGTAATTACTTCAGAAGGTTCAGGTAAAGTGATTGGGTCCATTTTAATTTTTCCCACTAAAACTGTATTAATTCCTATCTTTCTTATAGCAAATTGGCATCTTCCTTCAGGTAAATTCAGAGTCATGCCTCTCAATACATCTATTCCAATGATGTATTCAGGAATGGGTACAACAACCACAGTATATTCTTTCTTAGGTAACTGCCCAATTTTCATTGTTATTTTAACTTGTCTGGCTGATATTTCAGCCCCTGCTAGACCTGTGATGGTAACAGGAGTTCCATGTTTAAACTTATCAGGGTTTCCATAGATAAGTGTGGCCTCTGCCCAGTATCGAGCTGCGCCCTAGTTACAGTAGTTGATCCATTCTTCTAATATATTATTAAACCAATATGGGGTCTGCAATCTCTTCTGTATATTTCTTTAATCTGGGCTGGGGCTTGGCCTATCTCCTATTCTCCCTGAAGGTGGGACAAATTGGATACAAAGATTCAGATTCAGGAGTACCTGCAGGGGTGGTTCCTATTTCCCTATTCATTCTAATGTTAAGTACCTTTTCTTGGTACAGCTTATGCAGCTCTTCAGTTGGAATACCATCTATTCTTCTAAAGTCCACCCCTGCTATCAATAGAACAGTAAACAGTTCCCTTCTTGTTGGTCTATTTTGTCTCTGAATTCTCTGGCTGTTTACTCTTCTCTCTCTCGAGGCAATTTATCTTGTCCCCATTCCGCTAGGTCACTTAATTGTCAAATCTTATCCAGCACCTCTGAAAGAGGGTGCCCAATTTCTCCAATTAATAGAGTCAGAATTAGGTGCTTATAAGCAGGAGGAGCCGTCTTCACTATGATATTTCTATGAGGAATTCCTACGGGGGTATCATGATATGCATTTGCATCTCCAATCATGATAGCAGTTTTCATTACCTCCTCCTTTAGCTTTCTCATACAATCTCTAAGCCAGTACCAGGGTCTGTCTCTACCAGGCCACATAGAGTCAGTAGGATATTGCTTTTTGCATCCCTCTGCAGCTAAAGCTAACAGATTAGTTCTGTTGAGGCCTCCTCGCATATGGTGATCCCTAAAAGCTTGATGTACAACAGGATTCTGACTGATACTTATGAATTTTAAATAGTCCCCACTGTCCAGTGTTATTCCTCTGTCACCTTCATCAGTGATTCTTACTATACAAGACACTAAAGACTCCCTCATTCTTTGGGTAAATCTACTCAATATATCAGTGATCTCCTGTTGAGTGAAATCCTCAATTATCTCCCTGGACTCTGTTTGGCCCTGGCGGTTCTCCTGTCTTCTTCTTTGTATGGAGAGAGCTTCTACATTAGAAGACTCCTCATCTAACCTTGCTCCATTCTCCTCACACACATTCTCCTGGAAGCTGTCAGGGCAACTCTGCCCAACCTAAACAAAAGCTGCATGCACATTCCTTCTGCTAGTTTTTTGCTTCCTTTTAGCTACATGAACAGTAGCTTGCTCCTGGAACACATGAATCCCTGTAGTTTGCTCATCTGAATGCTGTGACACAGAAGAATCCTCAGGCAAACCAGCTGACTCCCTAGCTATCCAAGCTCTTTCCTCAAGCAGCTTATCCCTACTTTTACACATAACGCAATAACTTGTTAGCAGGACCCAGCCTCTCCTGCACACTCCTGCCAATTCTTTGCCTGGTTCTATGGGTATAACTTGCGAACATCTTTCCAAATCTCCAGGTTCTCCTTCTTTTAGCCTTGGTTCCCAGTTTTCACAGGGTCATGTGCTTTTGGGCCATTCTCTGGCTAGAGAGGAATAAGGCAAATCTCCCATCCTGGAATAGCCATTTCTCTCTCTCTAAATCCCCACTGCTTCCAAATAGAGGCCTGATATTTTGTGATCCCATCCTCATCACCATTTTGTAGCAGCAAGCACCCCAGCATCCCTAGGGTTGCTGCCAACACAGGTTCTTAGATCTGCTTTGTTAAAGGAAAGCAACTCTAAATTGGTTAACAAGCTTACTTTATCAATCAAATATGTATCATTTACCTAGTTCAGGGGAAAAAGGTCAGCACCCCGAACTTCAGAGTATACAGACAGAATTATCAAGACAGAAGTGGATCAAGTAGACAGGTTTCCTAATTTGTAGGCCTTTGGGCATAGTTCCAGATTGCTCTCCAGAAAGGCTGGATCAGTTCACAGCTCCACCAACAATGCATTAGTGTTCCAGTTTGCCCACATCCTCTCCAGCATTTGTCATTTTCCTGTTTTGTTATCTTAGCCAATCTGACTGGTGAGATGTGGTACCTCAGAGTTGTTTTGATTTGCATTTCTCTAATCAATAGTGAATTAGAGCATTTCTTCATGTGCTTATAGATAGCTTTAATTTCTTTCTCTGAAAACTGCCTGTTCATATCCTTTGACCACTTATCAATTGGGGAATGACTTGTATTCTTATAAATTTGACTCAGTTCTCTGTATATTTTAGAGATGAGTCCTTTGTCAGAGACATAGGTTGTAAAGATTCTTTCCCAATTTCCCACCTCCCTCTTAATCTTGGTTACATTGGCTTTATTTGTACAGAAACTTTTCAATTTCATGTAGTCAAAATTATCCATTTTACATTTTATAATGTTCTCTAATTCCTGTTTCGTCATAAAGTCATTCCCTCTCCACAAGTCTGATAGGTATACTATTCCTTGTTTTAGCAGACTGCTTACAGTATCAACCTTTATACCTAGATCATGAACCCATTTAGACTTGATTTTGGTATATGGTGTTAGATAATGGTCTATGTCCAGTTTCTGCCATACTATATTCCGGTTTTCCCAGCAGTTTTTGTCAAATACTGAGTTCTTATCCCAAAAACCAGGGTCTGGGGGTTTATCAAATAATACATTACTGTAGTCGTTGACTTCTGAATCTCGTGTGCCTAATCTATTCCATTGATCCACTCCTCTATTGCTAAGCCAGTACCAAGTAGTTTTGATGACTGCTGCTTTATAGTACAGATTGAAATCTGGTAAAGCTAGTCCACCTTCCCTAGCATTTTTTTTCATTAATTCCCTTGATATTCTGGACCGTTTATTCTTCCAGATGAATTTTGTTACTATTTTTTCTAACTCTATAAAGTAGTTTTTTGGTAAATTAATTGGTATGGCACTAAATATATAATTTAATTTAGGTAAAATTGTCATTTTTATTATATTAGCTCGACCCAGCCATGAGCAATTGATATTTTTCCAATTAGTTAGATCTGACTTTATTTGTGTGAAAAGTGTTTTGTAGTTATGATCATATTTACCTGGAGAGGCTTAAAAGAACTGATGCTGAGTGAGAAGAGTAGAACCAGGAGGAATTTGTACACAATTACGGACACAACATATGTGTGATGACCAACTTTGATAGACTGGACTCTTCTCAACAATGCAGGGATATAAGTCAATCCCAAAAGACGCATGATGGAGAGAAAAACGTGCATCTAGAGAAAGAACTAGAAAGAACTAAGTTTATATCCAGGTGGGAGCAAAATACCTGATCTTTTTTGTTCTCTTATTTGACTTTATGTCCTCTATACCATTTTTCATCCCAGCTTGTACAATCCATCCTTATAACCTGACCATTGTATAATGTGAAAGTATCTACAGATCCTATACTTGATTATAAGATGCCATGGGGGGGAGGGGAGGGAGGGGGACAAAATGTGAAATTCAAGGCATTGTGGAATTGAATCCTGTAAATTAAAAGGAAACAAACAAATTAATAAATTAATAAAAAAATTTAAAAATATAATAGAACATAAATAATATTAATATGTGGTTTACTAAGGCAAAATGCAAACTCTAAGGATCCTCATATATGGTATATTGGTCTATTGACCCTTTTTCTATTTGTCATTACCAGCCTAGACTAATAATATTTAAGGTTGTGTGTGCGTGGGTTGATATGCATATGTATTCAATATGTATATCTTAAATATATACCCTTAATTATGTATATGCATAAATTTGTGAGTGTGTGTGTGTGAATGGAGAGAGAGAAAAAGAGAAACAGAGAACCCATTACCCCTTCTTCATAATGTGAGCAGAGCAGCTAATCATTGGTCTTAATACCTATATCTTCTTTTGGAAAGAATTCAAGTCTTCCTTGAAGAAGGGTGGAGGAAGAAGATATAAGTTTATTTTTTTTTCTCACTATGAGCCACTGGGGCTTTTTTAAAAAAACTTTGCATGGTATCAAACAGATAAGTTGTCCATGGGACCTTAGACAACTGCAGAGAAGTCACTAAGAGGTAAAAAAAAAAAAGATACCAAAAATAAAGGTGGCAAATGGCTCAACTAAATTATCTTCCATTTTTAATATGCACTATTTAACTTGTTCTATTGATTTGTCTGAAAAAGAGAAGAAGATAGTAATATGCTAATAGTTCTAGACACAGATCTTTTGAAAGTCATTTTTTATCATTTTTCTACATACTTCTGTGCATATTTTCTGATGAATTATTACAGAAAATTGGCATCCACTGAATTTTCTTAGAAGCCTAGTAATAGTGGAATATTTTATAGAAAATAGGTGTTTCAAATTAATAGTAAAAGACAACAATGCTTCAAGAATTAAGATGATTCTAACATTCATTCACTTTTCTTGTTTTAACTTATTTTTAATCTCTCTCTTTGGAAAAGAATCTTTCATTCAAACAGTATTGTATTATCTATAGAGGGGAATTAGTTGAAATTCTACAGATACTTTATTTGACAAAGATGTAATAACCTAGTTTTTAATTCCTCCTAAAGTGCTCAAATAATTTGAATAACTTACTATGTGGGAAAGTCTCTTAACTGTTCTAGGTTTCAGATTCTTCCTCTACAGAATGAGAAGATTGGGCTAAATGCTGACAGAAGTCCTATGAATTGAATTAGTGAGAGGGGAACAACTTCCTTTTCCTGCTCTCTTCTTTTACCTAGCTCTGAGAAACAGGCCTGGGGAATTAAAAAAAAAAAATTTCCTTCTCAATTTCAGGTGATGGTAATGATCCACACAAGACTTAGGAGTTTGAGCCACGATGTCAATGGAGTCAAGATACCAGGTGTTATGATTCAGATAGCTACCCTAAGAGAGTAACCTAGAGAAGCCAGGGTACCTGGGACTCAAGATTTTTGAGGAAAGGAGCCATATTGGTCTTGGAACTTGAATTGTGTTCTATAGGAACAGAGCTAAATGGTAGACCTAATACATTCTCTCTTTCCAGAGTTTGAGGTGGTGCAAAGTTGTAATGGGGCATTGCACATCCCATGTATTGGGGCAGTAATATACTTTTGAAATGAATACTCCTTGGTAAATTCTAATCCAACTGGAAGTGGTTAAATAGAACTGGGGTAAAGGAATAAAAACCCCTTACTTGAGACCTCTCCATATTAGGAAATTCTACTATAAATAGAGAATCTGGATTTCTACAACCATCATGTATTGCTCCTAGTTCTGCCATCTCTACATAACAAGACTAATCCTTCTTTTTCACATACTTGAAGAGAATGATCAGGTTCCCAACAGTAAAGGAAAAACATAAGCATTTATATAGTGCATACTATGTGCCAAGCACTGCACTAAACATTTTACAAATATCTCATATGGTCTGCACAACAACATTGTGGGGTAGGTGCTCTTATTATTTTCATTTTTTTTCCAAAATGCTTTATTAACTTCTGATTTACATCATTCGTTTACGCCAGATTTTGAGTTACAAATTTCTCCCCGTTAACCCCATACCACTGCCCCAAAATAGCAGTCCCACAGGATATCCCCTCCTCCAATCTGCTCTCTACCATATTTTCTCCCATACCCCTTTCGACTTTTCCAGTGGATCTCTATGCCCCAGTGCCTGTATATCTTATTTCTGAATTACACATAAAATAGTATTAATTATATATATATATATTTGAATATTTGATTTTAAAACTTTGAATTCCAGGTTCATTCCCTTCCTCCCTTATCACCCACTCTTACTGGTAAGATAAGCAGTTCAGTATAGGATGTACATGTGTGGCTAATGCAAAACAATAACATAGTAGATATATTGTAAAAAACTGACTATATTTCTCTTTGATCCAGTCCCTTTTCAAAAGTGGGTGCTTCCAACTTCCCTCCCCCCAGCCTGCCCGCCCTTCCATCATCCCCCTCTCTCATCCCCTTCCCCCCTACTCTCCTGGAGGGTGAGATACTCTATTTAGTGTGTATTTCATTCCCTCCTCAAGTCAAATTCAATGGGAATAAGGTTGAACCATTCCCTTTTACCTTCCTATTCTTCCTCTCCATTGTAACCATTTTCCGTTGATTCTTCTGTATGAGATAGTTTACCCCATTCTGTCTCTCCCTATCTCCTCTCATTATATTCCTCTCTCACCTCTTAATTTCACCTTTTAAGTATCATCCCTTCCTGTTAAATTGGTCCTCTGACCTCTATCTATGTATACCTGTAAGTATATATTCACATATCCATATACCCTCATATATAGACATATATATGTCTATATATGTGTATATATATATACATGTATGTATGTATGTATGTATGTATACACATATATATTTCTATTCCCTTCAAGTATTGAGAAAAGTTTCATAAGTTATGTAGGAATGTTAATAGTTCAAGTTTGATAAGTCCCTTCTGATTTCTTTTCCCTGTTTACCTTCTCATGCTTCTCTTGCTTCTTGTATCTGAATGTCAAATTTTCTGTTCATCTCTGGTTTTTTTCAGCAATAATGCCTGAAAGCCCTCCATTCCACCGAATAACCATATCTTCCCCTGAAACATGATACTCAGTTTTACTGGGTAGGTGACTCTTGGTTTTAATCCCAGTTCCTTTGACCTCCAGAATATCACATTCCAAGCCCTTCAATCCCTCAGTGTAGAAGGTACCAGATACTGGGTTATCCTGATTGTGTTTCCACAATATTCAAATTGTTTCTTCCTGGCTACTTGTAACATTCTCTCCTTATTCAGTGAAAAATTAAGAACAGAGAAGATCAAAATATGACATCATTCAAAATACAGCATTTACTAAGTGTGATTCAATAATCTCCAAGTACTACCACACCCCTGGACATTACCTTGATTTAATCAATTACAAAGTCCCTCTTCTAAATCCTACTCCACCCCTAGGCTGTACATTTATTTAGTCCATCACAAAGCCCCTCTTCTCAAATGGAGATTAGTTTCCAATCATAAGTAAAGTACATTCATTTGTTTATTCACACAGCACAAAAAGGTCAAAAGTTCCCCACCCCTGGATCACAATTGAATCTACCCTATAGTTACAACAAGCTTAAGCACAGCACTTAATACCCAAATGGAGGTCTTTTCTTCATCTTGACAGGAGGCAAATTCTCAGCAATCTTTGTTCCTGGGGAGACAAAGCTTAGCAAGGCCACAAAATACATTGCCAGTCTCTTCATTAATTCATTCTCTGTCTGCAGAACAGTCCTAGAACCCCTGAAAATATTAGCAAAACCCTCTTCCAGGATTTCTGTAAACATACAGCAAGAAAATCCTTCTTCAGGGCTTCTGAACCAACAGCAAGGTTCCCACACTTCTGCAACAAAACCACTGTCCTTCACCAGTGGACAAATCTGGCAAAACAACATCAAAACAGACAGACAAAGTACCAGCATAACAGCCATGTCTCCTCAGTCCTTGGCAGCTCTGGGTGTCAGCTCTCAAAAGTCCTGGGAAATTCAAAGTGGTCCTCAGCAATCCTCTCAGTCTCTCTCTGCCTCCAAAATGCTGCTTCCAAAAAGTTCTTCTGCCTCTCTTTGCTTGTGTCTCTCTAAATTTATTTCACCAGCTCCTCCCAGTTCAGCCCTCTCTTTTCAAATCAACAAATCCATCCCACAAGTGGGATTAACAAGCTCTGGGTTTTAACACAATCAAACCAAAAACCAAGGAAATACAATTCCATTACTATCACATTTGGGAATTCTGGAACCTGTCTCTAATATTCCTAGGAGTTTTCTTTTCAGGATCTTTTTCAGGAGGTAATTGGTGGATTCTTTCAACCTCTATTTTGCCCTCTGGTTCTAAAACATCAGAGCAGTTTTCTTTGAGAACTTCCTGGAGGATGATTTCTAGGTTCTTACTTTAATCATGGCTTTCAGTTAGTCCAATAATTTTTAAATTATCTCTCCTGGACCTATTTTCCAGGTAAGTGGTTTTTCCCATGAGATATTTCACATTGCCTTATATTCTTTCATTTGTTTGGATCTGTTTAACAGCATCTTGATTTGCATAAAGTCGTTAGCTTCCATTTCCTCCATTCTAATTCTGAAGCAATGATTCTCCTCATTGAGCTTTTAAGATTCTTTTTCCATCTGGCAAATTTGGCTTTTTAAGGCATTCTTCTCCTCATTGCCTTTTTGAGCCTCTTTTGCCATGTGAGTCACTCTGTTTTTAGTGTTATTTTCCTCAGTCAGGCTGTTGACTCTCATTTCATAATTTTCTTGCATTGTTCTTATTTCTCTTCCCACTTTTTCCTCCACTTCTCTTATCTGCTTCTTAAGGTCCTCTATGGTCTGTAATCCACTCATATTTTCCTTTGATGCTTTTGTTGCAGGAGTTCTGACTTCACTGTCTTCCTCCTGTTCCATGCTTTGCTCCTTTTTGTCCCCAAAATAGGAGTCTAATGTTGGAATCTTCTGTCTGCTTTGTTTCTGTTGCCTGGTCATGTCGCCCCTCAGTCACTCGACCCCTGGGCTTTTTGCCACAGTAGAACTCTGCCACCAGACAGGGGAGCTTTCATCCCAAATGCTGGGGTTTTCTCAGTTGCCCGAGGTATTAGATGGGTGCCCTCTCTGAAACTTCCACATGCTCTGGCAAGCTGGACATACACCCCAGGACCTCCAGCCTAGACTGCAATCCAGATCCAAGCAAGTTAAAGCAACAGTGATTACTCCTCATACTGGTGCTTAGTCCCTCTACACTCTGCATGCCGGGAGCTGAAGCTGCCACTTGGTGCTGGCTGGCTGTGCCTGAGTTTCAGTGGCTTCTCGCCCCAGGGGTAAAAGCCAGGCACTCCCCCTTACTAGGTCCCAAAGTCCAGATTGCACTGACTTCTCACTTTGTCCTTTGCATCTATGTGTTGATGAATCTGGAAATGGCCATAACTGCTGCTGATCTGGAGTCCCTCCAGCAGGTGGCTTGTGAGGCCCACCCTGGTGCTAAAACCTCCATTTGGGCCTGGGCTCGGGTCCAAGAGCCCTGAGCTAGTCAATTCCTTCCGGCCTGCAGGGTTGTCCTCAGTGGGAGGTTAGCTTCTCTGTGTCATTTTGTGGGTTCTGCAGCTCCAAAGTTTGTTTAATCCTTTTTACATGGATTGGGGAAGGTGGAAGCTAGAGTAGCTGTGAGGTCCTGCTTCTACTCTGCCATCTTGACTCTGCCCCCACCATTTTATTTTCAATTAATGAAACTAAGTCACAAAAAGATTAAGTGACTTGTCCAGGGTCACACAACTAGTGCATGAGATCATATTTGAATTGAGGTCTTCTTCACTTCAAGCCCACCATATTATTCACTGAGCTACCTAGCTGCAACTATACCTTTCTTCCCCTAGAAGATAGATCCTAGAAAATAGATCCAGGAGAGAAAATTTAAAATCATTGGAATAACTGAAAGCCATGATAAGAAAAAGAGCCTAGAAATCATCCTTCAAGAAATTGTCAATTAAATTTCCCTGATATTCTAGAACCAGGGGGATAATTGAATTTGAAAGAATTCATTGATGGCCTCTTGAAAAAGATCCCCAAAAGAAAACTCCTAGGAATATCATAGACATATTTCAGAGTTCTCAGGATAAGGAGAAAATATTATAAGCTATGAGGAAGAAATAATTTAGTACCGTGGAAACACAATCAGGAAAACACAAGATCTAGCAGTTTCTACATTAAGGGTTCAAAGGGCTTGGAATATGATATTCCAGAGATCAAAGGAGCTAGGATTAAAACCAAGAATCATCTACCCAGCAAAACTGAGTATAATGCTTCAGGGAAAAATATGGTCATACAGTGAAATAGAGGATTTTCAAGCATTCTTGACCAAAAAAAACAAGAGCTGAACAGAAAATTTGACTGTTCAAATACAAGAAGCAAGAGAAGCATGAGAAGGTAAACAGGAAAGAGAAATTATAAGTAACTTATTAAAGTTGAACTATTTACATTACTATATGGGAAAATTATAATTGTAACTCATGAGACTATTCTCAGTATGAAGATAGTTGAAGAGAATGTGTGTGTATACATACACATACATATATATGTATGTATAGGAGGGTGTATGTGTATATAAATATATATGTGAATGTAAGTATATGTGTATATATGTGTTGATAGACAGAGGGCACAGGATGATTTTAATATGAAGGGATGATATCTAAAAAATAAAATTAAGAGGTGAGAGAAGAACATATTTGGAGGAGAAAAAGAGAGATAGAGTGGGGTAAATTATCTCATATAAAAGAAGCAAAAGAAAACTGTTACAATGGAGGGGAAGAGCAGGAAGGTGAAAGGGAATGGCTCAACCTTACTGTCATTGTATTTGGTTTAAGGAGGGAATAACATACACAGTCAGTTGGTATCTTACCCTACAGGAAAGTAGGGGGGATGGGGATAAGAAGGGAGATGATAAAAGGGAGGGCAGATTGGGGGAGACAGTAGTTAGAAGCACACACTTTTGAAAAGGTACAGGGTCAAAGTAGAAAATAAAATAAGTGGGGGATGGGATAGAATGGAAGGAAATATAGTTAGTCTTTCACAATATAACTGCTATGGAAACATTTTGAATAACTACACATGTCCAACCTATATTAAATTGCTTGTCTTCCCAGTGGGAGTGGGTGAAGGGGGAAGAAGGAAAAGAACCTGGAAATCAAAGTTTAAAAAGAAATGTTAAAAAAAAATTGTTTTTTATAAGCAACTTGGAAATAAGATATACAAGCACTGGGGTATAGAAATCCATCTTACCCTACTATAAAGTTGGGGGGTGAGGATGTGGGAGGATATAAGAGAGAATGGATTACAGGAAGGGGTATTCAGTTGGTTTGCTATATTGGGGTGGGGTAGGGGAAAGATGGGGAGAAATTTGTAATTCAAAATCTTGTGGAAATGAATGTTGAAAACTAAAAATAAAAAAATAATATATTCATTTAAAAAGTAAATAAGAATAAAAGTGGAAAAATCTCATCATTCAAAATTTTTGGCAAACCCTAATGAGTTCAGCCAAATGCAAATATTTTGTCAACAGCAAACAATTGGAAGTAGATTGTAGACTTTGTGTTTCTTTAAAAGAATACTAGTTTATAAAACTAGGTATTTCTTTATTAATTTAGGAAGCAGAATTTTCAAATTTATTCTAATCCTATTACTTTACAGTTGAAGATAATAAGGCAAAGAGCAATTAAATGATTTTTCTAAGGGAACACAGACAATATATGATGGGCCAGGTTTTAAATATTAATCTTATGAGCCCAAATCTAATGTTATGTTTTGGTTTTGTTGTTGTTGTTTTAATCTTTTACCTTAGGAAAGGAAATATATTCTTTTGTTTTGTTTTTGTTTTTTGTTTTTTTTGGAGGGGGAAAGGCAAGGTAACTGGGGTTAAGTGACTTGCCCAAGGTCACACAGCTAGTAAGTGTCAAGTGTCTAAGAGCAGATTTGAAATCGGGTCCTCCTGATTACAGGGCCAGTGCTCTATTCACTGTGCCACCTTGCTGCCCCCCAAAATATGGAACACTTCATGAATTTGCATGTCATCCTTGTGCAGGGTCTGTGCCAATCTCTGCTTCGTTCCAATTTTAGTATATGTGCTGCCTAAGCAAGCACAAAATATATGCTTTTGAGTGCATAAGTGATATTACTGTAGAAAAATATTTTGATTAAATCAGCTGATTGTTTAATAAAATACTTTAAACTAGTAGAACATAATATACCAGTAGGAGAAGATTAGTTAGATGTCTTTTTAAAATTAAATCAGTGGTTTCACTGAATTGAACTACAATTTTGTTAGCACAAAGTTAATAGAAGAGAAGTGGTCAGTACCACAGACAAAGGTTGTGGTAAAGCTGTCTAGATGTCTAAAGATGTCTAGAACAGAAGTGAGGTAGAAAACAGTAGTGACACGTAGACTATACTTGTTACATGCTCTTTTTGGTAGGCTGATATTTCAAGAGAAATTTTAATGGGGAAAATTACAGAGGATAAACAGTACTTAATCATGCCAGTAGTTTAATTAAAGCAGTTAACATCTGTAACTTTTGTTGATTATAGGATGGTCTGGGTACAAAGGAGAAAAGTCGGAATAGATGATTCTCCTGACATAGGATATTGATTGCATTCTTCGAGTTTCCTGAAAATATATTTCCCTAACAATTGTGTGGATTTTTTTTTATTATTCCCCTAATGAAGTAACTTTCAAAAAAACAGCCAGGAGTTCATATGTTTGTTTTCCCTTTCCAAGATAATAAGCATATTATGGCAATGATTAGCAATTTACCCATGTGAAAGTCTGATAGTGCTACTATCTTTGTCCTTCAGATTGACTTTTTAATCTAGCAATATTTTTTTCTTTAGGATTAATCATTTTTGCATTATTAATCACAATCATCAAGGTCACCTGACCCCTCCCAATCTTTGGATCCAGTGATAGTCTGGGCCAGGTGAGATGGGACAGCTTTTTTTGTTCAAGAAAAAAAAAATTTTTGTCAAGTTGAGCACTTTTTAGAATAGATACTACTTTAGAGTTTGGAAGAACTTCTAGCTCTTAATTTTGTTGCACAAAAACAATATTCAGATTGATAATTTATTAAGTGGCTATTAAGGGGAAATCACTATTGGATGTTAGGGGGGAACATATACCCTGACTGAGAAAATTAAATTTCACTGACAAGGTTGGGGTGAGAGTACAGCACTTACACTTAGTGCAAGATAGTTGAAAGGGAGAGATAATAATAACAATAATGTGGATTAGGAAGGGTTTCTGGGAAAAGTGACAACTAAATTCTGATTTGAAGGGAAGGTAAGAATTCTAGGCGAAGGTGAGGAGGATGTGCACTACAATGATGGTGAGCAAGCAGTCTGTACATAAGCAAGGAAGTAGAATTTTAAACACAAAGTGTATGAAGGAAAATAAGTTGAAATAAGTAAAGAAGGGGCTGCCAGGTAGCACAGAGAGTAAGAGCACTGGCTCCAGTGTCGGGATGACCTGGAGATCGAATCCCAGGCTCAGACACTTAGCACCCACCCAGAAACAACTGGCTGTGTAACCTCAAGCAAGTTACTTAACCCCGATTGCTTAAAAAAAAAAGAAATAAGTAAAGAAACAGGCTAGAGTCATACTCTTCAGTGTTTTAAACACTATTCTGAGGATTTCTTATTGTATCTTAAAAACAGTATATAGATATTTGATTTTTTGCATAGGAAAATGAAAGTGGCACCTATATTTAGGAAAATTATTTTCACAATTTTCTGCAAGATTCAATTCAATTTTAAAAAGCATTTTTAAACTCTATGTGCAACTCACTGATGTAGGCATTCAGTTATGAAAATTAATGGATTTTCTATTCTCAAAAAGCACATATTCTATTTTAATGGATACAGCAACATACAGGTATAATATACATACTTTTAGAAATTTTGAGGAAGTTGGTCACTTCATCTGAGGGAATCAAGGAAATCTTCATGTAGAAGGGGAAGTCACTAATGTAGAGGAAATTTTAATTTTTCCCTGATGGACTAGCCCACTTTTCTCAGCAGTTGCTAAAACCATATTTTTTCTCCTTAGGCACCCAGTGATTCTTCTGCCTTATTTTCTTAAAGATATCTGCCTCCCATTTTGCTCGGGAAAAAAAGAGACCAGAATACCCATAAAACCTCTATTTTTTTCACCTATAGTCATTCCCTCAATGTTTAAGATGTGGTCCTTCTCATTGCCAAGGACATCAGTTTTAGCTATGCTGTCAATCCCATTCCATTCCATCTCTAAAATCTTGCCCTATCATTAATTTTCTTTTCACTCCAATCTTCGATATATTCCAAAATATACGTTCTTCTTCTTTGACTTGTACATATATGTCCAGGTATTTGTTCCCTCTAAAACAGAAACTTCATTTGACTCTAACAATTTTCTTGATTATCATTCTTTCTTTTTATTGCCAAAATCCTATGATGATTCATTTGTACTCTCATTCTTCTTCCTTGCTATCTCCCAGTCTCCTAACATATAGTTTTCAACCACAACTACTCTTTGGAAACAATTCCTCCTTTTTTAAAAAAAATCTATTAACTATTAAATCTCATGAACTTCTCTCAGTCTTACTTCTAGTCTTGACCCACAGTAAGAACCTAAATGCATTTTCTTCATTAATTTGTTAACTATCCTTTACTACTTAACCTTCAACTTTGGTATTACTGACTTTCCCTTTCTTCTAGACACTCTGTCTTCCCTTGGCTTCTGTGGATTATGTCCTCAGCCCCTACCTCATCTATCTTTATACTCTCTTTCTTGGAGATTTTATCATCCCTGTTAGATTCTGTATTATCTTTATGCAGATGAAACCCAAATCTATGTATCCAGTTCTTATCTATCTCCTATATATATGCAAATCACATGTCATAAAATACCTGCTAAACATTTTCTCTTAGATTGCCTGTCTACAGCTCAATTTCAAGATGTTCAGAAAAGGTTTTTCCCATTCTAAATTTACACCTCTTCCAAACATATCTATTTCTGTTAAAGATACCACTATCCTCCAAATCTCTCAGTTCCACAACTTTGGGATCATCCTTAAATCTTCCCTCTCTCGTAGCCCTCATTTTGAATGATTTCTCAAATATTTTTGATTTTTCCTTCATAATACTTTTCAGATCTGTAACTTTCTCTTCATTCACATTAATACCTCTCTAATGCATATCTTCATCATTTTTCTCTGACACTACTATGTTTCCTAATTCATCTCCCTATTTCCAGGTTCACCTTCCTACAATGCATCCCCCACAAAGCTTTTTAAATTACCTTTCTTAGTTACAAATCATGTGTTTATTCCTCTGGTGAAAATATTTCAGTGGTTTCCCATCCCTTAATGAATAAAATTCAAACTCTAGGAATTCAAGGTATTTTAAATTATGTATTTATTTTAGTAACTTTTAAAATTTTAAACAAATACAAAATATGAAAAGAAAAAAGAAACAAACGAATACTAAAATAGTACAAAATAAGAAAAGAAAAATTTCCCACATACAAAGCAAAACATGAGAGAGGATTCAAAATATACGGCAATAAATTCAACATATTTGTGTGTATATACATATTTCACATGCAAGCAGATGAAACACATAGTTTTCACCTATCTTTATATTATCATTTCAACTTTATTTTCTCCACAAACATCGTGTTCTAGGAAAACTGTATGATGAGCCTGACTCCTTCCCTGCTCCCCACCATACACTATCTACCACTCCAGCAAATTTGCTTAAGCCATTTCTCATGCCTGGAATGTATTTTCTCCTCTTGGGTCTCAGATTATTTATCTTCCTTCAAGGATCAATTCATGTTCTACTTCTTGATCTGTCCACTTCTAGCACTATCTACCTCTCTAAGTCACATTGAAGTTAAACATATTTATATGTATTATGTTTCCCTACCCATGCCCCCTCCATAAAATTGCAGTTCCTTGATGGA
Source organism: Petaurus breviceps papuanus (assembly GCF_028583685.1). Lineage (NCBI taxonomy): Eukaryota > Metazoa > Chordata > Mammalia > Diprotodontia > Petauridae > Petaurus > Petaurus breviceps. Next base: position 5,950,023 of record NW_027185712.1, read on the forward strand.
AAGGACTTTTTGTATCTTTATACTCCCAAGCAAGAATAGTGTCTTTCATTTAAAACATCCTTAGAAAATATTTGTTTCTTATTCAATCAAATTGAGGTTAGTACATGAACTGAAACTTTAAGAATGAAAGAATTTCAATAAGTGAATATGCCAAAGAAGTATATTCAAAGTATGAGGGGGTTGTAAAGATCAGTGTTACAGATGTGGGAGAGGAGAATGGAAGGCCATTATGCAATTTTCTCTTAATTTTGTCTAAACATAAATTATGTGAAAAGGAGAAATGGGAAAACTGCCTGGAAAGACAAGTTGAAACTAGAATGTGATCATTCTTGAATAACTGAATAAGAATTTTGTATTTCATTCTATATCCAATGAGGAGTCACCAAGTTTGTGATAAGCAAATTAACCTGGGCGGATATTTGCATTAGGAGGACTATAATGGGATAATGGGACGTAGATTTTTATTGGAGAAGTTAGATTTTTTTCAGTAAAACAACTTTAGAAGCACTTTTGTTTGCCTGCATAAGAATTAAAGAGAACCCCAACTAAGATTGGGGTGTTCTGAGTATGTTGGGGATTGCGGTAAGGGTGGGGAAGAACTGGAATTTAAATGGATAGGGTGTGGCAACTGACAAGATTTTTAATAAGAAGGGAAAAAACAAAAGTAGATCAAGCTCTGAATCACTGTAAGGATGATAGTATCGATAGAAATAGGAAAATGTTACAAGCATGGGTAAAGTCTCAAAATGACTGGCAAGCATGCTAAGCACTAAGTATGGAGATGTAATATATCAGAAATGTTGCTGTAATAATGACGTAATGGAAAGAACACTGGACAAGGAAACACAAGGCTTGGATCTAATCCCAGTTTTGTAGCTAGCTATTCACATGACCTTGAATAATATTCTCCTTGAATCTTTAATTTCCATTTTTGAGGGGTAAATAGAGAAATAGCATATGGTCTGATTGCTTATATTGCTGTTGTGAATATAGCCTTTATAAAACCTTACTACCTTTGCCCCGACTCCCATTCACACTGATAAAAGGTCCATGAGTCCATTTTTCACCCTCAGATTTCTAGGGGCACATACACAAATTTTGGGGTGATTCTCTACTGTCTTTGGCTCAAAGCCCATTCCAATATTATCTCCTCAATATGAATCAGCAATTATATTTAATAGCTCTTAAATGAATTAATATGAATTTGCTTTTACAAAGAGATAGTTACTGAGAAGATATATCAAGAACAGAAGTACGTAAATAATTTCTAGAGTTGGGATGCCCTCTGCCCTATGTCATCTCAGTCTCTGGGGGAGAGGAGATCATATTCAGAAGAATTTCTGTAAAGCATTTCCCATACTAAGCTGAATTCAAAATGTTACAAAGCTGGTCAGTGAGTCACTATTTATTCTTCTTTGTGGCCTTCATTTTACTTTTATGCTGGGTCAAGCAGGTTGGTTGGGAATTTATTCCTCAACAGGCTTGATTGTCCATAAAATCTATGGTGGGCTGCAATTCTCAGACCTCTGACAACCTGGTTTTCTGATTTTCAGTGATGACAGCATCTCTCTATTCTGATACTCTACCTAAGAGCAGAAAAGAATAGACATAATAGAAACAGATGCAGTAGCAGGCCCATATGTTCATGGGCCATATGGTTATAATCTTTGTGGAGAGATAAAAGCCCAGGTCTCTTCCCACACAGAATCTCACAATATTCCTTCCTTGAACTCAATCAGGCAGGAAAAAAATTGACCACATCATTTCATCACCAAACATTATAAGCATTCTCAGTTCCAGCTCAGAAACCAATAAAAGGTCTGTATATACTTCACATGGTAGGCAGATGAAACAGTTACATGCGTGTTCTGAATTCCATGAGGCTAACATATGATCAGAGAATGCTCCACATGCTCATAAGCACTGGCTTCAGTCCAAAGAGTTGAAATGACTTTTTTGGTGTCCAATACTTATTTACTGGCAGTAAAGTCTAGAGTTAATTTTGGAATCACACCAAAAAAAAGTTACTGAAAAGTTTGAGGCACTATGTATATAAAAGGAATTTTAAATAGTTTCACCACCTATATAGATTTATGAGTGTCTAGATAGTTTCTTGTCACTAAGTTCTCTTATTTCTTTGCCACATTTCCATTTCTTTTAAGCACCTATAATGAAAAGAACTGCCTTCTATAAACCTTGAACATGAACTGAATATTGTATTGAAAGGAAGATGGCCAGGATTCATCTGAACTCTCCCATCATTCTTCTTCAAACAATTTAAAAATAATCCCTCAAATCACATTTCAGAACAGCAGAGGGAAGAATATATACACAATCAGTTGGGTACAGAAATCTATCTTACCCGATAGGGAAACAGTAGGGGCAAGAGATAAGAGATATGACATGTGGTGATAAAAGAGAGGGAAGAGTATGGAAGGCAGTGGTCAGAAGCAAAACAGACTTTTAAGGAGGGACAGGACAAAAAGAGAGAAGAAACAGAAGAAAATAGAGTAAAGGGGAATACACAGTAGTAATTATATCTGTGAATGTGAATGGGATGAACTAACCCATAAAATAAAGCTGATAGTTGAATGGATTAGAAACTAGGATTAAACAATATGTGGTATACAAGGGAAACCCTTGAAACAGAAAAAATATACCCAGGATTAAAATTAAAAGCTGGAACAAAAAATTTTATGCTTCAGCCAAAGAAAAAATGGTAGGGGTAGCAATCATGATCTCAAACAAAACAAAAGCAAAACCAGAACTAATTAAAAGAAATAATCAAGGAAATAACAGTCTCCTAAAAAGTGCCATAGACAAGGAAGCAAACCCAAAATTTTAAAGAAAGTTTCTTTGATAAAGACTTCATGTTTCATATACATAGGAACTGAGTCAGATTTGTAATAAAAAAAAAGAAAGAAAAAGAAAAAAGGGTAGGGGAAGAGCCATTTCCTAATTGATAAATGGTCAAGCAATATGAACAGGCAGTTAAAAAAAAGATTAAAGCCTATCTATAGTCATATAAAAAGTTTCAAATCATTATTGATTAGAGAAAGGCAAATAGAAACAACTCTAAGATACTTCATCATACCTATCACAAATGACAAATGCTGGAGGAGATGAAGGTGTATAGATATATTAATGAATTCTTGGTGGAGTACTGAACTGGTGGTATTGATCATTCTTCGTTTTCAAAGGGAACCAATGGTATCTCTTGACTTACACATGAATTAGATTTAAGTGAGGGAGAGTTGCAGAAAGTCAACAACCTCACTCTCTCTTCCGAAGTCACTGAAGACCAGTGACAGGACAAAAGTCAAGATGACTAGCAATGGCCTGTACTTCAGTGGGTAACCTTGGCATCTTTGATGCCTGACCAAGCTCTAAGTACCCCACAGTGTCTGCTTCAGCTACTTTGATGGTCATTGGAACATTTTTTTTCATCCACCAAGTAGACATCCCCCTAAATCACTGACAGGTTTGAGGACTGTCATTTACCTTCAGCTTGGTAGAAGTTTGTAATCTATAGAGTCTGTAGAGACTGTTTACCAGAGCATGACCACAGAGCAGGCTAAAGCTTCATGGAGTCATAGATGAGAGTTGGGTGAAGGTGGACACTAAGGGTAGGTGAGTAGCCCTTGAAAAGGCTCATCAGCAAGACCTCACACCAAAAATTCTAGCCCTCTATGAAGACCTCATACCATTCTGAAGAATAAACTGGAACTACTCCCAAAGGAGATAACTGTGCCCAAAGGACAAAACCTTTCATACCCTTTGATCCAGTAAGACTACCACTAGGTCTGTTCCCCAAAGGGCCTATAGAGACCTTCTGACTTTTAGTGCTACTATAGGGGTTTATAGCCTTCATGGAAGGAAAAACCTTTAGGTATCTAAAAGAGAAAACTTTTCTTTCTATTAGATCACCACCATGGGCTACTCCTAAGCATAGTAGAAAAAAATCCAGACTTTTTATGTTTTTTAGGGTTTTGTCCCTTGCTTCCACCCACCCACTCTTCTCCCTGCCAAGCTTCAGGGTCACAAAATAGATCCCCAGTCAATTAAATATTTCTATTTGCCAAAACTGTTGGAGTGATGAATATTCTTACAATCAGTCATTTTCAGTCCCTTTCTCCAACTCTCATGAACAGAAATTATACTACTGCTTCTCCATGCCTATGGTTAAGACCTTGGGATCCAGGTATTTTGCAGGAGCTTCCCTGACCACCTTCTTTATGATAGAGGTCTGATCATGGAGTATCACTCTCTTCCTGGTCTTTGTAATTAGGAGAATTCACCACTACATTTCTCATGCACCTCTTTGGTTATGTGCATGAGAGCCCATGAAACTAATATTCTACTCTGAGGCTGATATCAGTGGTTCCAAGGACAAGCGTGAATGCACATACTTCCCTCCCCACTACTCACAGAGACCAATTTATGTATTTTGTGTACAAGTACTAATCCTCATTGACTTTCCAAATACCAATATAGGTCTCTTCAACAAAGTCTATGTTCCCTTCTTAATGGATACAATAAAAAGAGGTGGTCCACCACCACAATATCTTAAACCAATTAAATCACACCTATATAATGAGACTTAATCCCTCATCTTCAATAAGGAACAAATTAACTGACCAGGACCCAGGTCTGGGAGATATCTTTAATCCTTTCAAGGAATTGCCAATAAGTATATCTTTGTTCTCCATAAAAAGATGTGATCAGAGTCTTAAATGACCCTACTGTATTAAGATCATCATACTGATAAAGCTATTTCATAATTAACTTCTGCATATGAATTCTTATCAGAGGAAATGGGTGCTAGGATAGGCACCAAACTACTGTGGCAGTGACAGAAGAAATGGAGAAAAGGGGAAAATATTATTAGTAATTTAGTATGCTGATATATGAACATGGGGAAATTATATATATATATATATATATATATATATATATATATATATATCAGGAATCAAAATCATCAGGAAGCTTAGTGCTTCAACCCAAGAGTTAGAGATTAAGTTTGGAAATCAGTGGAGTAAAATGTAAGGATGAATGTCAATGTGTCCTAGGACAGTGGGAACTCCAGGGAAGCTGCCTAAGAGCAGCAAGATCTAAGATCCAGGCCTAAATGCTTTACAAAGTCAAACAGAAGTGTCATACATTTGTGGTTTGGCTATTTCCTCACCAAAAGCTGTTCTTTTCTCAGTCTGGTGATTGCCTGTGATGTGGATCAGTGCCCATTAAGTGGGGAGCTGAGATGGCTGCCAATACATTTATCATAAATTATCATACATCTGTCAGGCATGTTCTTTTCCTTCTGTCTTTTTTCTCCTTGAATGTGAATTGCATGTAACTTGAAACATATTACTTTTAACCATACTCATAGAGGATTAACTTTTTCAGAGCTATTATTGGAATTGTTGGGGAGTGGGTGGGAAATTAGTGGTGATATGATTAGGTCATATGATTTCTTCACCTAGGGAGAACTGCCCCAGTAGACATTCCAACTACAATTTATAGACTTCGAATTATCTGGGACACTGAGAGATTAAATGCCTTGGTCACAGAAAAATACTTGTTAGAGGTTTGATTTGAACCTAAGACTTCTTGTTGTCAAAGCTGGCCTTCTAATCCCTTATGCTACACTGTCACTCTGGGTGGAGCATAATCTCATTGATGACAGAGGCTATTTCACCTTTTTCTTTGTTTCTCCAGTGTCTAGCACAGTGTTTTAGCATGTAATAGGTGCTTAAAGAATGTGTATTGATTGTTGTCCTGTATGGTGATAGACTCATAGATGTTTATCTAGACAGCTCCCCAGAGCCTATCCTGTAAAGGAAATTATAATCGTGTCATCCAAACAACTCATTTTACAGATGAGGAAACTGAGACTCAGAGAAGTTAATTTGCCTAGGGTCACACATTAATAAGTGTTTACATCAGGATTCCAGAGTAAAACACAGGACTGAGAATCAGAAATCTTGAGTACTATATCCTGCTTTTACTACTAAGTAACTAAATAGCATTAAACAATTCACTTAATACCTCTAGGGCTCATTTTTTTTTCATTTATAAAATAAGGGGGTTGAACAAAATTATCTCTATTGTCTTATCCATATCTGACATTTTTGGATTCTTTTGCCCTAAACTACCATGCTCAGGAGATGTTGAGAGTTGTCATACATCCTTCTTGAACTAAATGTAGCCAGTGGTTTTTTAAAATAACTAGGCACTTGAGATGTGAGTCTTTGTAACAACAATATTCCCGTTGTCCCCATTATTGTAATCATAGCTTAAGAGTTGGAATGGAATTTATAAATCATATATTTCTAGATTTTAATTTTATAGATGAGTAAATTGAAGCAACAACACAGGGATATGTTACTTGCCCAAAGTCATCCAGGTAAGTAAATGACAGAGCAAAGATATGAAATTGTGTTCTTTGGACTCCAAATCCCACTTTCTTTCCACTGTGACACACTGCTTCCTAAGCCTCCTGTGGATGAGCATGGTCAGACATGAAGGAAAGGTGCTACTTGAAATGACCTCTCAAGGTCACTATGTTTTCACTGTCCTTTAGTCAAATGCAGAATTTGCTCAAGAAACTTTTATAAGGGGCATTCTTTTTCTTCATTGTTATCAGCATTTCACAAAATCTGTCACATACAGTGGCACAAGCTGACTTGTTTAAGGGGCGGGGGGAGGGGAGGTAATCTTAATACACTAGGTGACACATCAGTAACTTTGTCTTACATTGCCAGCATCCAATTTTCCACTAATGCTCTAACATGTTTTCATGAACAGTCTTATGCAAATGTAGCATTGCTGCTGAAATGTGGCCTTTCTCCTTTTAGCCTCTGGTGTTAATGCAGCAGACAGGATTCCAAGTCCTAGCCACCTGAGTACTGTCACACATCTCTGGTGGAGTTTCTCATTGAAAGCTCACCAACATCTTTTGACCCCTGGACCTAAACACCGTCAATTACTAAGCTTACAGAGGTGGAATATAGAGAACAAGTAACATCATTGGGCTGTCACATTGTTAACATTGTATCACAAGTTGAAAAGCAATTTGTCAAGTGTTTCAACTGTGTTGTCAAGGCTGGGGAGACAACTCTTTATCAGCTTTTAGAGACTCCTGCCAAGGATGAGAATATCCTCCTTGGCTGGAGAGATGCTAATATCTAATGTCTCTGCAATTCTCTTCTTCATTAACAGCTTTGGACCTGAAAGGGAAGTCGCTGCACCTGCATCAAGGTCAAAGCTTTTATAACCTTAATAAAAACTCACAGCCCCAAGAACAGAAAGTGTGAGGATAGTAAAGAATCTGAGTTGAGAAAAATAGCCTGATTGCCACTTTAGGCTATCCCAGATGAGGGACCATGAAACTGAAAATCAGCTATGTTAACAATGAATGGTAATTTGGACTTTGTAGTGCTAGTCACACATATACACATGCATGGAGGGAACTACAATAATCAAAGCAAAGGGACAGAGATTTTCTTTCTTTTTTTTCTTTTGCAAATTTTATCATGACAATTTATATTTAACAGTAAAAACCAAGGTTGACAACAGCTCTCAACAAGGAGTTTGTTTCTCAGCAGAGCAAGGTTAATTTAGCAGCTTGGAAGTTTCAACTTCAAAACAATTAAAGAGTCAAGGGATTTTCTAGTTACGGTAATTATATTCATGTTGGGGACTGGTGTGCTAGCAGGGTTTTGAAGTGGGAAATGAGTGCCAGATGTTCAACAGCACTCAGTGACGGTGAGCAGAATATCACTTTCCCACACACACCTCACCATAAGGAGTCAGGTTTCTATCCTATGCATCCCCAAGTGAATCTCATTATTGGCTTACCTAGAGATATGTAGGAGAAAGGGTATATATGTGGGGGATGCACCTTTCAAATTACCTATCTGTCCACCCCAATCCCAGCCCCCATATGCATTTATCATTTAAATATAGTGAATACATTTGTGTCCCTTAGCTCAGCTACAAGTGGTATGCAAATAATGAGTGAAGGCCAAAGTGGATCAGAAAGGTGGTCAAAATAGCTTGTTATGAGGCTAGGTGACATGGTCAGTAGATTATTTTTACAGAAAGTGAATTTGTATATATTGTAAGTAATGAAACAAACCTGAAATCAGAGTTCAGGGCATCATACTAAATCAAAAGACATGGGAATGTGAACCAAGGTTAGCATTCAGAGATTCTAAGCATACATAAGGTCTGTGATAGGAGCACAAAGTATATAGACTACTAATTTATTTCCAAATATCCAAAGCAAGCAAGATGCTACAAGAAGAAGCATAATGGAGTAAAAAATTCAGAGTTGTCATGCCAGCCTTGCCATTTGCTAACAGGTGTACTTAGACAAGTCCTAATATCTGAGCTTCAGTTTCTTTATGCATAGATTAATGATGATAATGTTGTTGATAAGGAGGAGGAGGAGGAGGATGACATCTGCCCCCATGGGTTTGTTGCATGGATCAAATAATAAAATATATGAAAGGCACTCTGCTATATAAATATAAATTGGCACAAAAAATGTGAGTTGTCATTATTAGAACAAGGAATTATTGTTAATGGCAAAACATTGATAATTGACATTTAAATAATATTTTAAGAGATCTAAGTGTAGAAAAAGACAGAGAGTTAAACTTGAATACTGGAACAAAATTTAGAGTTTAGTGTTCAAGGCAGGCATGAAGAATCAGACTGAGAATGTAATTTAGATGGTACCACTATCTTCCTAGCTTAAAAAAGCCAATTCTCTTTCATTCCTTACATCCATTCAATTACCACTTTCTACATCTATTGTTTCCTCTACACTGATAAGGATATCACAATAGTTCAGATTCTTTCTTTCTTTTACCTAGACCATTGCTTCATCTTCCTAAACAATTCTGCTTTTAGTTTCTTTCCCCTTCTCTGCCCATATCCTAAATTCATCCTTTTATTTGGACCCAAACTTTTTTTTTCCTTTTTGGAGGGGGGAAAAGAAGGGCAATTGGGGTTAAGTGACTTGCCCAAGGTCACATGGCTAGTAAGTGTTAAGTGTCTGAGGCCAAATTTGAACTCAGGTATTCCTGACTCCAGGGCCAGTGCTCTATTCACTGTGCCACCTAGCCACCCCTGGACCCAAACTCTTTAGTGATTTCCTAATTCCTTAATAGATATAAGATCTGGAAACCTGGTTTTGTTACTTAAGACCTTCCACAATCTGACATAAACTCTTCCAGCTTTTTTTCCCATTACTCTCCTCCCCTTGCTTACCTGATCTTTGCTCCAGCAAAGGGGAATACTCAGCTACTTTTGTTGTTATCTTGGGCTCTCTAATCTTCATGACGTTGTTCACTGAAAGCTTGGAATGGATTGTTCTTTCCCCTACATCTCTGCATATTGAAATAAATTTCTTCCTTTCTTTTCTTCCTCCCTTACTTCTCCTCTCCACCCCCTTCTCCTTCTACAGTATATACAGAGAGACTAAAAAGGAGTGAGGGTTATTAATAATTTCAACATTTTACTGAGTATAAACCAGAACTATGCAGTTAGACTTTTTACTTCTATATTATAAGTTACCTTGACATTTGCCACCACTAAAGTAGGATGGATCCATATCAGATGGAGGTTTTTATTTATATATTTTGTCAATATTCAGTGTCTTTCAGTTTCAATAGCTTCCACCAGGTTGAGAGTGGTACCAGTTAGGACTTTATATACCCACAGACAACATTAATCCCACGTGTCCCTGCGGCACTAGAATCTGACTTCTAGCAGGCATATCTTGCAAATCTAAGCAATTTCATTAATGGTAAATGTCACATGAAGCATAATTGTAATATGTAGAAAGGGTAAACGTATCCTTATTATAAATCTTGACTAAGTCCCAAGTCCTTGAATAGAACAAAAGAATGATGAAAACAAATGAAAAAGCACTTTGTGTTAACTGTTCAAAAGTAACAGTTCAAACCATCACTGTTCTTTCACTGTTTCTCTGAACTCCTTAGAATACTACTGCTACTCACTTGTTACAGATGATACTTACTTTTGAAGCTATTTATGCACATGCTTTATCTCTCTTACTAATGTACCTTCTGGAATACAAAGATTGGGTTCTAAATACCACTTTATTTGTCTTTCAAGGGGAAGGAAAAGAAACTTAAGATAAGTCTTGGAGGAAGGAGAGTAAGGTGAAAGAGAAAACAGGATCCCATGAAATTATTATAAGCAGAAAGAAAGAAAATAAATAAAGTTCCCATTCCCCAAACCATAGTAATGTTATTTATAGTAAATTTATATATATATATATATACATATATATATAAATATAAAAATCTATTATATATATATATAAATATAAATTCATTCCCTGGAGGCATAAATAAGTTAATGATGAAAGGGTAAAAATTCATTGTGAATACTCAGACTCCCAGGAATATGAAGAGTCGGAATTCCAACTGGAGCTGACTTAGAGATTCAGCAAAGTAGACAAATTGAGTTCTGGAGAATTTACTCTGTGTGTGTGCTTCACAGGAAGTCTCATAGATCCACATTAAACAGGCATGATCCCATATTTATTTCATAAGAAGAGACATTTATGTTGTTGTCTTTGTCCACCCTCATAGTCCATCTTGACAACTTCCAGTCTATCACCCTTCACAACCCGGATTTGGAAAGATTTCGATATCTTTGTTCACTCAGTCAACAATAACTTGATGAGTAGACTCATTCATTTTACTCAAAAATACCAATTAAGCATACTGTGTGCACAGCAGTGTGATATAAAGTTTAGGAATGTTACTAGAATGGTGGGTGTGGTAAGAAGAATAGAGTGATATAACTATCCCAGGAATAACGGCAAAGTTCATTTGATTATGGTTCTAGAAGGGAGAAGAAGTAGAGAAATTGATTTGGGGGATGCCAGAAGTAGTGAAGAAAAAGTATGGCAAGAGGGATGGAAGAATAGGCTAGATGATACAGTCATTGGTGAAGAAACAGGAGGAGTAAGAGCATAAGAACATAGGGCCATAAATTCAGAGCTGAAAGTTGCCTTAGCATTCATCAGTCTCAATTCATTATTCTACAGATGAGGAAACTTGAAACCCAGAGAGGTTAATTAGTTTGCTCAGGGTCACAAAATGATATCTGAAGCAGGATCCCAATCTAGTTATTTCTGAATGCAAGTCTAGCACTCTACATAAGGCTGCCTTTCCAGAGATGGATGAGTTAAAGTATTCAATGCATGATGGCATAGATGAACGTAGTTAGTGTTACTACTACTACCAATACTATCTTTTAATTATTTAATGTTTATTCATTATGTATCTCTATTTTCTAAATTCCTCAAAGTCAGGAATTATATTTCTTTTCTCTACCCTTTTTTCCTTCCAGAGAGTTTAACATAGTGATGGGCACACAGCAAGAGCTCAATAAATATTTTTTGATTAATTGAATGATTTCTAAGAATTTTCCTGGTCAGGCAATGTTACTCTAATAAAAATCATCCCCAAAATTATTGTATTAGGTACAAAGAAGCTTTTAAAATAAACACTAATTGTAAATAAAGGGATCTTAAAGGAGATGCTTGTTTATTGCAATATGGAAAGATTAGCCTTCCAGGGTCTTCTTCCACTTACTGCCTCTTCTTTTGTTCACTCTGGCTTATTGTATCTTAATTATTTAGCATCCCTGAGAGTGTTAGGGGTGGGGATGAATCAGGAAAGGATCAGTAGCTAATGCTCCATTCCAAAACACTTTCTTTCCAGAAGTCTTTAAGAAACTCATGAATATTTCATTGCTCTTGATCAGTGCCAGGAAGATATACCATTAGTTGGGGAAAACTTGCTACTGGAGGTCTTTCCTTCCCTGAGTTACTTAGACCCAGTGTGTGTTCCCTAAGAGATCACTTGATTGTGGGTCAATGCTTATTAAGTGATGCCAGAGATTTAGGGCACGTAATAGAACAGTCTAGGCACTGAAATAGGAAGCATGGTGTGTGCCCCCATCCCCTTTAATGTTCATCACTATCTTCAAATTGTGTAAGGAAGCTCAATCAAAACTTAAAGGAGATATAAAGATTCTAATTTCTTATTTGTGTAAGATGAAAAATTTCACAAGAAAGTATCCAGATTTTTTTTGGTCTGGACTATGATTTCATTGGCTCAAGGAACTCCCCACAATAAAGCTTATACCTATGCAAATCATCTCTCCCTCTTTCTTTCAACTTGGAGTTTCAGAGATTTGCCTGGGGCACTGAGAAGTTGATTGACTTGTTGTCAAGGGTCACATATCCAGTGTTTATCAGAATCAGATCTTGAACTCACATCATTTTGACTCCAAGGTTGGGTCTTCATCTATTATGCTATAAGCCTCAAGTGAATCAGTTCTTCATAACTTTGGGCAGTTTTACCAAGTAAGCCTGGCAGTTTGAATTGATGGCATTTGAATTGTATATTTTCTGAAACACACTATGCCAAGAAAGCTCCAAGAGGTTTGAATTGTTAATGTAAGATTCCCCTCCTGTTCTTTCACACTCTCCTCTATATGTTCTAGGCCCATATGATTGGGGACATAAGGAAGAGATGCTTAACTCAAATATAACTAAAATGGAAGCCAATTTTGAAAATAGATACCAAGACAGAAAATGTTAAAGATTTCCAGTCATACAAGGTCTATGATTGCAGGATAAAGAAGAGATTAATAATAATAATATAAATATTTTCATAGATGTGGCAGGGTTGTATAACAGATTGCATTCTGGGTTTGGAGTCCAAAAGATTTAGGTTCAAATCTTGTCCTTGACACTTGTTAGTTGTATCACTTAACCTCTCTCTATAAGGTCATAGCCAACCTGAAGCTTTTGGTGAAGGTAGTCCCCTACATTTATTCCATATTTGTACAGCACTTTGCTTAATCATTTAATAAACATTAACCCTTAAAGATATGTTCTTTTAGGTAACACATGCTGGGTCTAACTCATGGAGAGAAAGATATCCAGTGGCATCTGTTTCCCCAACTAATGATATATTTTCCTGGCACTGATCAAAAGCAATGAAATATTCATGAGTTTTTTTAAAGGTTTCCAGAAAGAAACAAAGCACATTTGAAATATATGAGGTATCTTCAAAACTTTGTGAGGTAGGCTGGACAAATATCATTTCCATTTTACAGATGAAGAATTTGAGGTTTAGGATTAAGTGACTTGCTTACGTACTTATAATTAGAGGTGGGAGAACTGAGACTTGATTTAGATCATTTTCAATCCAAAAAAATTGTTACATTTTTGAGAAACAGCCCTCTTTATATAAAGCCTTTAATAATATTATGCAGGAAAAAGATGAATTTAGTATTGGACTGACTAGATCACTGTTGTGCAAGGATAAGCCTAGTTACTTTTGGAGTGGGGTCATGAGGAAGTTGGTGACAGGGTGATAAATTTTGTGGTTACAGCAACCCTAAAAAAATCATCTACTGAGGTACAGGAAGGATTCAATGTTCATCAATGGAAGGAATAACCACACCTATGAAATTTTAGTTCTTTAAATTATTCAAATATCCAGGAAAGAACAGCTCCCTTTTCCCCCAGAAAAAAATTGCTTTGATGTAATTCAATCTTGTATACAAGAACTAAAATCAATACTGGCAAGTTAAACCCTGAAATATCACCAGAAATAGCTAATTACACTTTCCTTGAATTTTTTAACATATAAAAATGTTTCAATACCATCACTTTGTCATTCAGAACATGGAATTAGGCAATGTCTTGGCAGCAATGGATTGTGAGTCTATTTAGCTTCTTATGAGAACATTTTTTTTCCCTCTATCTCACACTCTTTCTTATAAAATGCAAGATTCTTTTCTCCCTTCCCATCTCTCTAAAAGGGAAGGTTTTCTATTTCAATTTGCTCAAAGAAAAGTTAATAACAATTTCTAAATGAACTTGGCCCTCTGCTTTTCCAGGTCTTTTAAATATCAGATGCCCCAGATGCCCAGTACCAGTAAACTACTATAATCCCTACAAAAAGAAATGGTTAGATTTGCCCAGGTAGAAGCAATCTATTCTTTGGTCCAGTCCTGCTCTACCCTTGAGTCCTGAATCTGACTCATCAAATGTTAATAATTTAGCTTAAACTGTGATCCCAGTTATAACCCTCTGATCCTAGACTGGAAACCATAGTAACATGTTGGCCTGTATCTTGATCTTGCATTGCCTAGTTATCCCTGGTTAACCCAACTTGTTTTCTCTTTATCTTCTTTACTGTCCTTAATATCTTAGGGTATATGTCCAGCAGCAAGAACTCTTAGATTCAAAGTATATGGACATTTTTGTGACTTTTTTAAAAGTATGGTTTTATTTTATCTTCCAGAATGGGTGAAACAATCTACAAATCAACTACCATTGTATTAGTGTTATGGTCTATCTTTGCACAAACCTTTCAATATCAACTATTTTCATCTTTTGTCATCTTTGTTAACTTTGTGGGGGGAGAGTTTGAGTTGATCCTTGAATTATATTAGTCAAGAGTAGCCCTATAGTCAGAGAGGCCAGGCAACTATCTGATGTGACCTTGTGAATAACTGAAAATTTCCACTGCCCTTCCAAATACCTCCCCTACCTACTCACTGAGCTAACATCCTTAGATTTCCCAGTTTTAAGATCTAGATCCTTGTTGAAATGAAATTCCCTATGGGGGATAATAATCAGGATTAACAAAAGATCTGGGACATAGAAGGGAGAAGAGAAAGAATAACATTGGTATCCTAGAGCAGGACTAAGTAAAGATGGGAAGACAAAATGGATATTGGGGGGAAGGGGGATTGGGAATGGATGATAAGGCACTAAGTAGTTTCTTATCAAAGCTCCCAAACAGTATTTTTTCTATAATTGTACTACAATATTTTTAATTACCTGATTTAATTGACAATAGGATGTCATCAGCATTATAAAAAGCATATTTACTACTAATGAAAGGACTTGATTCATGTCCATTCTTGACACTTTTACCTATTATGTGACCTTAGATAAACAACAACTGTAAAAGGTAGGTCCCAATAACTCCATGACTTCTTAATACATTTATGTTGTAAGGTCACTGCCAAAATTTATTAAAAAGACTATGTCTTACATTGTATCTATGATGACTGACTTTAATAGACTGGGCTCCTCTCAGCAATGCAACTCTATTAGACAACTCCAAAAGACTCATGACAGAAAAGGTTATCTATATCCAAAGAAAGACTTATAGAGTCTGAATGCAAAGTACTTGCTCTCTCTCTTTTTTGTTATGTTCTTTCTTTCTTGTTGTTTACTCTATTGGTCATGATTTTTCTTTACAACTTGACTGTTTAGTATGAAGGCATTTTTAGAACCTATATGGGAATGCATGCCACCATGGCGGGGGGGTGGGGGGGGGAGGGAGGGGGGGAGGTGCAGGGAGAAAATATGGAACTCGAGGGATTGTGGAACTGAATGTTGTAGACTAAAAGTAAATAAATAAATAGATTCTAAATTTTAAAATAGAAAAAGACTATGTCTTCCAAATTATGTACCTATCCTATTTTCTTTCACTAAAGTTTGATATTGGTATATTGATTGGGCACAGGCTATCTTCTGACACTAAATAAGAGCAGAGATGAACAATAAGAGACTCTTTCATGGGATAAATATTCACTATATACAATCACCAGCAATAATCACCTTGATCAAAAAGCCCATGTCCTTTTTGGTCCTTCTCTTTGCACATCTCCAGGAGTCATAGAGTGGTTCTGGGGCAGAGATTTAAGGATATTTTTCTCCTGGGTGTACTGGGAAATGACCGTACCTTCTCATAGAGAGAGAATATAGCAGCATTTTAATTAAGCTAATTAATATGAAGATCACACTGCAACCTGAAGGAATCATACAAGAGAAGTCTACATGAAGAGACATGTTTGCTATTTATCCTAAAGCATTCTTTCTCTTTGAAATGAACAGATATCAACCTCATAAAAATAGAGATGTAAAAATCTTCTTAAAGTCTAATGAAGTGTCTGAGTTGGCAGTCAGAGGAATGTGCGCACAGCCTGCCATGGGGGTTGACTTGTTTGGTTGCCAAAACCTAAAACTTTTATCATAGTATAACTGTCTCAGGAGATCTTCTATCCTTGCCCTAAGGCTTTGTTGGGCTGATGTCAAGATATTCTAGGAGGGGAGCTGTCAATCAGTTGATGATATTGATTGAGAAACTACTCTGTTCAGGTCTATGTGCCAGGTACTCTGAGGATATTCAATTGAAATGCAAAAACAAAAACAAATAAGCAGTTCACTGTCCTTAGGCAGCTTAGAGTCTAATTAAACAAATGACAAATATGTCCAATGGCATAAAAATTCCTGAACTAGAAGAAAGTAAACCTCTCTCTCCTAAATTAACATACCACTTTGTGCCCTATCTTATTGCCAATATATAATAGAGTACTAGACCAGGGGCTCAGGAAAACCCAAGTGCAAATCTGGCCTCAGATATTTACAAGCTGTATAATCTTCAGCAAGTCACTTAACCTCTGTTTGCCTCAGTTTCTTCATCTATAAAATGGGGGTTATCATACCACCTATCTCCCAGGATTGATATGTGGATAAAAGGTGATTACATTTGTAAAACACTTCTTAAAATGTAAAGTGCTATATAAATGCTATCTATTATAATTATAATACTATAACTATTTAAATGTGTTTTGTCAGTATTGCTAAGCCTTAAGGTCTTGAGGGAAGAGCTCTGTTATACCTCTTTGTATTCCAAAGCACAGTGTTCAGTCTATGATTCATAGGAATTGCACAGAGTGATCTTAATCTTAACCCTACCCAATCCTATTCCTTATAGTTAATAATTATACATACACAAATATATGTATGAATGTACATGTATATGTGTATGTATATATATATAGGGCTCCATGTACTTTATCATTATCTTAGTTTTCATTAGATCCTTCCTATAGCCAGCAGCTTAGTAAAATGGATACTTATTAGCTTCTTTTATACTTAAATCCTCATTGGTTGGTTGGTTAGTTGGTTGTTGTCCTTCATTCTTGAAGATGACCAAAATGACGTCACTATGTTGGAGTCAAGGTACAGTGTGTTGGACTGTGGTTGATCAGACCAATATGATCTTCAGAAGGCTCTACCACAGGTTAGGTACAAATAGTCCATATGAACATATGGAGTGAGATGCCTCTAACTGATACTACAATACTGCTCCACTCATAGAGCACAGTGCCTTCTTTGATGGAGGCACACCATTCTAGGTGGTCTTTTGCCAGTGTTTCTCATGTTACACAATTCATTACAAAGCTCTTCAGAGAGATTATATATCCTAATTACTTATTAGCTGAGTATACATTTTACAAATAAGAAACTGAGGCTTATCAAGCAACTTAAACTTGCTGAGCCTCAGTTTCCTTATATGTAATATGGGGAGAATAAAACCTGCAGTAATTATCTTACAGATTTGTTGTTAGATGTAAATGAGATGAAGTAAAGTGTTTTTGCAAACTTGAAAGTATTACATAAATGTCAGTTATTATTAACTTGACATTTGCTAAAGAGCCAACTTAATATAAAATTGGATATGATCTACAGATCAAGTTGGGGTTGGGAAGAGAGTAATGTTCAGGTCACAAGTATTTAAAGTGTTTAATTTCCCTACTGTCAAATTACATAACTTTTGTCATTTTAGGGTGTGAAGAGTCATATGTAGCAAGAACTAGGAATATGAATATGTATATGTAGCCAAGGCTACATTAGTCCCCATAGGGGACTTATAGGGCTTAGAGAAAAGTCCATGTACAACAAATAGGTGACATTATAGTGGGTCACATTTTGGTTCTATGGAAGGAAGTATTCTCTAACATTTAAGTCTGTTCAAAAGTAAACTGGAGTGTTATATAAAGAAGTGAAATCCACATCTTTGACAGATTTTGAAGACAGCCTTCAAGCAATGTTAGTTGACAGCCATTCAGGAGTCCTATTCTACTGCTTATTACTTATTCTGTCATGTTTGGACTTGCTAGCCACCCCCACCCCCGCCATCATGCGTGAACAACTTAATCCCTACATCTCAGTGATAAACATTCTTCCCTGTCAAATCATCCCCCACCTCCCTTGTCCAATTATTTTTCTTGACCCAGACCTATATGATGAATATCCATCTCAATTATTGACTAGTAAATTATTTACCAATATAAGCTTCATTTACCCTAGGTCATACCCTCAAAATTATATCGTTTCTCTGAAAATCATCTTTTCTCCAAGATAAGTATCTCCAGTTATTTCATTTCATTCTATTGAGTTCTCTCACCATCCTAGTTGGTCTTCTCTTGACATAGTCCTACCAAAGTGGTCAAACCAGCATAGCATGATAAGAATATATTCTCTCTTTTTTCCAAATATTATTTCAAAATGTATACAATCAAAGATAAATTAGTTTATTTAGCAATCATTCAGATATCCTCTTCAGTAAAATGTATAACCTTTTAAAGAATGTCAGTCTAACAATACACTGTGGCAAACCAAATGGATAAAGATTTTTCTATTGCCAAAGTTATAAGATGATATGATCATTTAATAACCCCATCAATACATATAGAACTTGTGGAAATTGTAAAAAAAAAAAAACTACTCTTCAGTCCTATATCTCTCTTCCTTTTCTCTGCCACCTAGGGGGAAAAAAAGCTGTGTTCATTCTCTTCTTCCCACTCACTTTTTAAAAAATTTTTGCCATTTTCACAATTTGGCTTCTTACCTCATCATTCAACTGAAACTGGTCTCTAAAGTTACCGAATGATCTGTTTAGTCAGAAATTTGATGGCTTATTTTTTGATCTTCATCCATCTTTCATCTCTCTGCAGCATTTGACCCTCTTTAGGTTTTCAATATTTTCCTGATTCTTCAGTCTTTCTGATCATTCCTTCTCCATGTTCCTTGCTGGCATATCTTCCTTGCATTTATTCCTACTATAGATATGCTACAAGACTCTACCCCTATCTCATCTTTCCCTTCTTTTCAATTCTCTGTCAGTGACTTCATCAGCATATTTTTAATTATGATATCTATGCAAATGACTCCCTGAGCTGCTTCTATTTTTCTCTTCAGCTGTAGTTCAACATCATCTATTAGTGATTGGACCTCTAAACTTTATCCTCTGTAGATCCTTCAAAACGATATATCTAAAGTAGTATTCACTATCTCCCCCACCTCCAGCCCACTCCCTTTCCAAACTTCCCTATTTTTGTCAAAGTCACCATCATCTTTCTGTCCCTCCACCTAAAAAGCTTGTGTTGCTCTACTTCTTATCTTTCCTCATCCCTTATAACAAATAATTTGTCCTATCTTGGCATATTTATCCACACAATGTCTCCTGCATCTGTCTCCTCTCTATTAACAGTTACAATTTTAATTCAGACTCTCTTCACCTCTTGCTTAAATTGTTACAAAGAACTTCCCCTCCCAGCTTCAAGTCTCTCCCCATTCCAACCTATACACAACACACATCTGTGAAAGTACCTTTCCTTAAGTACAGGTAGGACAATATCATTCACCTTTTTTTGATAAACTTCTATGGCTCCCTATGGCCTTTAAGAAAAAAAAAACAAACATAAATGGCTCTCTTTGGCTTTGTGGCCAAATCTAGCCCCACCCTACCTTTTCTGCTTCATTATATATTACTCCCTTTTATATACTTTACAATCTAGACAAAATGACCTTTTTACTATAAAAAATAGAGCTCTATTCCCCATCTCTGTGACTTTTAAATTAACTATCCCTTATTTGTAGAATAAACCTGCTCATCATCTACACCTCCTAGAAAACCTAGGTTCCTTCAGGTCTCATTTCAAATACCACCTTCTCAAGCTCAACCTTTCATAATTTTCCAAGTGCTAATGATTTCCCTCACTAAACCTCCTCATATTTATTGTGAATTTATTCATCATATGCTTCTTTATGCACACATTATCTTACCTTATGGAATGTAAGCTCTTTGAGAGTAGGGAAATTTCTGTTTTTGTCTTATTAGGCCCAGTACCTACCACAGCACACAGTAGGTATTTAATAAACACTTGTAAGAGGTTTCTGGAAAAATGACAGAGTGGGGCAGAAAAGTCCAAGTTCTCAAGATTTTCCCCCACAAGAGTTAAAATAGCAACTTAGTGCCAACAAAGTGTGGGTGGAGACAAATAAGAACAGGGGCATAACCGGGGCCCTCTTGGGACAGTGCGAGAAGATCTGAAGGAAAATCCCAGGGTGATATTTGGTCCCTTTGAAAGACTAAACACCCCCAGGTTAGGTTCTGCTTCAACAACCAGCAGTAGGTGGCTTAAACAAGTGGCAATCCCTGGGGTTAATTGATTGGAGAAGCTGCCTCAGCTGAAGCCACAGCAACTTTCATTCCCAGGATAATGAGAGGAGTTGGGCAATAGCCTGGGAATACTGAAGGAACCTCTTCTGGCCAGGAATGCCAGACCCAGCTGTGCTATGGAGAGCAGGGGAAGCGGGACCAGAAGGAACCAGCAGCACATGCCCAGTGAGTGCAGAAGCAGTGGGTCAGAAAGGCCCTGGCTGTGGGCACTTACAGGAGGTTGGAGGTCTTGATTTTAGTTCAAGGTCAGAGGGGAGAGCTGAAGATCTGGGGCAAGATGTACCATTTCCCATATCCCAGGGATAGAAGTGATTACAAATAATTAAGCTATTCCCACAAAAATGCACAGGCAAAGGAGAAAGAATCTTTTCTCTATTCTGTATTTGTGTTCTGGCATTTGAGTCTAAAATCAATTTTGGGAAAAATGTTAATACAAATACTAAAAAAAATAATACTTGTTAATTAACTGATTGAGTCAATGATAAAAAGGTGTGCTTAATTAATTAATAGCACAATTCATTTTTGTAGCATCAGTATTTTCCTTACAATGCTATACATCTCCCTATGCCTTCTGCTTATTGATCCTAGTTCTGTCCTTCTAAACCAGATAGAAAATATCTAATCCCTCTTTAACATGACAAGGATTAAAAATTGCCAGTAGTCCAAATGTCAACAGAGTGACATGGTGAGTATCTATTACACATTTTTAACAATGACTTGTAGGCAAGCACAACATGGGAAATATTGTCCTGGAGATGTATTACAGGAAAATGGCATGGGTGGTCATGTAGCAAGAGCTAAGAATAACAACTAGATAGACCAAATGCCACTGGTATACATGAAATATTAAAGGTCTAGAGGAAGACTCCTAGTGCATTGGGTAGAATATAAAATTCTTAGAGAACTACCTATTTTTTTTATTTGGATCTCTATCACCCAATACAGTAGCTGGCACATAGTAGGTCAGTGACTCAATGAATATTTATTAAGCATCTTCTATGTGCTAGGAACTGTGCTAACCCCTGGGGATATGAGAAAAACAAAAGATTGTCCTTTATCTCAAGCAGATTATAGTCAAATAACAGAAAAAATGTAAGGAACCCTGCAAAAACAAACTCTCTCTGTGTGTCTCATTGTGTGTATATGTGTGTATGTTTACATATATACATTTATGTATATGTGTATATACACATACACAAACACACATACATGAAGATCAACAGAGAGAAGACAAAATCAGGGTAATAAGAAAAGGTTTCTGGCAGAAGGTAGGATTTTTCTCTAGTACTTGAAGAAAGCAAAAAGACAGAGATGAAGAAGGAGGGCAAATTTATAAATGCTTATTAACTGATTGGGTAAAACTCCATAGAGGACTTTATAATTAAAAGCATTTTTGCTATTTTGTTTTTGTTTTTACATAATCTTCATTTCCCATTTCATCCATAGATGGTTTATGGAATTATAAGTGAAAATGTTTTTCAGGGTAAGAATCATAGATGGATGCTTGTAGATGGATACAAGGAATACCGACATTAATAATATAATGATCCTGCTGAAGTATTGAAGAGTTTTCAGGACGTTATTAGCCTTGGTATTTTTGTTCTGGTTTTTCATTTGTTTTTACAATATGAAATACCATGTAGCTAAATTTTTGCATCATGTTTCTAAAATACAAGTGCAAAAGTTTGTTTTTATTCATATTAAATTTAACTTATTCAGAATTGGCCCATCATTCTAGTCTATCAATCTTTTTTGTATCCTAATGCTTTAATTATGATGTTAGCTCTTCTTTTTAAGTTTTCTTCATTAAAAAGTACTATATGAATTCAAGAGAGAGTGATGTAGATTATAATAGTCCATTCAACAAGTAAGAATAATTATATAAATATATATATACATACATACATATATACATATATATATATATAATTTTCACATTAGTCGTGTAGTATAGAAGAAATTAGAATGAATGGGGAACCATGAGAAAGAAAAAAAAAAACAAAACTAAGAAAGAGAGCAAATAGTATACTTCAATCTGCATTCAGACTCCATATTTCTTTCTCTGGATGTGGATGGTATTTTCCATTATGAATCTTTTGGAGTTGTTTTAGGTCTTCACATTGCTGAGAAGAGTTAAGTTCTAACAAACTCACTTATCACACAATGTAACTGTTACTGTGTACAATGTTCTCCTGGTTCTGCTCGCTTCACTCAGCATCATTTCATATAAGTCTTTAAAAGTTGTTTTTAAGTCTGCCTGCTTATCATTTCTTATAGCACAACAGTATTCCATTACATTCAAATACCACAACTTGTTCATCCATTCCCCAAATTCTAGACATCCCCCAATTTTCATTTCTTGGCCACCACAAAAAGAGTCGCTATAAATATTTTTGTACATGTGGGTCCTTTCCCCATTTTTATTATCTCTTTGGGATACAGCCTCTAAAAGTGGTATTACTGGGTCAAAGGGTATGCACGTTTTTATAGCCCTTTGGGCATAGTTCCAAATTGCTCTCCGAAATGGTTGGTTCAGTTCATAATTCCAACAACATTGAATGTGTTCTAATTTTCCCACATCTTTACAGCATTTATAATTTTCCTGTTTTCTCATGTTAGACAATGTGACAGGTGTCATTTGTACCTCAAAGGTGTTTTGATATGCATTTATCTAATCAATATTGATTTTGAGCATTTTTATATGACTTCAGATAGCTTTAATTTCTTCCTCTGAAAACTGCCTGTTCATATTTTTTGACCACTTACCAATTGGGGAATGATTTATATCCTTATAAATTTGACACAGTTCTCTATATATTTTAGAAAGGAGACCTTTATCAGAGACATTGGTCATAAAAATTCTTTCCCAATTTTCTGCTTCCCTCCTAATTTGGTTACATTGCCTTCATTTGTGCAAAAATACTTTTAATGTACTGTAATCAAAATTATCCATTTTGCATTTTATAATGTTCTCTATCTCTTGTTTGGTCATAAATTACTCTGTTCTCCCTAAACCTAACAGGTAAACTATTCCATGCTTTCCTAATTTGCTAATGTTTCTAGTACCCTATTGAACAATAGGGGTGACAATGGACATCCTTGTTTCACATACATACCCCTTCCCCATCTTATTGGAAACACTTCTCATTTTTCCCTATTACATATAATGTTTGTTCACAATGTTTAGTAGTTGTCATCTATCATTTTAAGGGAGGTTCCATTTATTCCTATACTCCCTCATGTTTTTAATAGGAATGGGTGTTGTATTTTTTTTTAAATATTTTTTATCTGGGGCAGCCAGGCAGCACAGTGAGTAAGAGCACCAGCTCCAGTGTCAGGATGACCTGGGGATAGAATCCTGGGCTCAGACACTTAGGACCCACCCAGAAACACCTGGCTGTGTAACCTTGAACAAGTTACTTAACCCCAATTGCTTAGGGGTGGCCAGGTGGCTCAGCAAGTAAGAGCACTGGCTCCAGTGTCAGGATGACCTGGGGATCAAATCTGGGCTCAGATACTTAGCACCACACCCAGAAACAACTTGTAACCTTGAGTAAGTTACTTAACGCCAATTGCTTTAAAAGAAAAAGATTTTTCATCTGCATCTATTGAGAAAATCATATGGCTTCTGTTAATTTTGTTGTTAATATGATCAATTATGCAGACAGTTTTCCTAATATTGAACCAGAGCCGAATTCTTGGTATAAATCCTACCTGACCATAGTGCATTATTCTCATGATAAGTTTATGTAATCAATTTGCTAATATTTTATTTTAAAAAATTTGCATCTATACTCCTTAGAGAAGAAATTGGTCTATAATTTTCTTTCTCTGTTTTGACTCTTCCCAGCTTAGGTATCAGTACCATATTTGTATCATAAAAATAATTTGGTAAGACTCCACATATTTTCTCAAATAGTCTGCATAGTATTGGAATTGATAGTTCTTTAAATTTTAGATAGAATTCACTTGTAAATCCATCTGACCCTGGAGATTTTTTCCTAGGGAGTTCAATTATTGCTTGTTTAATTTCTTTTTCTGAGATGGGGTTATTTAAGTATTTTATTTCCTCTCTTGTTAATCTAGACAATTGATATTTTTACAAATATTCATCCATTTCACTAATTGTCAAATTTATTGACATACAATTGGGCAAAATAGTTTCTAATTACTGTTTTAATTTTCTCTTCATTGATGGCAAATTCATACTTTTCATTTTTGATACTGGTGATTTTGTTTTCTTTCTTTCTTTTAATCAAATTAGCCAAAGGTTTAACTATTTTATTGTTTTTTTTTCATAACACTAGCTCTTAGTTTTATTTATTATTTTAATAGTTTTCTTAATGTCAATTTTATTAATATCTTCTTTTGTTTTCAGCATTTCTAATTGGGTATTTAATTGGGAATTATTTATTTGTTATTTTCTTAGCTTTTTAGTCACATGCCCAAATTATTTGATGTCCTCTTTCTCTGTTTTATTCTTGTAATAATTCAGAGATATAAAACTTCCCCTAAGTACTGTTTTTGCTGCACCACATAAGTTTTGGTATGATGTCTCATTATTGTCATTCTCTTGGATAAAGTTATTGATTGTTTCTATGATTTGTTGTTTGATCCATTCATTCTTTAGGATTAGATTATTTATTTTCCAATTAATTCCCAGTCTATCTTTCCATGGCCCTTTATTACATATAATTTTTTACTGCATCATGATCTGAAAAGGGTACATTTAATATTTCTGCCTTTCTGCATTGAATTGTAAGGTTTTTATGACCTAGTATATCGTCAATGTTTTGTTTGTAGGCGCCATGTAACAATGAGGAAAAGGTATATTTCTTTCTGTCCCCAATCAATTTTGTCCAGAGGCCTACCATATCTAATTTTTCTAAAATTTTATTTACCTCCTTAACTTTTTTCTTGTTTATTCTGTGGTTAGATTTATCTAGTTCAGAGAGGGGGAGGTTGAGGTCCTGCACAAGTATAGTTTTGCTGTCTATTTCTTCCTGTAAATGCTTTAACTTCTCCAAGAATCTGGATGCCATTCCAATTGGTGCATATATGTTCAGTGATGATATTACTTCATTATCTATGGTACCTTTTAGCAGGATATAGTTTCCTTCCTTATCTCTGTTAATTAGATCTATTTTTGCTCTTATTTTGTCTCAGATTAGGATTATTATCCCTGTTGTTTGTTTGTTTTACTCCAGATGAAGCATATTTCTACTCCAGCCTTTTGCCTTTACTCTGTGTATATCCACTTGTTTCAAATATGTTTCTTGTAATCACAATATTTTTGGATTATGGTTTTTAATCCATTCTGTTATCTGCTTCTGTTTTATGAAAGAGTTCATCCCATACACATTAATAGTCATGATTCCTATCTGTGTCTTTCTTTTCATCCTATTTCTACCCCCCCACCTCATTTATTCTTTTATTTCTCCCTTTCCCTTTTCAAAAGAGTTTTGCTTTTGACCACTGCCTCCCTCAATCTTCCCTTCCTTCTATCAGTCATCTTCCTTTTCTTTCCCTTTTCCCTTACTACTTTTTTCCTCCCTTCTAACTACCCCTTTCCCCTTTTCCTTTCCTTTTCCCCTCCTACTACCTATAGGGCAAGTTAGAGTCCTATACCTGAGTATGTTATTCACTCCTTGAACCAAATCCAATGAGAGGAAAATTCAAATGATGCTCATCTCCTTCCCTTATTTCCCTCTACTGTAATATGTCTTTGTGCCTCTTCATGTGATGTAATTTACCTTTTTTTGCCTCCTTCTTTCCCCTTCTCCTATTACAATCCCTTTTTACCCCTTAATTGTTTTTTATCATCACATAAGTTAATTTATACCCACACCCTCTGTGTATTCATTTCAAGTGTTGTAATAAGGATAAAATTCTTAAGATTTACAAGTATCATCTTCCCATGTAGGGATGTAAACAGTTTGCCCTAATTGAATGTAAAACATATTTTTAATATTTTAAAAGAAATTTATAGACTTTTTTCCTATTAACAACTCTTTAGAACATTATTAAGTAGGTCAGTTCATTCAAAATATATTTATTAATCACCTTATGTGTCTGAAACAGTGATAAGCATGTGGAAAACAAAGGGAAGGAAACTGTCCTTACTTGAAAAAAAACTAAAACAAAAAACTCACAGTCTAGTATTGGAGGCAACATATAAATAACTATATGCAAACAAGATATATGTAGAAGATAAAATGAAAATAGTTAGCAGAGGAGAGGCACTACCCTTAAGTGTTTTCATGAAAGATTTCCTTAGAAGGTGGAAATTTATCTGGAAATTAAAGGAAGCCAGAAAAGCCAGGAAGGAAAGCAGATGAGCAAGATTATTCTAGGTGTACAGTCAGTGAAAATGGCCAAGTCCAAGAGAGTTTGTCTTTTTTGAGGTATAGGAAAGGGGCAGGCATTACTAGGTCACAGATACAAGTATTATTATTCCCATTTTATAGATGGGGAAACTGAGACCCAGAGAGCTTAAATGGCTGTACATAGTCACATAGCTAGCTATAGGTTTATTAAGCAGCTACATATACAAGACACTGAATTTGGTGATAGGAATACAAAATGAAAACGAAAGTATATGTATAAATATATGCATATCTGTGTTGGGCTGATTATCAATATGATCATAAACAAAAAGGTTTACTACAGTGTGAAGAATGAATTGTGAAAAGGAGAAATCATACTGCTCTAGGAATATCTGGGGACATAGCAAAAATTATCAACTATAATTATACACTATAAGCTGTAAGAATCAGATAAAGTTAAATAAAGATGTGATACCTGAGCTGATCATTACTCTGAAAAGCTGAGATGAGGAGATGGGGCATTCTAAGCAAGGAGCGATGTCACACTTTCTCTCTCTCTCTCTCTCTCTCTCTCTCTCTCTCTCTCTCTCTCTCTCTCTCTCTCTCTCTCTCTCTCTCTCT
>NW_027185712.1:5977375-6011286 GCF_028583685.1 Petaurus breviceps papuanus
TCTCTCTCTCTCTCTCTCTCTCTCTCTCTCTCTCTCTCTCTCTCTCTTCCCTTTCTCCCCCTTCCCATCCCCTCTACTCCCCTACTCTTCTCCATTTCCTCTCTCTCTGTATGGCGGTGTTGAGAATAGTTGGAATATAGATGGTCCAAATGGGAAGTAAAATCATAAGGCTGGAAAAGTAGGTTAGAACTTGATTCCATAAGGTTTTAAATGCCAAATTTAGGAGTTTATATTTTCCTCTAGACTTAAGGTCATAGATTTTAGAGATGGGAGGGGTTTTTAGAGTATATCACCTCCCCTCTCTGGGCTTCTCTGTCTTTATCTGTAAAGTAAGGTTTTAGGACTTGGTGGTATCTAAGTTTCCTTCTATATATAAATGACCATATCCTAAGCTCATCAAGGAGTTCTTAGTATGTGGTTAGTGGATAGATTTCAAGAAGTCTGTCACTTAATATGGGGAAAATGCATCTTTATTTCCACTAATCCTTACCTTGAATTAATCACTTCTTTTAATTATCCAATCTCATTGTCCTGAAAAGGGATCAACAAAGCTCCCCAGACTGATGACAGGGCCCAGGACATGAAAAAAAATGTTTCCAAACCCTTCCAAGAAAGGAAATATAGGCCCATGCTGGTTAAATGATTTTTCCAACATCACACCAATAGTCAAATGTTTAGCTAGGATAGAATTCATAGAACTCATTTACTTTCTCTCTCTCTCTCTCTCTCTCTCTCTCCATACATACATTTCAGCATAAAAAACTTTAATTTCACAGTAGGAGATCAGAATTAAAGTGCTAGTCACTCTAAGAGAGGCAATAGAACATCTTTAGCTGACACTAAAATAAGAATGGTTCTTTTTCGAGACAAGGAAAGCAGACGAGAGGAAGCAAGAAAGAATTAGGCACTTTGCAGGAAGGAATTTCCATGGAATGAGTTCTTGATTGGAAGAGTGCTATATGATGGGAAAGTGAGCACAGAAATGGAGGCTAGGCAGACTGAAGACAAACCTCCATCATTACAATTTTGTCAGAGGCTAGCCTTGTTCTTATTTTTATAGTCTAAATGATAAATAATTTTAATGTTACTAATTTTCAGGCTAATAAAGAGCAATATAATAAAGTGAAAAGTGAGATCACTTTGGATTTAGAAGACAAGCTTAAAGCTTGTCTGTATCACTATTATCTATCTGAGCGGGGGCAGGTCATTTAACCTCAATACCCTGAGGTTCTCCATCTGTTAAATTGGAGGGTCAAATTACATGATATCCAGGATTTTTTCCATTTTTATATCTGTGAACAATTTGATGTTATAATTATGAACATATCTAAGGTTACATGGACCTTTAGGCCTCTCAAATTTCAGCATACAAGTTGTTATAAAATTTAATAAACAACAATAAAACAAGTGACCCTATGACATAACTTTTAAGTTATAGTGAAGTAGCTGCGGGATTTCTTGCTACATCTTGTAATCTTGACTTTGTAGTCTTATAACCTTTTCAACCTTGAAGCTGTAACCTGAAAAAGAAACATGAAAAATGTAATTTTATAGACATCAGAAGCAAAAAAAGAAAGATAAAAAACAATGTCAAGATTCTGCCTTGTCTGCCAATGGGCATATGACAGTTCAGGGGAGCTGTCAACCACCTTGGGGTAAAAATGAAGCTCTGTGTCATACTGGGGAATTGTAAGGAGGAGAAGACTAGGTAGGAAGTAGCATGGCTTGGATTCCAGTTAGACAAGAATGATTTAACCAATACAGGTTGAACCAGAAGGATCCAGCACAGTAAACAGAGCTGGAAGGATGAGAAAGGTATATTGGGTACAAGTAGGGAAGATATTGAAGTCAAGGAATCCAGCTAAGACTGGAAGAGTAAAGTAGTTCTCAATAAGCAAGTTACAGAGTTTAAGAAATCACAGTTTAGTAGGAGAGGTACTAGCAAGCATGATATACTAATGTTCATGGAGAACTACCCCCTCAATTATGATGGCTTGCCAAACCCTTTTCAGGGCTGCTTATCCCCCTTTGGTGCCTGCCTTTCACCAAACTTTCACTTGTGACTCAAAGAAGCTGTAGCATATGCAGTGTCCACACCCCAGTAAAACTACCTCAGTGGATGGGCTAAACCAGATTGAGGGTAACCAATGGACCTCATACCCATTGGTGAGTTAAAGAGATGTCTATCAGACACCTTTACAGACATTGTAAAGCCTGTAGAGCTTGGCCAAATATTGAGGATGTCAAATTTACTCACAGAAGCCTGAACCATTGCAAGTTGTCTTGACTTTGGTCCTGTCACTGGACTTTAATGACTTAAGAAGAGAGAGATTGATGACTTTATGCAACCTGGTCTCACTTAAATTCATTGGGGGGGGGTGGAGTCAAGACATCACCTGTGATGTTATTTATCCTCTTCAAAAATAAGGGACAAAAAAAAGAAAATAAGGGACAAACAATCCCTAACAATAAGTTCAACAATTGGTACCTCATAGAGTGTAGTACATTACCTATTATTTGAAGTTTTCAAGAAAAGCCTGGATAGGCATTTATCTAGGATGCTGTGCATGAGTTGCTTTTCAGGTATTATTTGAATTATTTCAAGAATTCATAACCTGGAGTTTGAACTTAAAAAAATAACTATTTCAATATAATTGGTTTAATTTGTAATAATAATAATTAATAATAGCTAGCCTTTATTTAGAGCACCTTGAGATTTGTATACATATGTGTGTGTGTGTGTATAGTTTTTTCTTTTTTTGCTTTTTGGAGGGCAATTGGGGTTAAGTAACTTGCCCAAGGTCACATGGCTAGATTTTTTTTGTGTGTGTTATGTGTCTGAGGCCGGATGCAAACTCAAGTCCTCCTGACTCTATGTTAGGCACTCACTGAGATACCTATCTATCTATATATATATATATATATATATATATATATATATATATATAATTTTATCCTCAGAAAAACTTTGGAGGTAGCTGCTATTATTATATCTATTCACACATGAAAAAAATGAAGATGAAAAATGTTTCTAGACTTGCCCAAGTCTAGAAAGCTAGCAAGTATCTGAAGCTGGATTTGAACTCAGGTCTTTCTGAATCCAAGTCCAGTAATCTATCTATTATGTTACCTAGTTGGCACCTAAATAAAATATCTTTATAATCTTATATATTTTATCAATTGAAAGTCACTGTTCTAAGAACAGGGTAATAATATTGAGGTCAATGACAAAAAAAAAGAGGTTAAGAAAACCTGAACTAAATCACCTCCTTCTAACTCTGATATTTAACAATCCTGCACCAAATTATATTGCCTTTTCAGCCAGTATCAGTATCCCTGTTGTGATCAGTATCCCCATGTGAAAATGCCTGTGTCACAAGAGATAAATTTATGTTGTTGAGAGCTTTGAATATGTGAATTCTTCCCAATAATGAAAGAAAAGCACTAGTTCTATGATTTTTATAGTCTAATTGAGAAGTGACTGGAACTGAAGTATATGTTAAGGAAAAGTAATCATTTTAAGCAACCTAGAGAGACTTAGGGTCACAGGAATATGTCTTTACTAATTCTGCACCTTTCCTGATAACCATAGATTTGGAGAGGAACTCAGAAATAATCAACATTGAGGAATTTGCTAGAATCTAATTCTCTGGGAGGTTAGAAGGCTTAGTATTTATTTGAAACATAATAAAATGACCCATTTCCCTGCCCCCTAAAAGCTTTCAGTGGCACCTAGAATTCCCTCCCTTACATATACATTCCAGAGTAAAGAAATTTTTTCTCTGAGAATTCCCTAATATTACTATCCTTTTTTTCTTGGATTAGACTCACACATTCATTGGTCTATGGAATACCTGATATCACAAGTTACCCAACAATTGTCTGAAATTTATGATCTTAAAGAATTCCGTGAATCACTACGAAGTTAAATGATGCTCCCAGGGTCACAAAGTTCAGGATCAAGATTTAAACCCAGGCTTTAATTCTAAAGCTGGCTTTATATTCACTAACACACATCATCTCCATTAGTTAATTGTACTTGTTTAAAAGGGATTGGTTATCAGTTTAGAGTCAATTCATTTCAACCAGCATTTATTAAGCACATACACTACTATGTACACTGTACCTAACCTATGATGTTGGGCATTGTCACAAAGATAATGTAAAATATCACCTGTTCTCAAAGAAATTACATTCTTGCAGTGGAGGATGGAAATATAAAATGCACTCAAATAAATGTAAAATAATTTTGGGGAGGGAGAGAGTCAGAGATCACTAAAAACTCCTATGGGAATTGGCATCTAAGGTGATTATTGAAAGGAACTAAGGATTCTGAGAATCAGAATTCAGGAAGGAATTCATTCAAGGCATCTTAGACTCCCTATTCAAAGGCAAGGAAATGGAAGATTGAACACAGTTCAGGAAGCTTCTGAGTTCAGACTGCCCAGTCTAGCTAGGTATTTAAAAATGCCTTTTGGGGCAGGAAAAAAAGAAAGGTAGATTGTGAAGAAAGGAAGTGAAAGGCTTTAAGAATGAGATAGCTGCTACCCTGGAATGGCAGACTTATGTGGGACCCTGACCAAAATAGATACCAGGCATCTGAAATTAGGGTGGTTTATTCATAGAGAAAAGGAGAACACTCAAAGAAACAAAAGAACACAGAAGTCAAACTTTGCCTCTCTCATAATTTCATTTCTGTTTGGCCTCATGAGTCCTACAAGGCAAAAAATCATTTCTAACCAGAGTGGACCTAATACTATTACTGAAAGGAAGGCATTGCACATACTTCAGGATTCATAGTGTTATAACTATTATTCCTGCTACACAGATCAAAGATCTGCTTTTGCAAATATTCTACAGAAAAACCTCTACAGACGTACACAGAGCCATGGGTGGCTTCATCGTCTGACTCTTAGATCAGCAGAGGATGTTCTGAGTTGTTCTGACCCCTTGACTCTGCCACATACATAGTAATTGCCCTGCCAAGCAAGGGAAAACAGTAGCAGGTGCTCTTAAGGAATAGCATGGTGGTGGCTCTCATCTTGACATTTAGCATGTATTTAACCTCACTCTGCTTTTCTCTTCAGTGAGAATATTAGTATACTATGGACAGGGATTATGCCATTTAAGTGAGTTATGCCCCTCTCCACCTCGCCTCTCCTCCTCCCTTCTCCCCAACCACTAATAGTAGTTAGTGACTAACAGTAGGTACTCAGGAAATTCTGGCAGTCTTAAAGTGAATCAAGTTGCTTAATTTCTGACTTTCTTCAGGGACCATCTACCTGAATTCTGACAGTAGCTTACTCAACACTATGCTGGGCCTCAAGAGTAAGATTAATCAAAATATAATCTGAGAGGACAGCACTGTGTTGGGTTTTACCCTATTCCGTGGCTGCAATCCAAGGATGATCCATCTTTTCTTAAGCGTAGGTAGAAGGGGGGAAGGGACCTCTTGAGGATTCCCTAATGGATTTAAAACTACCTGGGGCCACTAACCTGTCCAGCACATAGAATGTGTCATTTGATTATGCAGTTGATATACCAAGTCAGCAAAGTAGCTGGGAAGAGACATGAGGATTCCAAGTCTCAAGACTAGTGAGTGCTACCAAAATAGCTACTGTAGCAAGCCAGCAATTCTCTCTTCTGTGGGGAACAATTAAGCAAGAATGACACTCCACTCTGCAGAGGATAGCAGATTGTGGATCACAGCAGTTTGCCCTGTAGTTTTCCCATCTATCAGCAGGGAACGCATTGCATATTAACGCACTTTGAGCTCAAGTTTCTTCATCTATCAGGCAACCTCACTAGCCTGGCTGGAGAGGAAAGAACAATTGGGAACTGCTGAGTCATAAAAATTCAACATATTTGAGGTTTGTTTATAAGCAAGCAATTAACTACTTCTTTTTTAGGTTGTTTGTTTCTTCTCATAAAAGGGTCCCTGAGCTTTGAAAGGGAAGAGAACATAATTAAAGTGCAATTAGTTGCTAGGTAATCAAAAGTAGTGAGAAGAAAGAAGAGTGGAGCAGGGAAGAGGCTGTTTCATCAAATCCAGTGGAGAAAGAATTAAAATACAGGTAGAAAGAGGTTAAAATGAAAAAAAAAGTTTCACAGTACCCTTATGCATCATGGCTGGAATTTCATGTAGATCACATATTTCATGTGGATTCATGTGCACATAGGGGGAAATAAAGAATATTCAAGGTGCTGAACATTTGTCATGCACTAAGCCAAAAATACAGAAATATGAATATCTCATATATTTGTATTGCTGGAATCTTCTCTTATTAAAATATTTCTTCTATTATGATCTCATTGAATGTAGAATAGAAATATGTGTGCATGCGTGTGCATGTGTAAATGCATTGGAAAGCAAATTTCAGATATGAAGGAGCTGTGGCAGAGTGAAGATAACACTGGACTTTTGACTGGGATTCAAATCAAACCCCTGCCACATGGGAGTTACATGACCTTAGATATGTCATTTTCATAAACAATTTCTTCATCTGCAAAATGCAAAATTATTTCATCTACAATTATAACACCTGCATTATATTATAGCACCATCTGTAGGGCTAATTCCTAGCTCCAAGCCACATTTGTGGACTGTACCTCAGAGTGTGGTTGAATATTTCTTTCTCTGACATACAGGGACAATTCTGAGAGATTAGAGTTTCCAGTACTCTCCCTCATGGACCTCCATCCAGTGTTTTCTCTATTGATTACTAGCCAGCCAGAATTTATTAGCTGTTAAAAGAGGTATTTACAAAGCAGGTATAGCAAATTGTCATAGAAACATCTTCCCAAACTAGAGAAATATCTCACATGGCCATTGTGATTATTTAAATACACATGTATATGTTTATGTTGTGTATACATGCCACAAACGTGTGTGCATATGCGTATACATGTGTGTATGCACACACATCTATACATTCACAATACGTAAACGTTATACATGCATGCACATATGACATTTTATACAGCACTCTATAGTTTATATAGTACTTTACACATTCATCGACAGTCAAATCAAGGTTTTATTTCCTCATTTTGGAGTCTCCATCAATCTATTCAGATCACAAGCCATTTCTAAACTGATAAGTCATATGTAGTTAGTTGACTGAGACTCAGAGACATATGTCACAAAACTAGTATCTGAGGTAAATTTTGAACCCAAGTTTCTCTGAATCCAGGTCCAGTACTGTGTCTCCTGTGGGTTTGCCTCTGTACCTATATCATCTATCTATATAATCTACCTTTATCTATATCTAGCAAAAATAATTAAGTTAAGGTTGGTTATCATAGCCCATCTGCATATACAAATGGGGCAGTTTCTGATACTTCCATGAAAACTAGGTGGGGAGATGTAACATCTGGACACAATTGCTAGATTTACTTAACCCTCCTTTTCCATGTTCACCATATTCAGATTCCTGAAGGATAAAGAACAAGGAAAATTCAAGCCAACAATGCATATTCTAAGTCTGGGAAATTAGAGAACAGAGATGAACAATTTAAAAAGAAACTCAGAAATTTTCCATAATTTTTTCTTCTGAGACAATAGTTTTTAGAGGAAGTTTTGTGAATGTGTTTTATTTTTACATCACAGATATTTATAGCTAATCCTCACTTTGTAATAGTTCTTTTGTAACAAAGTATAACAACTAAGTAAAACTAATAATACAGTGATCTCATCTGAACATCTGAAAGGACATGAAACATTCTACATCTGTAGCATTCTCTATGTCTCTATTTTTTTTCATTAACAGAAATCCATTTATTAACCCTCCCATTATCTACCCCTTTGGGGAAAAAAAGCCAAGCAAAATAAATTCCTTTTAACAAATGTTCCACTTAATAAAAATTAATTCACTAATTTACTGTATATAATACATTGTATTAATGTGCATATGTATATTTATTTACAGATGTATTATTTATGTACATATATATGCACATATGAAATAATATATGTGTGTATGAAATAATTCTAGGTTCTTGAAGTTATATCAACAAAGCAAAAAATCTCTCAACCCCAAGCTGAAATGACTCTAAGATTAGCCCTAGTAATAATCTTAGGATTATTATTACACCATAGATTCAAAACTGGAGGAGAATTTTAAGGTCACCTATTTCAATACCTGCATTTTTCCAGATGAGAAATCTCAAACTCACAGAGGTTAAGTGACTTGCCCAAGGCACATATGTAAATAGGAAAAATTGCATTTAAACATCAATCTTTTGACCTAAAATCTAGCATTCATTCCTCTGAATTTCGTTCCATATCTGTTGTATCATGTTGCTCCTTTCTGTTAGGAGAGTCTCTTTATTGATAAGGTACAAGGTAAGATTGTTTACTTGTGTTTTGGCCACAAGTATCCTCTAGGACCTATTGATAATTTATAAGTTACTTGAGGTATTATCTACTTTGGAGGAGGTAATATCTACATAAAGAAAATCATATATCCTTGAAATATTGAAATATAGGTCTTATAATATCTATTCCTACATAAGAAGGCAAGTATATATAAGGCTGTGTCATATTCTATCTACTATTGAATAAATTCTGTTCAAATCCATCAATGACTGGCCATTTTTTATCACGTAACCTTCCTACCCTTTTGGATGATATTTAAGGGATCCTACAATTTTGTGCCACTTTGCCTCTCCATTTTAATTTTATTGTATGTTACTACCATCCACTTACTTTATGACCCTGACAATCTATACTACTTACTGTCCCATACATGTCTTAAACTTTCCAATTTCTGTGCATTTATTTATTCTGTTGCTTATATATAGATTAAGCTACCTGTTGATTTCCTGCTCATTTGAAGCCAAATTCAAATATAATATAATGTTCAAAACTGTAAAAATAATAGTGATAAAATTAGAACAACAATAGCTAGCATTTGAAATGCACGTTATGGGTTGCAAAGAGCTTTACAAATATCTCAGAACTTGATTGCACCTCTCTCATTCGTGTATTGTTATTATTCATGTACTATTTTCTTCTCTAGCCATTAATGTTTGCTTCTAATTCTCCTACTAGGCTAATAAGTTTCCCAAGGGTAGAAATTGCATCTTATTTAAATCCTTTATCACTTTCAGCACCAACAACAGTGCTTGTACACCACAGATGCTTAATAAATGTATTAAATTATCTCTCCAGGTATACATTTTCAGTAGCAATGCTTACTTCTCATGTGACACTTGTCACATATTACCTTGTACTGTATTTAATTTTGCTTTACACAAATGATATGTCTTACCACCACCCAGCCTGTCAACTCCATGAGGATAAAGACTGTGTTTTACACACCTTTGCATTCCCACAGAGGCTAGCACAAGATTGAACATTTAGTCATTGTTCAATTAATGTCAGTTGAGAGACTGAAAATTATGGAGTATTCCAGCAGTGTAGAAGGTCATTATTTTGACATATATTGAAATAAAAAATCTTTGGAAGTAGCACATGCTGGCCTACCACATAGTAATATAAACTAGTAGGATGGGATAGGATAGAATAGAATAAAATAGGCTAGGATAAGAGAGAACAGAACAGATTAAAATAGAATTGAAACAGAATAGGCTAGGCTAGGGCACAATATGGTAGGGTAGGCTAGTGTAAGCTAGGGCATAGCAGGGCAGGGCAGGGTAGGGTAGGGTAGTACAGGACAGATCAGAATAGAATAGATTACAATATAGTAGAATAGGATAAGATAGGATAGAACAGATCATAATAGAATAGAATGGAATAATATAGGTTAGAATAGAATGTTAAAACCTGTAGGAGCCCTCAAAATGGTGTAGCATGACTTCTTCATTTTATATACATATAAACTATGGCCAGAATGGTTAGAGTACTTTTCTGGGTAGCATGGTTATTTAGAGGCAGAATAAGGACTAGAATTTAGCTTTCCTGATTTCCAATTTGGTTTTATTACCATAAACCACTTAATTCCTCCAAGTAGTTTCCCTGATTGAAGGAGACCATTATGTAAATTTCATGATCTGAAAGGTGCCAGGGAGTCTTAATTGCTCCAC
Source organism: Petaurus breviceps papuanus (assembly GCF_028583685.1). Lineage (NCBI taxonomy): Eukaryota > Metazoa > Chordata > Mammalia > Diprotodontia > Petauridae > Petaurus > Petaurus breviceps. The sequence continues at coordinate 5,987,423 of NW_027185712.1, forward strand.
AGAAATGTTACCCAGATCAATGGGTCATGGTACCTGAAATCATCACTGATGTAAAGTTCTCTCTTAGGTCCTTCTCTGACTATGATAAAGAAATAGACCAAGCTTAACAACTTCAGGTTCAATGACACATAGAGTGCTTATGGATCACATCATTCTAGCTATACTCCTAGAGATTTGCTCCCCACATCCTTTGTCCATAAGCAGATTTATCTCTCATTCCCCTTGAAGCTGTGATTAGTGGGCTGAGCTTCTTTCCTATGTGGTGTATTTTCTCTCCTATCCAGTCTGCTTCTTTGAGTACCAGGACCTCTACTGGGAAATTGACTTTGATATCAGTTCTGTTGACAGTTGTGAATTACTGGATTCCGCTTCCCCCATGTTTACTTATCTTCTGCCCCACATGTACTCTCCTCTCTCCTGGAAAGCTGCCTGTGAAATCCTGAAGTACTAATACGGATTAATTCCTTCTCTGGAAAAAAGTTCTTGGCTGTTCCTTAAAGCTTAACTCTAAACTTCCAGATTTCAATTTGCTCAGGTCTCGTATTAAGTCCTTTGTCTCTTCAGCCCAGATATCTATCTTGCTGGCCTCCTGTCTTCTGATACCTGTGAACTACTTCCTAGCTCTCATCTTGTATCTTGCCCACTGAGATTCCTATACTACTTCCTCTTTTCTGACTTCTGAAAATTGTATTCACAGTTCTAATATTCCTTGCCTTAATTCCAGACTTATATGAACTTACCTTCAAGATGAAGTTTACATTTAGATAAATTTTAAAAAAATTCTCAGTTTATCATTAAATCCAACTAAATTTAGAAAGAAACATAGGTCACATTTTAATAGATACAGAGACAGCTTTAGCATCAGTATAACTTGGGTTCAATTCTTGTCTAATGGCTGTTTGACCATGAATAAGCTACTCATTCAATGGGTGCCTATGGGGAAATATCTAAGGCTATCAACTAGAGGCAAATGGTTATTCTGCATCAGTTCAGCAAGTTTCCAAGTTATAATTAGATTGCAAACAATCTATGTGTTCAGACAAGAAGAAGAAAAAAGTAAAACAAGGAGGAGGAGAAAGAGAAGAAAAGAGAAAGAGGAGGAAAAGAGGAGAAGAAGGAGGAAAAGAAGATGATGATAGTGACGATGAAGAAGAAGAAGAAAGAGGAAGAGGATAAAGAAAAAAAGAGAATGTAAGGGAGGAGGGATGGAAGAAGGAATTAAAGAAGGAAAGAAAGAAGGTAGGAAGGGAGATCTTTATAGGCAGGAATTATTAAATATTAAATGTCATCAAGGAGAAAGGTATAGGACTGTCATAAAAATAAAAGATCTATCTCCATATGAGGCAGACAGAGTCACACAATTTTAGACCTGAAAGGAAACTTAGAGACCATCTAAGCTTTCCTTTCTTTTCACAGATTGGAAGCAGTCCAAGAAATATTGCGATTTGGCCAAAATCACAATAGTGAACCCGTGACTTCTAGTCCTCCCATCTAGTGCATAATTTCCTAAGCTTTCTGTTAAACCTAAACTATACCGTTTCATGTTTTAGAGAGTCACTTTCATATCCATTAATTGCTGATTACCTCTATTGTGATTTTAGCAGGATGAAATATTTTTATTATTCTCCTGAATGAGCAGGCAAATATATAGCTTTCTTTAAGATAGGGAACAGTATCTAAATCCCCATGCAGTCTTCCCTGATTACTCTATCACAGTAATATCTCCCCTCCCTGAGCAGATACTAAACAGCATTGCATGCTGTCTTGTCTTCTCTGTTTCTTCTATCCAAGCCTCCTCTGATCTTCCCAAAGAGATGGTAAATTTACTGAGAAGAGGGAACAAACCTACCTTGCACTCCTGATTTCTCCTGTAAGCTTCTTTGTATCCCTAGAAACCCATGACTGGTGCCACATTTGAGATACTTGATAAATATCTGTTGATTGAATGTGCCTTCTCTGTATTTGCATAAGTCCCTGAATTTAAAGTACTAAATAATCATGAATCAGTCAGAATCTGGTTAAGGTGACCGACACATTCTATTCTAAAGGTCTTAGTTATTCTCTCTGTGCACAGAGTGTCATATCAGTGCTCTGCAAGACAAATGTCCTTTTACATCCTTCCTGCTTTCCTCAAAATGTCTTTTTTTCTATGGATTAGATTATATGTAATACTTTAAAGTTGACACAGCCCGATGATAATTTCATTCTTATGTCCATCTCAACAAAGTCTAGTTTCCTATATCAACGGTTCAATAATTTTTTTCTTATATTTCTTGGGCCAAAAGACATAATACCACATAAATAATTACTTCTTGAGACCGTAGCTGATTGGACAGCTATATTATGTTTAGCATTAGAATCTGCTAGCATTCAATGCAGGATCTTCAAGGTTTATGATTGCCCATATTTGAATTCATAGATTCAAGGAAGTGTCTGAAGCTTCCCCTCTACAATCCAAAGGATGATGCCTGAAATTACCATGCTGTATTCCCATCTCTAACATTGATTCCTGTTAAAGTTTAGTTAGTTAACTTAGAGTTAAGTTTCTCCTCTACCCCCATTGTCCTGAATGAGCAGAGTATTGTAAATGGAGTAAAGAAAATATCTGGGTTCAAATCTTGTCTCTGACACAAGCTGTGTGATGCCAGACCACTAAATCTCTGCGATCCTCAAATTCCTTGGCTGAAAAAAAAATTAAAATAAGGGGATTGTACTAGGTGGTCTTTTAGGTCCCTTCTAGCTGTAAATCACCTTTATCATGATCCTATGACCACTTCACCTTTCACTACTGCTATAGGGTGACAATAACTAGTATTAGCCTGTATCTTAATGTTAAGGATGACTTTAAGACTTGGTAATGAGTGGGAAGGAAGGTGAAAGCATGAGAACCCTGGATTGTGAGAAGACTGGAGAGAAACAAGAAACACAAGGGGAGGCTGTGAATGCTAAAGAGAACCATTAATTTCATGGTTCCTCCATACCAAAGAGCTAAATTACTCTTCTTCTCAATTGTTAACCCTAACATAGCTTTAAAAAATATTCTTGTAAATTTGATAATCATCAATAGACACAAATATTTCAATTTACAAAGAACAAGAAATATGATTAAACAAAAAACAACTTCTATGAACTTATATTTGCATATATATACATATACATGTCTACATATGTAAAGAAATGTGTATATACTTGTGTTTATATACATATGTGTATGCATATATTCATAAATATGTAGGAAATACATATAGTACATTTATGTTTAGCAAAGTAATAAAATTACTCTGTGTTCTTCATGGACTTCTTTATATTTTCTGCTGTGGATTTTAAGATATCTTATTGAGGCTATTTTTTCCATATCTCTCACTATCTTATTCCCTTGACTCAGGCACATGCCCTCTCCAGTAAGAAATATGTATAGTCAAGCAAAACAAATCAACACATCAGCCAAATTTGTGATTACTTGTTTCACTCTGTAAGCTCCTCCCATCATTTCACTGCCAAGAAGTGGGAGGTGTATTACATCCTGAGACTTAAAATAATATTAGTGAAAACAGCTTTGATACACTGCTTATCAAACATTCGGTGGGTCTACATAAGGTTCTGGGAGAAGAATGAAGAGGACGGGGTGCTTTTACTGATTTCTGTCTCAAATGAACTATGCTAGGCACAGAAAGCTGACTCATTATCAATACTACATGTATTAATTACTTCTATATTAGATGAGATGCACTCATTCATTTAGTATTGAGTTGGCCATATGCAAAGCTCTGTCAGTCACTATACTATACAGTTATTATATAACTGTACATTGGATTAGTTGCTATCAAAGGTTAAGATTTTCTTTAAGAATTTTTCTCCAGATGCCAGGACAAAAATATTACCAATTTAATATTGTAGAAATGTCAGTGCTTCAGATCAAAAATGAGGACTTACTATAACTAGCATATTGCAAATTTAATCATGACTAATTTTTTTTAAAAAAATTACCTTCTCAAATGACTTTTCTTCAAACAAAAGAAAATCTCTACAATTAAGGAACTTATAATTTATATATAATATATATAAACTATATAATATAATAATTATACAAATTAGGAACTTATAACAAAAAAGGAACTCAAGACATTTATTAATGGGAATTAATGGAAATTGTCTGTCTTTGGTTTGATAGTAAAAATTAAATGTTAAAGGAAAGCAACTATCCTGTAATAACCAAGTACATTGATTTTTTTCTTATTCTTTATTTTCTTAATCTTTCTGCATCATCTAACACAGTAGATCATCAATAATTCCTCCTTGAAAGACTTTCTTTTTCTAGGTAAGGGACAAGAGCTGTTAAGCTCTTGAAACTGAAAAGCTACACTAAAACCAGCTTTCGGGGCATAGGAGGAAATGAGGAACAGTGAGAGGAGAGAAGTACAGTGAAGTGGAATAAGCAAATTTTGGAAGCTGATTATTTTCTGTCTTATACTATTATAAATAAGATAATTAAGGGAAGTAGAAAATGATCATGTAGCTACTTTTTTTTCTTTAGAGCAGAAGTTTCTTAACTTTTTTCATCATGCACCCCATCAATAAGTTATTTTTAGGGGAGGCCAGGTAGCACAGCGAGTAAGAGCACCAGCCCCAGTGTCGGGATGACCTGGGGATCGAATCCGGGCTCAGACACTTAGCACCTACCCAGAAACACCTGGCCATGTAAACTTCAGCAAGTTACTTAACCCCAATTGCTTAAAAACAAATTATTTTTAGCATGTACTCTCCATATTCCCCATTTATGTGTATTTATGTCTAAAAATTGTGTATACATATGCACACATACATATACATATACAGTCCTACCAATTCAGATTGGCAACTGCCTTGCAGCTTATCGTTTTAGACAATTGCTAAGAGATGGACTTATCCAAGGTCTCACAGACAGTATACTTCAGAGGCAGAAACTGAATTTAGGAATTTCTCTGTCACAGGACAGCTATTAATCTATTATGCTATGCTATTATAAAGCTTACACAAAATAGAAATTAAAATGAATGAGATATATATGAAATAATATTTATTTCCAGAGATAATTGAGAGTCACTATAGTTTATTGATCTGAGAAGTTGCATTGTCTTACCAGCGCTTCAGGAAAATCACTTTGCCAGTAGTTTGGACAAGATATGTATCGGAGAGGTAGAGACATGAGTGAATCAGGGAGACCAATAAGTAAACCACTGCAGTAATCCAGAAAAAAAGATGATGAAGTTCTGAACTTGGGTGAAAGCTATTTGATTAGAGAAAAGAAGATGTAAGCAAGTGATCCTATGGAGGTTTAAAAAGAAAGAGAACGAGATTTGGTAACTGATTAGATATTTGGGGAAGTGAAGGTGAGGAGTTAAAGATGAGCAGTTTGGGAGATCATTTGCTTCTAGTCAAAAATTGAGCCCATTAGCACATATAAGATACGCAAGGAAAAGAATGTTATGAAAGCCAAGGAGGGAGAGTGTCCAGAAGAAAAAGGTACTCAATAATACCAAGGTTTGTAAAAGTCAAGTAGAAGGATAACTGAGAAAAAATCAGAGGACTTGGTGGTTACAAGATTGGTGGTAAAATTGGAGATAACAGTTTCAGTTGAATGGTAGTATCAGAAGGCAAACTGAAAGGGATGGAGGAGCAGAAGCCGAGGGAATGGAGATAAAGATACAAAAGAAGCAAACATTACCTCTACTTCTCATGGAACTACTTGGTAGCCAATGTGCAAAATAAATACACATGAAAGAAAGAAAAAACATGTAAGACAATGACCAACTGAGAGCAGATTTATATACGAGATGAATTTCCCAGTTAAGGAGGAGTTCAGAGGAGGCAGGAATCTATTTGAGTTGAGCTGGTCGGGGATCAAGATTTTGAAGAATGTCTAGGAAGAAAGCACCTCAGCCATTTACTCTGTTTCAGCACCAATCCTTCTCATACCTTGTTACAATAGTGTAATACTGTTGCAGTTGACTCCACCAAAAAAAAAAAAGACTTTGCCTTTTTCAGCTTATTGAACATTTCGATCTCTTACGTCTTAGTTCATTTCATCCCTGCACAAAATCCCTAGATATTCTCTGTCCCAGGAACTGATCAAATCCTAGCTGACACTGGAGGCACAATTACTGCAGATCATTTCTCCAGTGCTGTCTTTAGTCACTTTAGATGCTGACAGCTTGCTGCCCTTTGTCTCCTCTTCAGCTTATAGTTCTGAGCGAGGTGACTGAAACATTTAGCTACCTGCTTTCTACTTTATGTTTCCTCTCCTTCAAAGTCACAGGAAATTTTTCCATGTTCAAATACCTTTAAAAGAAAAAAATAAAAGACTCTATCAATTATACACTGGGTAGTTGACAAAATACAAAATAAAATGGAGCCTTGACACACTTCTACTTCCTTTTGTAACACATGTGAGCTCTGGGAGTCATTATCCCAATTCCCACTTGCACAGGTAAGTCGGGTCCCTAGAGCTAGTCTCCCCCTCCCCCAACTTAGGGTTCCAGAGGTAACCCTGAGGATTTGTGGCATTCAACATCACATAGAATTCCATGTGGGGAAACAAGGCAGTTGAAAGTCTAAGGCCACTACTACCACTCCTGATGCTATTCTCCTCACCAAGGCTTATAGATGATCTTTCTCCTCCTTGATTACTCAAATAGCACCAGTGAGAAAGAGAGTTGATTTCCTCTTAAGTCTATTGTCTCAGTAACTAACTTAAAAGCTTTTCTTTATCATGTAGGAAGCACATAAGAAAAATGCAGAATACAGGGTACATGCACACCCTGTGAAGTGGAGGGCAGGGCCCTCCTTCATACACCATGGCATATCTCCAGAAGCATGTTCCTCAAGGTTCCTCATGGACTACTTCTAGGCAGATTGAAATATATATACTAAAAGATTATTATAATTTCATTTGAGCACAGTCACAAATTTCTTGTCCAAAACTGGTGAGAAATAAGGAATCCTGAAATGCCTTCTTCCTCCAATTTTTTTTTTCAAACCAACCACTATTGATGGAATTGAGGGGACTGCAGCAGTAAAAGGTGTTGTTAGTTGAGTAAACCAAACTAAATCCATCTTGTGACTTAATTCTGGAGCTAACTTAGTTATCTGTTCAATTATTAGTCTAGTCAAATTTATGTCCTGTTAGAAAAATGTATTCATTTGTGAGAATTGTGAGAAGACTTTATTATTGCATTGCTGGAAACTAGCCCTGCATATCTGGGAAGCTGGACCACCTCATGCTACTGTTTAGAGACCTTTAATTAAGGACTTAGATTATGCTAAATAGAAAGTCAGGTCCTAATACTGATGCAAAGAGTTTTATCACAATTATACATCTCAACCAACCCATATGTCTTATGTGAATACTGAGCACATTCTGATCAATTGGCTATTACTTCCATGCTCCTTTGATTATATACAGACACTTGAGTGGAGTGGGGGGACACTTCCTTATCTGATTTCAGGGAATTGTACCTATTTACTCTCTCACCCAATTTGAAAAGACTAATCTTTTCTCCAATTAGAAAAAAAAATTACCTAATTTGACATCCCAGTTAATTGTTGTTGTTTTTTTAATTAGTTATATTTAATATATAAAAATCTGTCTCTCCCTGTATATGGGATCCAGCAGCAAATGTGAAGAAGGTAACTTTTCCCAGTTTCTTGGGCAATTGCCATACACCGCCTGATAAGTTGATATTCTCAGAAGCTCTAGCCTTTGTTTCCTCAGTCATTTCATCTTTCATCCACCACACTATCAACATAGAATTGTTGTGCTTGGATCCACAGCTCTGGAATCAGAGAAGAACATCTCTATTTAAAATATTGTAAATCTGATTACTTCTACTATTAACCAGATCTCCAAATGGCAATGAAGTTCCAATAGAAATTGTGTGTGTGTGTATTATCCTTCATTTTTTTTTCAAAGGGATAGAAACCTTAGCCACTCCTGAGCAAAAGAGAGAGATTTGTGGCTATCTAGACAAAAGATTATATAGACTATAGCAGCTGACCCTGGGCTGCATCCCACACTGGTCTCTTGCTCTAACCTTAGGTCGTTCCCAGCTTCATGCAGGACAAGAGGCCCCAGCATCAAGATGCCTCTAATTCTGGAGAGGTCCTAGGCTAGGCAGCCACAAGTTTCTGCTGTTGCTCTTCTGATCCTTATTCCTTGTCTATTAGAATCTAGTTGCTAGTTGGTGGGAGAGACTTGAAGATGACTATCTGATAATAATTGTAGATTATTAATAAATGGGATCATCTATAGGGACTCATCAGCTGCTGACTCATACTGTCTTTTCTTAGGGGCAACGAGGACCTCATCAATGGGTAGAAGTCATATAGAAACAGATATTGGCTTAATGTAAAGAAAAGCAATTGAAACCATACAAAAATGAAATGATTGGCAACTTTGGGAAGCAGGGATTTCTTGACCACTATAGATTAGTGGTCAGCAAAGGATAGTGTTGGGTCAAATCCAGCATGCTACCTATGTTTGTACTGCCATAAACTATCAGTCTCTTCTTATGTATGACTTAACAGAGGTCCAGGGAAATTGATTGTGTCTTAGTATAAGACACTTAGTATAACACACTTAATTGTATAGTTGTATTTCAAACTCACCTGCTCTGACTTCAAATCCAGTGCTACTTTCATTATATCTTGCTTTCCATGTAATAGGAATTGTAATATACTCTTTATGTATTTAAATTAATAATGTGAAGTTAGCAAAACAAGATGGAAGAAAATGAATAAGGTGAATATATAATATTATATATAGATATGTTCACATCCATATATACATGCTATATATATATACATATATGCATATGTGTAAATCTACCTATGTACCTATATCTATACCTATCTATCTACTCACCTTTGCAACACCTCTCTAATACATCCTTTTCTCTTCTCTGACGCTGACGCTGCTCTAGTGCAGGGTCTCATCACTTCATGCCTTGATTACTGCAATAGCTTTCAGGTGGGTCTGCCTACCTCAAGTTTTTCCACCTCTAATGATTAACCATTCAGTCACTAAAGTGATTTTCCTAAAATGCTACCCTGATCATGTCATCTTCCTGAGCAATAAACTCCAGTGGCTCCCTATTGTCTCCAAAATCAAAGCACTTCATAATCTGTCTCCCTCCTACCTTTCTTATCTTCTTATAGCTTATTCTTAACTAGCTGTATGAGCCCAGGTCAAGTCAACCTCTTTCAGCCTCGGTTTCCCTATCTGTAAAATGAGCATAATAATAGTATATACTCCCCAGGGATGTTGTGAGTATAAAATGAGACAAAATTCTTTGAAAACCTTTAAGTGCTCTATAAACGCTAGCTATTATCCTTAGGCTAGTTTTTCCTTAAAAGATATTGAAACAACGAATACCTTGTAACAATCACAAAGAGGCATTGAAGAAGGAACCTTGATTATTTTGTACTGTGTTTTAGAATTGGAAATAATCACTTAATTACCCAACTGCCAAAGTTAATAGTAGGTCATCAAGATTTGATTGGCTCAGGGGATTGGAATTTCAGGTTATTGATAGCAGCCAGATAGATAGATAGATGTTTCTAGTTCTCTGAGCATAAAGCAACTATGAGGGCTTATAGGGGCACTCTGTTGAAAAAGTAAAAGTATGTCATGCTGTTGAAAAAAACTATTAATACCTCATTTGTTCCAATATCTAACCAGAGAACTAGCATGTCAGAACATAGACAGTGCACCTGGAATTAAGACCTAATATAATAAATAATATAATATACTAAATAATCAATATGGGCCAGTAAACACACACACACACACACATACACACATACAGAAAGAAAAAGAGAGCGGTAAAGTTGCAATAAATAAAGGTCCTTATTTTGGGTTCTTCTCTTAATTATATACATGATTTATATGATTCTTGGATGTCTGTGAAGTAACTGGAGCCTATCTCTTCTTATATACTAAAAAGTAGAATAGCTACTGACTTTTAGCTACTTTTATTGTACTTAAATATTTTCAAAACATTTTTATACGTTACTGTGTAGGGCAGGTTTGACAACTATTATAGCTCCATTTCATAAATAAAGAAACTGAATCAAAGACTGATAAAATTACTTGTCTGTGGACATATAGCTAATAAGTTTCAAAAGTGGAATTCTGAGAGAGTTGGACTTCTCTGGTTCCTTTGAACATGCTATGATTGTTTTACTAGAGCACATGTCATCCACTGGGAACTCTTTTCATCTTTGTTTTTGGTGCTTTCTTTATTGTGTTCATGGTCGATCTGCCTCTGTGGGCTTCACTTACTAAAGCTTTCATCTTGTATAAATCACAACATAGTTGGAAAAAAAATACTTCACTGTTTCTCAGTCGGGTGTGAGCATGTGTGACTGGCCATCTGGTCACATTCACAGCTACATTGATGATGGTCCCATCTCTCTCTTTTTAATTCAGTACATGTCTCTCCTGGAGCAAGTTCAGCTGGTCAGATTCAATTCCATCCTTCTTGTCAACACTCCTTGGGGAAGAGACAGCAATTTGCCCATTTTAACTTGTAGGACGTGTCCGTCCTTTCACTTTTTCATAATCATGGGTAGCTAATCAGGTTGCCAAGGAATGCCTTGTGACTTAATCACAATGAGGCATTCATGAAGGAGCCTTAATTATTTGGTACTGTGTTTTAGAATTGGAAATAAGCACTTATTTACCCAAATGCCAAAGGTAATATTAGGTCCTCATTGTATCACGCCTGAACAACTTTTACAGCCACAACTCCTTTCTCTGCTTCTAAGTCTTTACCCCCATGCAAGTCACTTTATAAACCCCTACAAGAACAAGTTTCATAATGCCACTTTCTTGTTGAAAACCTTTCCATTACCTATGTGATCATGTCCAAACTTCTTAGCCACAAATTACTTATCTTCTGCAATTGAACTCTAATCTACCTTTATAGTTATCTTACACTATTTTGAATCTCCATAAAACTTTCCCTACAAGCAAACTGGTCTACTTTTAGCACCATTATATTTTCCCACCTTGACCCTAGGGGAAAGATCATTGGGCCTAAAGTTAATGTACCTAGAATATAATCCCAGAAGAAATTAAATACTTATGCCACTTAGTATTCTCTAGTTTTCTCTTCTATCATATGAGGGAGTGGAAGTTTATTTCCAAAATTCATTCTTATTTAAAAGATCTATGATTTTGTCAAATTTTATAAATTATACCAGTCCAAAATACTCTCTATCCACCTTTCTGCCTATGCGAAAACCAGTGCTCAGGCAAGGAAAGATGTGAAGATTTATTCCAAATACCTCCATTGAAAGTAAGATTCTAAGAGGCATTCCAATAGGATCTCACTTTCCTTTTGTGGAAGCAAACTAAAGCCGTTCCCTCCTCTTTCTTTTGGAAATAGTAAGAAAGCATTTTTGACAGCATCCTAATTTAAAGCTTCTGGACTAATCTGACAGATAAATCATATCAAATCTTTCCTTAAATAATCAATTATAAAACAATATCCTATACAACATTCCGCCAAAAAGGGCTAATGATTTTCATTGAAGAACCTTTTTAAAAAATCCAAGGAGGAACTCTGGTTTCACTTTTGATAGCATTTGAGCTGTTACCAAACAAAGGCCAGGAGCCTTAGACAAACCAGCTAAAAAGCAGTCCCTTATGCCTTGACTAGATTAAAGTAATGATCCCACTAAGAAAAGGAATAAATCTTCGATCACTTCAGTAAAGGGAAGTGTTTCTTTAGTTCATCTTTGACCAGCACTTAAAGAGAAATTTTTAAAGTAGGGATTGAAGAGGGAATGAATAGTATTAGGAAAATTTACTCCCCAAGGCAGTGCAGAAAGTTAAGGGACTATTTGTTTTATTGGATGAAGTGAATTTTTAATTGAGCTGTTACTTAAATTCTGAACCCTTCCCCAGATTTGACTATGTAATTTTGTTTATAGTCTGGAAATGGTATAAATCATAACTCTGAAATAGCTTTGTTAAAGATATTCCAAGGACACGAAGGGACTCTGTCAGTTTGGACTTTTATCTCCCTAAGCAGAAAATCCATAGATTTGAAGCATTGGAATTAATGTTTTGTTTGTTCTGTTTTCTGGAAATCTTGTTCCCATAAAGAAGAGTCTACTCTTTTTCTTTGACATTTTGAAATTCTATGCTACTCATTATTTTTACCATTCATTAGCAATTAATCATGCAAAGTCTTCTAACATTTTTCACATTGTATATATTGCTAACTAACTTTTCAGCTATCTTCATGGCTAGACTGCAAATTCATTTTTCCAACTTTCTATCTCTATCCCTGAAGGCTGTAGCTTAAAGGGTTTTTTGTTTGTTTTTTTGTTTTACACATTCTAGGAACTCAGTCAATTTTGGTTGAGTTGTTATTCATCCATACATTCACCATATTCATTCAAGTGCCTATTACATGTAAAGAATTTGTTTTACTTTGGAGGGAGGTGGTGTCCCAGTTCATCCAAATAGTTTCAGTAACTTAAATTCTTTAGCAAGAATCAAGAAAACCATAGAAGCAAGAGGAATAATTTGTTATGGAAGAATTTTAACTCACGTAAGGAAAGAGTGAAGAAATAAGCATTTATATAGCATTTACTTTGTGCCAGGAACTGAACAAAATACTTCACAAATATCACCTCATTTGATGCTCACAAAATCCCTGTGGTGTAGGTACTATTATTGACCCTCCCCACCCCCCGCCATTTTACAGTAGGGAAATTTAAGCAGAGGTTAAGTGATTTTTCCCAAGGTCATACATTTAGAAAATATCTGAGCACAGATTTGAATTCAGTTCTTCCTCACTCAGGGCTTAGCACGCTGCTCATTGTAACACCTAGGTAGAAGGAAATCTAGAGAAACAAGGAGACAACCAGGGGGTGACAAAACAAGGACCAGAAAAGGACAACCAACGAAGGACACAGTGAGAGAGATCATTGACTTGAACTAGAACCTCGGAAGATTAGGTCCCGGATTGGAAGCAATGAGTCACTCAGTCCATCTAGTAGTTAACAAAAGAAAGCTTTCCCATAACAGGGGAAAGATATTTAATAAGCATATACAATAAGGATGTGACTTCAATTCAACTCCTGGCACCCCTCAGATTTCCATATCATACTCAAATTACAAAATTCCAAGGTTTCCCCTGTCCAGTTGAGTATCTTGTATCTTGTGATCTTTGAGGAGGAAGTAAAATTTCCTTCCTTCTGCCAGAAAACAAACAAACAAACAAAAATAACTCTACTTCCCATAAACACCCTTGACATTAACAGATTACATGGGCAACCTATTCTCAGGGAGTTAGAGTGAGAATAGAAAGTAGGGGGTCCATGTGAAAAATATTAAGTGAGCACAATGGACAAGACTTGTGAATTGATAGTTCTAGCACCACGACTTGCACATGACAGGTACTCAATAACTAGTTGTTGACTGATTAACAAAAAATGACAGCCTAGGCTTTCTTAGCAGGTGAACATGCCTGCAAACACATTTAATGTAAATGCCTGAACAATTCAATTAAAATAAAAGTCAATTTTGTCAAAGAATTGGTTTGACCAAATTGACTAAATGACTGACAGAGGGGATCAATCAATTCATTCCAAATGCTGGCGCTGATAACCCCAAGTAGACATTTTCTAGCTTTTTAATATAGAATACTTTCATAGGTGGTAAGAATGAAGTGTTGTAAGACAGAATTGATGAATATAAGCAGTGCCACTGAATGTTTAAAGATCAACTGGAATGTTGGTGACCCAAAAAGATCTATAAAATTATTTTCAAGGGGGGATCAAATAATTTTCATTAAATGATTTAAAATAACAATAACTATTTTGTCTTTTTTTTTTCAATTATGCCTGTGTGCCTACAGGCAAAATGATACTGGAGACTCTAACAAATATATTATTTTAAATAGCCTATTTTAAGAGGTATATACTTTCAAACTGATATTCTAATAACAAAATCCATCCCCTTTTATATTGGAAAATCTATAAAGAGCCCTTCTGGCTGGTACATTATGGCCACTTTCATGGAACAAAAATAACATTACTCTCTACATATCTTCCTAACATAAACAGATCAGGAAAACAGAGCTCCTCCAAGCCTCTGGGCTCTGATGGATGTTTCTCAGATGCCAGCAATTGGGAACTCTCTTCACTGAAAAGATAGGCTGTGTCATCTTTTATGACACTTACCATGTAAGAGCCCCAAGTCATAGGTTGTAAATGAGTTTTGGCCTGTTCTTATGACTGCTTCTTTAAACTGTGAAATTCTCAGACTCATAGCCTTGAATAACAAAGTCTGCATTCCTCATTGTTGATTTGATTCTTTCTCTATCACTCTTCTTCTCTCCTTCCCCCCACCAATTATGAAAAAGAAATAATCAGTTAATTCATTACATAGGTTGAAAATTTCTTGTTTACTTCTCATCTCTATTTGTTCCAGAAAGTTGAACAATGCATTCAGTGGATAAATGTTCATTGTTTCCAACTGAGAATGAAATGGAGGCATCTTGGTGATATAGTAGATAGGATGGAGGAATTGGCATCAGGAAAATCTGAATACAGCTTTGCCCTCAGGCATTTAGTAGGTATTTAAATTTTAGCAAGTTACTTAAACCTCTTTCAATCTCAGTTTCATCATTGGCAAAATGAGGATAATAATAGTACTTACTGGGTTATTACAAAGATGAAATGAAATACCAGGTAAAGTGCTCTGTAAAACAAAAGCATCAAAGAAGTGCTAGGAATTATTAACAAATGAAAAGTCAGGCAGCATCTCTATGATGCTAGACAATCAGAACCTAAAAATAACTAAGTTGATCAGTTTTGTTATATTTAAGGAGAAGGGAACAATCATTTATTAAGCATATACTGAGTTCTAGAAACTGTGCTAAGGGATTTCAGATATTGTATGATTTTATAATATATTTAGAGGTGTAATTTTTTTACAACTCTATGAATTAGATGCTATTATGTTCCTCATTGTACAGTTGAGGAAGCTGAGACAGACAGAGTTTAAATGATTTGCCCCAAATCACAGCTTGTAAGTGTTTAAGGCCAAATTTGAACTTAAGTCTTCCTGACTCCAAGCCAAATGCACTATACTGTGCACCACCCGTGCAAAGCTCAGACAAGTCATTTAACTTCTGTGAACCTCAATTTTCTCATCTGTAAAATTAGAGGGTTGGATTAGGAGATGTCTAAGGTCTCATCCATCTCTCTCTCTCTCTCTCTCTCTCTCTCTCTCTCTCTCTCTCTCTCTCTCTCTCATACACACATGTGTATATATATGTATGTGTGTATGTATGTATTCCTATTCAATACCAAACTGAATTGGATTGATTTGTTTTTTTTTTCTGGTAAGTGGGTATGGGGTGGGGGTGGGGTGAAATTTGGGAAGAGAGAAGAATGGATTGATATTATCAACATCTATTAATATAATCCAAGTTCCCCTCCCCTCCTTCTGAATCTAAGCTAAATATTCAGGTAGTCAGGGTATTTATGTCATACATTTCCAGTGAAACAATAGCCACCTGCACTACCACCCTATCACTAATCAGTATGCATTGCAAGCCCCTGTTCCATATTTAAAACTTCTTATTGAATTTTATTTTAATTTTCATGATTCACTATATTTTTAAATTCAATATAACTAAACCAAATTCCCTTGGCTACCCAATTTTTGTTATTTTCCTAATTATCCAGATACAAAATCTTGGAATTGTTGAGTCCTGTATCTCCTTTTCCTCCCATAGTCATTCAATTATCACATTCTGCAATCATCATATTTTGCAACAACCTCCTATCTGGTATCCAATCTCTTCTCCTAGATCCCAATACATGTTTTAAAACAATTACACTAGACTGATTGTTAAAAAGCACCTTCATCAAGTCCCTCTGCTAAAATATTCAGTAATTCTCAATTACCTGTGAGAAAAAGTTTACATTTTTGTTATTAAAGAACTTTGCTTGCTTACCATCTATCTTTCCAAGTTATATATCCTATTATTCCTAACAGAATCCCTCAGTTCCAGGCAGTGATATCTATGCAGCATACCCTAAATATGTGTTCCTCATCCCTACCTCAAGCTTTGTTTAGCCTGTTTCCTCACTCCTAGAAAGGCCTATACCTTAACTTTGACTACTGTCCAAATTCAGCTGAGACTTCAATTTTTTCATTATGTTTTTCCATTACCCTACTATCAACTTTCCCTTCCCAGAATACATATGACTTGTCACCTATAAAGTTAATTTTATATTTCATCTAATTTAAATAAAAGTAAATAATTATTATTATTACTATTCAATTATTAAGTGATGGGGATACAGAGATAAAAATGAAATCGTGTTATCATAAAAAACTTACATTTCCATTCATAGTCACTTTATAGGATAGGTTTTCAAGTATAGCACAAGGGCCTTTTTATTTTCTCTTTGGTACTTTGCTTTTAATTAGGGTTAATTGCCAATGGTTGTAGTGATGCCTTGGTGTAATGGGGAATGCGGATTTGAAGATCTTCCCTGTCTCTTGTATTGGCAATCAAACAGGTACTTAGTAACTTGTTTCAAGTTCGTGATTGTGTCAAGTATTAAGACCCAGAACTTGTGAATCCCACAGTGGGAGGAAGTTGCTGATGTAACAGGAAAGGGTGGAACAGGGAGGAGCTAATACCATGTATAAGAAAAAAGCCCAAGCTAGAGAGCCAGAATTGCTGAGAGAGAAAGAACTGTTAGGATCCTGAGAACTTCTGAGAACTGCTACAAATTGAGAACAGAATGAAGAACAGAATTCAGGCAAGAGCTGGAACCATGGAAGAGGAACCATGGAAGCTGAGAGCCAACCTTGAGTTAAGATAAAAAGTTCTCTTCTTGGGTAACCTGATGCTGCCTGAGAAGATTATGATTTACTGTGACCTAGGGGTGGAGAACTTTGACCTTTGTACTTTGTGTCCATTAAGGAGACAAGCCTCCTTAAGGATGATTGAATTAAGGACTTACCAAATGATTGAGTTACTAAATGATTATACTTTGTTTAAAACTATGTGGCCACTTTGGTAAAAACTATGTGGCCATTTTAGCGATAAGTTAATGTCTTATCAATAAGTTAATGTCTTAATCACATAAGTTATGTCATAACATTGTGAATTCTGCACTTTGATTTCTGTGAATGTTTTCCCTACTGAATAAATAGTTGACTATATTATGTAATCAGGACCTTGAAGCTGTTCACAGCAGCAGTCCTCTGGAAAGCTGCTTATGCTTGGCTTTACACTTGGTCACAGACAAATAGTTTAAATAGTAGGTGTTATAGACATAGATCTAATGCCAGTACCTACTTAATTTAGGTTCAATGTTGAGGTAAAAGGAGGTACTCTCTAATATTTAACAAAGGAAGTTTACTTTGCCCTAACATAGCAACAAAGATATTACATCTGGTAGGTCCTCCTCCCCTCCATCTGTAACCATACTTGATCAGTCAGTTATCAGGGTATGGACATTGAGGTCTCAGGCATGCACCAAGTCTAAGTATTCACACTGTACACATGGGGAAAATCAAGCTTCATGGAAGAAGCTGTATCAAGAAACTTAAATACTGGTCCTTTCACAGAGGTAAATGCCATAATGCAGATGATTGTGATTAAAATTAACTTCATGAGTCTTCTCTTTGTCTAATCAAATGTATAACTTATCAAAACTGACTAATTTTATGAAATAGTAGAATATTTCTCAGTTCTGAATGATTAAATTTAAAAATGTCCTTTGAACCTTAGGGAGGGAACATTTGCATAAGTTATATTATATATGTTCTCATCATAAAAGGAAGAAGCAGACGTCCTCAAAAATATCTTTTGATTTTTTCAACTCTATGCATAATGCTTATCTTATTCATCTAACCACGTTCTGGGTTTATGATACATTCATGTCACATGTAAGAAATTCTTGGAAAATTATGCACAAAAAAATAACTAAGGCAAGCTAGATACTAAATGCACCATCAAATACACAAAGTAAGAGTTTGCTTCTTGGCCCTATATCTGGCAATTCATCAGATCCTCAATGTTTTGATTATTATTGCAAAAATGAATCCATGGTTCACTGCCCCCCTACCCACATGCCAGGGGAGCAGTTCTTTTCTTAAGCACGATTCAAGAAAATCTGCTTGCTAATAACAATTTTGCTATTCCCTCCTTGCTCTGCTCTTACCTCCTGCAGGTTGTTGGAGCTAATGAGGCAGGGATATGTCCACAAACATATGGAGAGGAGGGAGACAGGAGAGTAAGAGAGAGTAAGCTCAATCTGGGGTTTGCTTAGGCCTGACTAGCAAGCCTCAGGACCAAGATATGGCTAAAAGAGCCCAAGAGCAAGTGGTGTCCAGGATCAGCCAGGAGGAATTAACTAAGAACAAGGGATTTCTGATGAGCCTTTCAGGGAGAAAAATACAATTGCTGTATAGGAAGCTTTTATCTGGTCTTGTTGCTAGGACCACTGGTGAGATTAATATCTCATAGGCTCTAATAGGCAGGAATACTCACAGAAGTCAGTATAAGTAATCCCAAAAAGCCGATATGGGTGAGAAAGTGATATCTATATGGATCTTCCTTTTCCTTATTGTTAGGGAAAATGATTTATCTACAGCTACATCATGCTTGAACTCCATTGAAATTTAAACCAAATTTAAACTCCTCTGTTTAGTTTTTAAAACATTTTACAACTTGGCCCCAATCTGTCTTTTCATCCTCATTAGATATTACTCTTTCTCCCATACTCTGAGATCCAGCCAAATTGACCTTCTCTCTGTTCCTCACTCATGACTCCATTTCCTGTTTCTTCATTTTATTTTATTTTATTTTTGCTTTTTGAATGGGAGGAGCAGGGCAATTGGGGTTAAGTGACTTGCCCAAGGTCACATGACTAGTAAGTGTTAAGTGTCTGAGGCTGGATTTGAACTCAGGTCCAGTGCTCAATTCACTGCACCACCTAGCCATCCCTCCATTTCCTATTTCTGTACCTTTGTATAATAGGACTTTTTCATACCTACAATGTATTTTCTCTTTACCTCTACCTCACAGTTAGCCTTTCTTTTGCTTTAAGGTGAAGCTCAATTCTTCTATATGAAATTTTTCCTGATTTTCCTGAGTTCTAGTACCCTCCCCAACTAGTTTTCACTTAACTCAATTGTGCATATATATAATTTAGTAACTTTATATTTATGCTGCATATATTTTAAATATATTTGTTGTCTCCCCATTATAAATTCTTCTGTGAACAGGGATTATTCCTTTCTTTGAATATCCTTAGTGTCTCACACAGAACATACATAGTAGATGCTGAATTCTCCATGAAGTGGAGGCTGAGACCAAGTCTGATTGATTACATCCACACCAGAAAATTGTTCCTATCACACACGAAAAAGGTGAAGAGAAAAAGAAGAGAGGTAGACAGTTCTCTGAGACCACAAAGAGCTTATTCACAAATGAATGCCTTTCAGCACTGGGCAGTCATTGCCATGACTGGGGTGAGCAAGTGATAGCACCTGAGATTTATCACTGATTGAACTTAGTCAGTTTTGCCCCAATGGATAAATTGCTATCAAGTTTCGAGAAAAGAAAAGAAGTGGATTTTGATGAAATCAGTCATTTTGAAATAATTGGGAGGCAATGAGGCATATTTAAAAGAATACTGGATTTTCAATCAGGAGTGAGACTGGAATTTCAATCTTGCCTCTGCAACTTAGATGTGTGACCATTCTACTTAGATTTTGTATGTACTTAGGCCCTCTAAAATCTCAGGTTTCTCATCTGTAAAATGGGGCTAATCATACTTTCAGTTTCTACCTTTGAGTACTGTTGTGACATCAAATGAGCTATGTATTTATAATGTTTTTGTAAAGCTAAGTGCTATCATAACAATAGCCGGCTTTTATATATTCCTTTTAGCTTATCAAATCATTTTATTTATACAGACATACATCTAAATCTATATAGATGTCAACTATTGTGTTACCTCTATCAGCTATGTAGGTATCAGAAATTATATCAACTCTGCAAACAATTTAAATATATTTGACCTTCTTAAAAATATCCATGTTAATAGGTAAACTAAAAAAAATGTTTCCCTGACCCTTTCTATACTCTCAAACTTCTGACTTAGTAACATTAGTTTCAGGAGATTCAGTTATATGACATCCTGTTGACTTCAAGCAAGAGTGACATTTTTCGTACTTTTTTCTGTCTCTAGTCTTTCATGCTTGAAATGGATCATATAAGAGGAGAGACTATTATTGAGCCCAACATTTTGATTGACCCTTGTTTGACTCTCAGAGAAAAACCCTGAGAAACAAGGACCTGGATGAAAATGCACACTTTTCATGACCAAATTCAAATTATAAATTTCCAGAGAAATTTCTTGGATTGAACCTTTTTTTTTCCTTGAGAAACATCTTTAATGTCTTCTTGTAAGATTCAGTTCTCTTCTTCCTTTAAAATGGAATCCCTCTATCTGTAGATATTATCAAGGAATCAATTAGAATCAACCAGAGTAACTTAATAATAAAATTAACATGGGCCATGAAATTTTTAGAATGTTTTTTTTCACTTCTTAGAATGCTTTACATAATTATAGTGATCATGTGCTCTAATCTGCTCATTTTACAAATGAGGAAACTTGAGTCCCAAATTCATTATTTGAGGTCACACCAATACAAGCTATCTAAAAGAGATATGTAGTATGGCATAATGAAAGGCATATTGGACTCAGGAAAGATCTTGTTTTAATTTATCCTCTGGTACTTCCTAGTTGTCTCCATGGATGAATCATTCATTTGTAAAATTGGACTACAAAACCTATAGCACTTACCTCATTTTCTAGAACTACCGTAAGAATCAAAGGAGATGGAAAACGTAAGATGCTCTATCAACGTCAGTCATTTATGTAGCTAGCAATGTTAGTTTTTCAATACCAAGCTTCTACTACCAAAGTCTATGCTCTTTAACCTCTGACACATTGCCTCCTGCCAGTGCAAAGTCTGGACTAGGACTCAGATGTGTTTATCTCTGAACTATTGCAAGGATGAGTCTCCAAACCACGATTAATGCAGGGAAGTTGAACAGGTCATTTTATGTGAAATGTACCTTGACAAGTATATTAAGATGCCCTACTCTCTCAAAATTTCAAATGCTTCCAACTCCTACCACTAGATCCTTTTGACTAAGCTCATGCCTACAAAAAGTCCCAAGTGAAAAGATATGTTTTAATGATCAGACTGTCACATCACAGAGAGCAGGGATTTGAGGGAATGGAGCATAGAATAGTTCCATTTGATGGAAGGGAGTGAATGTAGAGAGGTTCAGGGCAACCAGAACTGCCAGAGAGGGAAGGTTTGGTCCTGACTGAGAAGCACTGTAGGAGCAGCAGTAAAATCATGAATAAATCAGAGCGCAGTACAGAAAGTACCAATCAAGCAGAGACAAGTTGTGCCTCTGCTACTTAAGAATATCTGTGCCTTTGGACAAGTCACTGCCTTGCTCTGGGACTCCATTTTCTCATGTGTAAATTAAGGAGGTTGAACCAGATGAGTCTTAAGGTGCTAAGTCTGTGATGCTGTGAGAATTGTAGTGATTGACAAAGGGAATTGTCTAAATCTAAAGAGAGAGGGTCCGGCTAAGGTGTGATATATGAGCATGTGGAAACAATAGGTGCTTACCCTGCAGTTTTATCTAGGTCTGTTGCTGCTCTTATGTTGTTATCTTTCTTGAATACTTTTTTATTTATATCTTTTAACATCACCTAAATTACTCCCCCCCCCATAGCTCTCCCCTCCCAGAGAGGCATCTATATAACAAACAAAAAAATATTAAGAAAATAAGAGGGGCAGCCAGGTGGCTCAGCAAGTAAGAGCACCGGTTCCAGTGTCAGGATGACCTGGGGTTCAAATCTGGGCTCAGATGCTTAGCACCACACCCAGAAATAACTGGCCATGTAACCTTGAGCAAGTTACTTAACCCCGATTGCTTAAAAAAAAAAAAGAAAGAAAGCAAACAACACAAATCAATGCATTGAAAATATCTGAACATCCAAGCAATGTTTCACAGTGTGGATCTTTCACATCTGTAAAGTTCAGAGGTGTCTCCTCATACCTCTTCTTTGGAGCTGTCATCATGGTATCTTAATACTCGCACAAAGGTAGGACAGAAATATAGGGCAAAGTGAACAGGGTCTTATTCTTTGGATCCTTGTCTTCTCACAGAGTTCATATGTCCAAGTATTAAGGGAAATCTGTTGTGATTCTTTCCCTCTCTTGATTTTACTATCTTCTGATTTCACTCTCACACTTGAGGCAGAGAAACCCATATTTAAAGCAAGATGGCTTATGGGATACATCATAAAGGTACTGTGGAAGTATGGCTTGTTAGCACTCTTGGCTAACTGTTCATTGTAATCTGGCCAGTTCTGGGAAATCCAAGACATTCATTTCCAACTGAATCAACCTCAGTGAAGGGAAAGCAGTGAAGAACAATTATAGGGTCATGCCAACCACTTGGTCCACTTCATTGCATCAGAAATGGTGCTTCTAGGGGTTTCAGTGTTTCCAATGAAGGGCCCAGGGCAAGGCCTCTGGCTTTGATTCAGCTCTCCACTCATGCACAAACTCCCCACATACCCAAACCCATTCTCTCGATACAATGAAATCTTGTAACATGTTTGACCCCAACATGATATAGGCTCTATTCAATATCCAGGAAAATATTATAGATAGTCCTTATTTTATCATAACACAGCAGCTGTCTTGTTTTATAATGGCTATAAGTAAAAATAAATAACCAATTTTGCCTGAATGAAACAAAATCAATACCTCTCCTTTGCAGTACACTTCTCAGGAAGACAATCCACAAAAGTATTTCCTTTCTAAAAGTCTGATGGCAAATCACTTGGAACAATAAGGTCATTCTTTGCCATGTCAACAAAAAGAGGGGACAAGAACTTTGTTGAGATTATGCATGTGCTCAACAGGATTTCAGTTGCAACCTAAAGAAGTTTTTTTTTTCAGATGATTACAACAGATAGGTATCCTTGTGCCCCTTAGAAAAAACGAAAACTAATTCTTCTTTGTGACCAAGTATACCATAAAACAAGATTTATCTGTGCACTAGCAATATCTATTAGGTGCTTTTGGAATGGAGACTGGGTGAGCTATCAGGCCATTCAGTGAGACATTATCACTGGGAACATTCTGACACTTTCGATAAAAGCAGTGGCAGCAGCATCACTATAAAATCCATCTCTTTTATACTTCTTAAAACTCCCAAGTTTATATCACTAGTTATCAGGAAGAAATATGCCCATTCATCTTACAGGGATGCACCAACTCTTCTGATTTCCTGTGTAAATTTTTAATTGAGGTCTTCTGGTGATGTGAAGGGGAGCATAAATATTGTCAAGAGCATGGTCTGCATTAGAAATTGGTGAGTGGGGAAGTTTGGAAGTTAAGAAATGTCTGGCTCACAAGGTAAAATGATCCAAATTTCCATAAAGAGAAGACAATATTTATTCAAACAACTTACATGTGGTTTACTGGCCGCTTTTTTCTCTCTTTTCTTCTTCCTTTCTTTTTCTCTCTTTATAACCTTCTTTCCTTCTTTTTTCTTCTTTTTTCCCTTCTTCCTTTCTTCATTTCTTTTTCCTTTCTGTTTCCTTCTTTCTTCATTTCCTTTTTCTTTGTTTCTTTGTTTCTTTGTTTCTTTGTTTCTTTCTTTGTTTCTTTCTTTCTTTCTTTCTTTCTTTCTTTCTTTCTTTCTTTCTTTCTTTCTTTCTTTCTTTCTTTC
>NW_027185712.1:6011296-6017124 GCF_028583685.1 Petaurus breviceps papuanus
TTCTTTCTTTCTTTCTTTCTTTCTTTCTTTCTTTCTTTCTTTCTTTCCTTTCCTTTCCTCCCTCCCTCCCTCCCTTCTTTCCTTCCTTCCTTCCTTCCTTCCTTCCTTGTTTCTTTCTTTTCCTTCATTCCTTCACAGAACAACTTTTTTGGAAGGTTGGATTTTTAAAAATTTATTCAGAGTACTAAGTCCAGCTTCCCAGTAACATGCCAAGTCAAAGTCATTAAGACATAAATGATTTGTAACACTTGTTGACTGCTAGTAGAATGCATTACAATTTATTTAAAGGCCATCCAGTATGATCTGAAGTAAATGACATATTCATTCAACAAACATTTATTAAGCACCTACTCTCTGTGATTTTGCATTCTTTTGGAGGAAAGAAAAGTAACTACAGAGAAACAAAAAGGAATGTTTCCAAAATAAAGAGGCAAGGTGAGGATGAGGGAGACTATGGTTACATCAGAGTCAGTAGCCCTGGGTTCATATGCAAGCTATATTCCTTACTATCTGTGAGATCTTGGACTAGTAATTTAACTTCTCTGAGCATCAGCCTCCTCATCTTCTCATCTTCAAAATAAAATGATTGTGTGTGTACGTGTGCATGTGTGCACACACAATGTACTCCTTTGGCAGGCTGGCTAAGTCTATGTTACCTTCTCTCTGAAGATTTCATTTCCTACATTAAGAACTAAAAGAAATGCTATGTTTCATTCAGAAATTGTTGAAAATAAAAACTGAAAAGAAGATGAGTGCATTTTATATCTAAATTCATGGACCCTCTGAAAGCTATCCACAGACCCTCAAGTCTATGGACCTCAGCTTAAGAATGCATGGTCACTTAGAGTACTGGTCCTGTAATCCTGTAAACAGAAAGTAATTTCTGGAGGGGAGGTCATTTGCAATATTATATTCACTCACATGAAGCTCATTTTTTTAGTTGTTTAAAAGTAGACAAACTATTAAGCAAAAATACAACCACAGGAGTGTGTGTGTGTGTGTGTGTGTGTGTGTTTAAATATGCACTCACTTGACTCCTTTATCTGTATCAGTGTTATGGGAGTCCCACTATTGAATTAGTGCTTTGGGGAGAAAGAAAAGTAACTGTTCTTTTTCTCGTTTCCCTGGTTATTCAGGTTATCTTTACAGATATCATTAGTGCAGCTTATTTTTAGAGATATCATTACTGCACTGATGTTAATATCATGCTATTGTTGTTGAGTTAATTTAGTCATGCCTAACTCATCATGAGGGCATTTGGGATTTTATTTGCAAAGATACTATGATGGTTTGCCATTTCCTTCTCCAGTTCATTTTACAGATGAGGAACTGAAACAAACAAGGTTAAGTGACTTGCCCAGGGTCACACAAGTAATTAGTGTCCAAGTCTGGATTTGAACATAGGAAGGTGAATCTTTCAGACTCTGGGACAACACTCTATCTAACATGCCACCTAATTGACCTCTAATGTCATATATTATGAAGATTTTTGTTTAACCATTCCCCCCCCTAAAAATTAGATATGACTATAATGTGATGAAAACTACTAAATAAGTAATTTATTTTGTTAACCTTCATGATGAGATCTATTCTCTTACTTGTGAGTCAGAGCCTTCAAACTCAAATATCTATACTGGGAAGCACACTGAATTATAAATCCTAATTCAGAGATTCTATGTGTGTATTCTCTGGGTAACAGAGTTTAAGCATATGATCTAGATATTCACTCCCAGAATGTGACCATGACCTTTAGGTACATGGGCCAATATTATTGTCGAGTTCAAATCTGAATCCATATAGATTGTTTCAGGATTGGAGAATATTCGACAGATATAGTAAAAAAAAAATCTTTTTTTTTTTGATGTAGTGGAAGAAGCTTTAGATTGGGTTCTAATCTTGCCTGTCATTCATTAACTATGTGACTTTGTGTAAAGTACTTTACAATTATGAATCTTTAACTTCCTTATCTAGAAAATGGGAGAGTTGGATTAGAATTTCTAGATGGTCTTTTCCAGCTTTAAGTTTCTGTGAGTCTAAGTTCCTATTCAGGAAGTTGTTGATCCTTCTTTCATGATTCATTTCATATGAATGGAATTCTTCATACGGAACACTAAAACCCTTCATCTCCCCCTGGCTGCGTCTGTATGGCTGACCTGCTGTCTCACATTGGTTCTATCTGTAAGGCGGAATGTTTTGACTATTTGCAAGTTGATCTCCAAGCAATCAGTCTTATCACTGCAGGGTAGCTTCATTTCAGTAGTTAAGACTACTAGAACAACCTTGCTGTGAAATGGTCAGCCTTCATATTCTGTTCTTTTTGACATGGAAATGAAACAAACTTCATTGAGCCTACTGAGTAATTAGTGCTGAGCCATCATGATGGACTCAAAAAGCCCTAGACCAGTTATATTTTGTTTGATTTCATTGAGTCATATAGATATCATGCTTTAACACTAAGCAATTTAACATTCATAGATTTATTTCAGGAAAGAGTATATATCAGTTCATTAAGTATGGCCCACTATACTATTGCCCCTGGGCACCCACCCAGTGATATTTTTCTCCCACAGGGATTCTCCAAGGGTTAGAAGGGGAGACTCATCATTGAAGCATGATAGATTGGGTAATTACCCTGTCCGATTCACCAGCACATCTTTCCTCCCACCTTTAACTGTAAATCCCCATTCTTTATATTGTAAAATACAATGGAGAGGATTTAAAGGCATAACTTTTGTAAGGGAGGGAACAAGGATGAAATAGAAGTAAAGAAAGAAGGAAGGAGGGAGGAAGGAAAGGGAAAGGAAGGGAAGGGAATAAATGAAATTAAGAAAGGAGGGAGTAAATCATATTTAATGATTTATTTCCATAAAATTTGTTTCCTTTTGTTTATATATGTTGAGATAGTTTTCATGTTTTATGGATCCCATGAAAACCTAGCTTTATCTATTTTTTCTTCATGTTTTACCTTCCACTTTTATTTCCTCCATCTTCCTATCATCCCTTTCTTCTTTGTAAAGTGTTTATCTCATTTGATCCTCAAAACAACCATGGAAGGTTGGTGCTATTATAATCAAAATTTTACAGTTCAGGAAACTGAGGCAAAAAGTTAAGGAACTGCACAGGCTCACACAGATAGTAAGTGTATCAAGCTAAGAAAGAGTGTAGGCTCAAGTTAACCAAGGCCAAGGTACAAATTTATTATTATTACTACTTTTGTTTTCATCATTGGAAAGCCACATAATAGCACTAATATTTTATATATTCATAGTCTTTTATAGCAAACGTATTAAACATGGGCGTTGTGGCCTGAACGAAATACTTTCTTTCTTTTTTTTTTTTTAATTTTTAAAGCAATCAGGGTTAAGTAACTTGCTCAAGGTTATACGGCCAGTTATTTCTGGGTGTGGTGCTGAAAATATTTTTTTTTTATATTTTTAAGCAATTGGGGTTAAGTAACTTGCTCAAGGTTACACGGCCAGTTATTTCTGGGTGTGGTGCTGAGTGTCTGAGCCCGGGATTCGATCTCCAGGTTTTCTCAACACTGGAGCCGGTGCTCTTACTTGCTGTGCTACCTGGCCGCCCCCTGAACGAAATACTTTCAAGTGAGGCAGGAACATGAGTAAATGTAATTGGAAAATATTGAACAAAATAAATAAAAAATAGAATAAAACATAGATAATGTTAGTATGTGGTTTTCTAAGATGTTTTAGAGATCTTTATATATGGTTTTGTTGCCCTTGTTTATGAGTTCAACACCACTGTTTTACAATTCTTTGAGAATATTTGCACACATTTTATTTGATCTCAATAATTCTTTGAGTCAGAAAAGTATTTACATTCCCATTTTACATGTGAAGAAACAAACCCTCAGGAAGGTTAAATGCATGTCTAAGACTACAAGGTCAATAGATGACATATCTG
The DNA here is from genome assembly GCF_028583685.1 of Petaurus breviceps papuanus. NCBI lineage: Eukaryota > Metazoa > Chordata > Mammalia > Diprotodontia > Petauridae > Petaurus > Petaurus breviceps. The sequence goes on from NW_027185712.1 coordinate 6,015,218, forward strand.
GACTAGAACTTTAGTTTTCTTATTAAAACATCAGTACTCTTTCCACTTAACAGAGAACTTTTAAACCCTAAGCAGAGTCAGCAATGGGAGAATCAAGGTCAAGTACTGTGTTGGAACAAAGAGATCAGAATCAAAAGAGAATAGAGTTAGAAAGCACTAAAGAGTCAAACTTTCACCTAAACTAGGTAAATAATCCCTTACCTCCAGGTCCAGAAGCTTCTGGAAGCCCTAAGTGATACAGGTTAACTTTAATGACGACAGGGTTCCCCTTGCCTTCTCAGCCTGCTCTTCAGTGAATCAAAACATGGATGATTTCACAGAACACATGCCCACAACATGTATACAGTTTTGAAACATAATGTGGTTCTCTTACAATATTTTCATGTGGTTCTCTTACAATAAAATATTTTTGCTGCCTGTGTACTCTTCTGGGATTATTTTTTTAACTTTCTGTGCTTGGTATTTAATTATTTGTGTTCTTTCCTTTTAAGACAAAGGAAATTTTTCTGTCATCTTTAAATATAGGAAGGGATATGGCTGATTTTTTTTCACCTATCTTTTATCACAATATAGATTTTAGGGTTTGTATACACTGTCCCCCCACCATAATTCCCACAAATTGTACTGCTCTAATCTACTGGTTCATGCAATACATGGAACCTATGTCATCAATTTCAGTCACCTCCCTCCTCCTCCTCCTCTACTATGAGAAATCAATCTGTTTGAAACTGATGAACCCTTACAACTTCTAGCCAGACTTTCTGCTACCAAGTGGAGAAGTAACATTATGCATTGGAACTGAAATGGTGTCTTGGTATGTGTGTGTGTGATTAATTTCTTAGAATGATCGATATAAAGGTTGACCCACCCAAGAATAATAAGTATGTCCACTTTATCTCTCCCCTATTCCATACCAAAATAATTCTAGAATAATGTAGAAAACTTAGTTCTGATTCAGACATAATACTCCATATTCCCATAAATGGAGATAAAATACAATAAAGCCAAGTTTGTCATTGAAAAAAGCAGAATTTAATCATAGAAAGAAGCATCCTATGACATTCAAACCAGTGTTCTTTTGATTCTGAAGGATAGCCTACTAGGTTTTAGGAAATTAACATTATGAGAGTAAGAATTTTCTTCATGGAAATCCTGTATGACTGGTCACAGAGTGTCATACTTCCAAATTCTGCATATCACCATGCTCCTTCCCTTCCTCTTTGCAGGGCTCAGTTAAAGGGTTTTCTCCTAAATATTCAAACAGTGAAACCATGACATGATAAATCGCTGCTTTGTTGTTCAGCAAATATCATTATTCTCCTCACTTTACACTTGTGCTGCCTCTCTTTGCCCACCTTGAATACAAAAATAGAACTGAGTAAAAGAAGAAAGGGGGATCAAAAAGGTCAAATGGGGCTATGCTCCATTTTATAACCTTACAAACACTTTACATAAGACCATCTACCTTTTTCGGTACTTCACCATGTGTTTTACTGACACAGTGCTTTTTGGTTACTATATAGATGTGTCCTCATCTACACTAAAACAGAGGTTCACTCATTTATTCTCTGGGGCCCCAGATTCCTCTTGAAGGGTCTAACATTTTAATTTTATTCATACTCTGTGCTGAAGAAAGGGCTGCATTTATACAAAAACAGAAGTACTGACTAAGTCAATTCCCAGATCAGTCAAAGCAGTTTGTTCTTTATGAAACAGATTGGAAGGATGAATTCTTCTTGATTCAGCTAAACATTTTGGTTATACTTTTGTGAACACTTTACAGAGAACCACCTAACTACTTTGTTATGTCTATTACTTATATAATCCTACTGGCCTATAGTCTATTTTCAAAACTATATCTTCATATATATATATATATATATATATATATATATATATATATATAT
>NW_027185712.1:6017224-6120304 GCF_028583685.1 Petaurus breviceps papuanus
TATATATATATATATGTATGTATGTATATATATATATATATATATATCTACTTCCAAACTATATTTACACCTCATTTTAGACCTGATTGTCATATCAAAATTTTATCTATATTTGTCTGTTTTATAAATTGTTTCTAGAGGTAGAGGATGCCAGAAAGAAGGAATAGCTATGAGCCTGAGGTGAAAGGAACATGTAGCTCTGCAGTTAGTCCCTGAATTTATTTATGGGTGTTAGGGAGCAGCTTCAGTGCTGTCACTGGTCATTTTAGGTGTTGAAAATTGAGCGGAATTATCTTGGAGGAAGATGCATGGATGGAATCTGAACCATTTAGGCTGAGAAAAATTTGATTTGAATAAAGGATCTTGAATGAGATAGTGCACTGAGTCTCATGAAAGGGTATTGGGTCCCTGGAGAATTTGACAGGGTAAAAATAATATAAAGGATCAGTGAACAAAGAAGCATGAAGAGAATTAAGTGAATGAGGAGAAAATACTTGAGTGGATATGCAGAGTTCTGCCTGCTGAAAGAGTAAAAGTGTTGTGACCATCCTGGTTGGAACAAACAGAGGTTATAGCTGATAGAGGGACAGTATATGTGATTAATTGAGAAACCAATGTATTGTTTGTTACTAAAAAGAAGATACAATCTGTGTTGCAAAAGATGAAACTCCCAACTACTCTCAAATGAGAAATTTATATATATATATATATATATATATATATATACATATATATGTGATAGGCACACATGTGTGTGTGTATATAGATATATATGTTCCTACATTCTAATTTATATAAAACCAATATTTTTTTATCTTAGCTTTAACTAGGATCTACCAGGTCTGACTGGATTTTGCTTCTGATGACCTCATTAACTTCTTCAGAGGTGGGAAGTGCCTCAAACAGATGTCCTAGGACATGTGACAGTGTGAAGACAAATCACCAGGATACAGCTGCATAGACAGCTGTCCAAACCAATTAAAAAACAGATCTGTCCATTCCCCCTTGGCATCCTGGAAGATGGTGGGATTATCAAAATGTATACACCAACCTCAAATATGTCTTTTGCATAATAATATAATTTGATATTTTATGTGCACTCTAATCTTCCAGAGCACTCTACAAATATAAGTTCAGTTCTGGAGCCTTTATTGTGCACAAATAAGGCTTCAAGCTATTTAGGTATAAAAATGGATTGGGGCATTATTTTGATTAATTAATGAAATCTTCCAAAAACAATATAAGATATATGATCTATTATCCCATTACCTCTATTTTAAAGAGGAAGCCATAGAGGCTAAGAAATAAATGATTTACCCCAGGCTATGGATTCTTTGTAATAGGATGGATTGGGCAGCTTTAATATTCTGGGTATGAGCTAAATACCATAGGTATTACTGGTTGGCAACTTATTGCCAGAAAGCAACGTAATGATTTGTCTTTTTTAAATGTTAAAAAAGAAAAGGTTTGCACCTTTAAAAAATCCTAGAGAATATTTTTCTTGTCAGATTTCAAGTAAAATATGAAAATAATAGCTGTGGGAAGATTAATTGTAGCTTCCTTCAAAAAGCTTTCAAATGTTCTTTCATTTCATTTGATTATCATAACACCTCTGCAAAGTAAGAAAAAAAGAATCATATTTATCCCCATTTTCCAAGTGAGAAAACTGAGGTACAAAGAGTTTAAGTAATAATAGCTAACACTGAAAAATCAATTTAATTGTCTATTAAGTACTTTACAATATTGCCTCATTTTATCCTCACAACAACCCTGGGAGGTGGATGTTACAATTATCGCCATTTTATAAATGAGGAAACTGAAGGGGAGAGAGCTTAAGTGACTTAGCCATGATTTCACAGCTAGTAAGTGACTGAGACTGGATTTGAATTGAGAACTTCCTGACTTCAGATTCAGTATTCTATCTACTGTGCCACCAGATGCCTATAGATGGAATAACTAGTCCATAGCCATACAGTAAGTTATCAGCAGATAACAGGCCTAGAATCTAGGCCTTTCTACAACTACTTCAGTGTTTCTTGACCACGTGGTTCTATTTACGTAAGAAAAAGCTGCAGATGAGCCACATTCAATTTGGCATTGTGAACTGGAAGGAAGGAAGAATGTTAATAAAGTAGGCAGTCAACTTTTAAAAACATATAGTTATATCAGGGAGTATGATGTAATTGAAAGCATCTTCAACCAGGACAATTTGGATGGTAACCTTTGAAACAAGTCACTTCATACCTCTTGGTCTCATTTTCCACATCTGTAAAGTGGCAGGGGTAAAGACTGGCCTAACCTTAATCTTAAATTACAATTAGTGTTAGCACTAACAGAAACAGCATCAGAGCTCTTCAGAAGTAATTGATTAGTTTATTAGTCACTGAAATATTTAAGGAGGAAAGACATTGTATGAAAAGGGTAGATTATTAGGGTGACTTCAACCTTGTTGTCTTTTAGATGAATTTTTCTCTCTTCATAATACAGGAGGATGAAACCCAAGGTTATGTTTCATATTTTGGAAAGATCATAGCTGAGTTGCCTGGATCTACTAGGGATTTTTCCCGCTTTGGGCATTTCTTTGGGCTTTACCCTTTGTGGGCAATCCAAAAGATGATAGCTAGTAGAAGAATATATTGTTTCTATGGTTTCCTCACTCAAATATTTGTGTGTATGTGTGTGTGTGTTGCACCTGCCCTTTTAACTTTTCTTGATGGAAGAGTGTTGGTTTTCTGGTAACATTGAGACTATGGTGAAAAAGGTATTCAGATAGAGCTGCAGTCATGTTTCTGTTAAGCCAAATGTTCTTAGGGTCTATGTTCTTTTTTTAAGGACATTTTTGAGAGCTCTGGAAGTAATAGCCAGAGTCCATTATCAACTATCTGTAAGTAACTTTTTAAAATATTGGATCATATTTCTTTGTTTCATATACACACAATCCTCCCAGGACAAAATATAGTGATTTAAGTATTGGGGGAAAAATATTGACAATAAATTTGATGAAGGATAAGAAACTTATAATATACAAATTCATATAAAATAATTTTGGTATGATCTGCCTGGAGGGTACTTTTGTCATATTTATCTTCTATTCTATTAATTCTGCTTCAAAATCTTTGTTTTTTGGGTGGGTTGCTATTCCCTTCCCTTTCTTACTTCTTCCATTTCCCTAAATCTCATCAATCTATATCCAGTTCAGAACAAGTCCCACTCTGTCCAGAAAACTCATCATGATTCTTCCACCTTGCACTGATTGACTTTTCTTCCTAACGCTTTTAGTGAAACATTGGACATACCACAAACTAGACTTTAATTAAATAACTAACTTTTAACATCCTCTAATGCTTAAAGTCTGGCTTTTCCTCAAAGTATTCAACTTCCTTTGTAATAGAGGTCATACCTTATCCCTCTATAGTCCTCATAATAGACACTTCAAAAAATCTCCTATGGAATGATTTATTGATATTAATAATCAGTGAATAAAATTAATGGTTTAAAAGGTCAAATGATATTTTTCTGCATTGTAATAGATATAAAAGATATGGATTAATGTGACTTTCCTGTCAGTAGATAAATGCATGTGATAAGGAAGTGTAATGGCAAACAAAGTAGTACTTTGCTACTTGTTTCAGCTATTCAAGAGCCATCGAGTTTTGCCTTCGAGTGTATCAAATCTTTGTTGGAAACAATATACATTGTGTTGCTCCTAATAGGCCTAAGGGAGTTTGGAGACCTTCCCTGCCCTTAATAGGTATAACATAATCACATGGAGTCCACAGTGGGAGGAGCATACTGAAAGAGAGGAATAGTAAGAGTGGAACAGGAAGGGTGGAACAAGAAAGATGCAGCAGGAAGGAGCAGAGCAGAGAAAAGGTCAAGCAGAGCTGGGACCAAGCAGAACTAAAAGGAATAATGCTTGTGATTTCAGCCCTCTGTCTGTCTGTTCTGTCTGTGTTGATGTTCCTTTGTCAGAACAGAGCATTCTGTCTGTTGAAAGAGGACTTTACTGCTGTTACAGAAGCCCTGAAGGAGTTCTTTACTGTTGTTACAGAAGCCTCAGGACTTCATTATTGATTTGTGTTTGATTTCTCAGACATAAACCTTGTCTGTCGATTTGTGTTACTTTGTCAGACAGAAAGTGAATGGAGATGATAGTGCCAGCAATGTTCATAAATATTATTGTAGCTCTGTTAAGCTTTGTCTTCCTAGAAAGAGAAACTTCAAATGGAGTGGAGCAGTAATCTGAAGTGTATGAAACAGGAGTGGAGAACTGCCTATGTGTGAATCCAGGCAAGAGCTGAGAGCAGTCAATCCATGGAAGAGGAGACCTGGGGTTTGGAAGCCAGCCTCAAGTGAAGATGAAAGAGAACTTTACTTGGGTTCTCTGTATTAACTGATGACATTGTGATTTACTGTGACCTGGGGGTGGATGTTCAAGACTATGTGGCATTCTTAGTAATGATGTTATGTTATGTTGTTATGTTATGTTGTGTTGTGTTGTGTTGTGTTATGTTATGCTATTGTGAATGTTGTGCTTTAGTTTGTTGAATGTTTGGCTTTAATTTATTGCTGAATAAATAGAGAGTTCACTCTACTATGTGATTAGATCCTGAAAGTTATTTACAGCAGCAATCCTATAGAGAGTTTCTCATGATTGGCTTTATAGGAAGGAAAGTACAATTAGTCAATGACTCATAGAGAAAGAAGGATTACTTAAGAAGCATTACCTAAGGTAATTTCAGTGATGAGGAAACTGGTCCAGAAAAAAAAAAGTGATTTCCCACACATTCATTCATTGAGTTATTGGAAAAGCCAGGAATAAAATCCATGTTTCCCAATTCCTCATTCAGTACTTTCTACAGATACTTCTATACTTCCTCTTCTATATAGTAGCCTTAGTCAGGAATTTGAATTTGATAAGAAGAGGAACCCAAGAAAAGATGATTTTGAAGAATTAGAGCCTCTGAATCCTTTGTAATTGCACAGATGGCAGGTCAGAGTGGAAAGCAATGGCCATTGTCACCAGAGAACTCTCTGTAGTTGAAATTCAGGCATAGTCTGTTACCTCTAAAGAATAAATTATGTGTGAATAATGACCACAATATCATCTAAATGAAAGAGATCTTAGATAAAAGCCAAAAAAGTAATTCATCATCATCATATTATGCATCATATAGCAAAGATATCAACTTGAAGATTTTCTCAAAATTGTGAGAAATCATGACTTAAAAAAAGATTAAGAGAAGATGAGAAAAAAGTATATGATGCAGAATATTCAAAGCAATTCAGAGTTATGGCTAATTTAACTCTGTTTTCATTATATGGCCACAAAACCTTTTTTTTAAAACCAATATAATCTTTTCCTTAAGAATTTCAAAGGAAACCAGTAGGCATTTCTTAAGCAGATTAAAACTCCAAACTTAAAAATTAATCATAGATGAGCCTTCATATTTAACCTGAATCAATCATCACATGATTATGCTCAGTGATTATACAGAGTACCCAATACCAGTTTGTGTTCCAGAGTTAATGCCAAGCTCTTTAAGAGCTGACTACCTCTTAGTCTGGCTCCTTTGTGGGTGACAGAACTGCTATATTTAGTCTAACAGTATGGTTCATGAGAATTTAACCATTTTGCCTTGACTCTACCCCTATCCCAGACTTATAACTTGATATTATGAGTCCTTAAATTTTTTATAACAATATATCAATATATATTCCCTTTGTGATGCTATGTATTTTATTTTATGCCTTTAAAACATTTTTTACTAAGTCCATAGACTTCATTCATCTGTCAAAGCAGTCTGTGCTACAAGGAATGCTTAACCAAGGGGTGGGAATCCTGTGGCCTCAAGGTCAGATGTGGCCCTCTAGGTCCTCAAGTGTGGCCCTTTGACTGAATCTAAACTTCACAGAACAAATCCCCTTAATAAAAGGATTTGTTGTGTAAAACTTGGACTCGGTCAAAAGGCCACACCCAAGGACCTAGAAGGCTACATGTAGTCTCAAGGCTGCAGATTCCCAAGCCCTGCTAGTAACCACTAATTCTCTTTCCATTTTTCTGCTACATTTCAAAGATGTTAGGTAACACAAACATGGCATATCTGTGGATGGTTCTAGGAAGATGGATAAAACATGATTAATTTGGCAACCACTGTGTTGGCCAGGTGCTCATAGCTTTTACCAGACCAAGAAGCTCAGAACTCTTTATCTACAGGCAAGTTAAAATCAGAAACAATCCAGGAGCTCAGATTCAAATCTTGAAGGCAACAGTGGAGCCCTCTACTAGGGATCTGGATTTTATACTCATTATTTTTCAAAGTAGTTCCATCTCTGCCAGTGAGTGTAGGCTGTGCTCTGGCCAGTCCTCCATAGGCTTACAACAACATACACTCCAAGCTACCTTCTAGTCTCTAAGTCTGCTGTCTTATCAGGTGAAACAGCTGAAGGGGAAAAAGGCAATTACCTTAAATGATAATGAATATTTTGTCTTTTCTTATCTTTCCTTTGAAAATTCTCATACTCAGGATGAATTCTCTTTTCTTCTCTATTCATCATCATACTTGGTCATTTCTCACATCTAGCTTCCTCTTTGTGTGTTTTTGACCACAGGCTTACATTCAACTACAAACTACACAGAAGGACAAGGGGTAGAATGAGAGTCATCGTACATTTGTATTGAAGGAAGGGATTCTTAACCTTTTTTATGCCATGGACAATTTGGTGAACTACACTGATGTAGTCAACAGACTCCTTTCCAAAATAATGTTTTTAAATATATTAAAAATACAGAATATTACAAAAGAAATTAATTACATTGAAAGTAAGTTATCAAAATATTTAAAAATAAGGGTGGAGTCAAGATGGCAGAGTAGAAGCAGGACCTCCCAGTGGTTCCGACATCCACCTTCCCAAATCCATGTAAAAAGGAGACTCTGAACAAATTTTGGAGCTGCAGAACCCACAAAATGACACAGAGAAGCTAACCTCCAAACAAGGAAAAGCCCGGCAGGCCGGCAGGAATCAGCCAGCACAGTGCTCTGGGAGCCCAGCCCAGCCCCAAGCCAAGGCTTTAGCCCCAGGGTGGGCCTGACCAGCCGCAGGCCAGAGGGACTCCAGATCAGCAGCACATGTGGCCCTTTCCAGAATTATCAACACATAGATGTGAAGGACAAAGTTAGAGGTCAGTGCAGTCTGGACTTTGGGACCCAGTAAGTGGGAATGTGTGGCTTTTGCTCCCAAGGCAAGAAGCCACTGAGGTGCTGGCACAGCCAGCCAGCACCATATGGCAGCTTCAGCTCCTGGCCTCCAGAGTGTAGGGGGACCAAGCACCAGTCTGAAGGATAATCGCTCTTGCTTTAACCTGCTTGGATCTGGATTGCAATCTAGGTTAGAGGTCCTGAGGTGTGTGTCCAGCTTGCCAGAGCATGTGGAGGCCTCAGAGAAGGCACCCATCTAATACCTCCAGCAGCTGAGAAAACCCCAGTGTTTGGGATGAAATCTCCCCTGTCTGGTGGCAGAGTTCTACTATGGCAAAAAGCCCAGGGGCAAGTCACTGAGGGGCAACATGACCAGGCAAAAGAAACAAAGCAGACAGAAGATTCCAACATTAGACTCCTATCTAGGGGACAAAAAGGAGCAAAGCATGGAACGGGAGGAAGACAGTGAAGTCAGAACTCCTGCACCAAAAGCTTCAAAGGAAAATACGAGCTGGTTACAGGCCGTAGAGGACCTTAAGCAGATAAGAGAAGTGGAGGAAAAACTGGGAAGAGAAATGAGAATGGTGCAAGAAAATTACAAAATGAGAGTCAACAGCATGACTGAGGAAAATAACACCTTAAAAAACAGACTAACTCAAATGGCAAAAGAGGCTTAAAAAGGCAATGAGGAGAAGAATGCCTTAAAAAGCCGAATTTGGCAAAAGAATTTCAAAAGCTCAATGAGGAGAATCATTGCTTCAGAATTAGATTGGAGCAAATGGAAGCTAATGACTTTATGAGAAATCAAGATGCTGTTAAACAGATCCAAACAAATGAAAGAATAGAAGGCAATATGAAATATCTCATAGGAAAAAACACTGACCTGGAAAATAGATCCAGGAGAGATCATTTAAAAATTATTGGACTACCTGAAAGCCATGATCAAAGTAAGAACATAGAAATCATTCTCCAGGAAGTTCTCAAAGAAAACTGCCCTGACGTTTTAGAACCAGAGGGCAAAATAGAGGTTGAAAGAATCCACTGATCACCTCCTGAAAAAGATCCCGAAAAGAAAACTCCTAGGAATATTATAGCCACGTTCTGGAATTCCCAAATTAAGGAGAGAATATTACAAGCTGCCAGGAAGAAACAATTTGAATATTGTGGAAACAATACCCCAGGATCTGGCAGCTTCTACACTGAGGGATTGAAGGGCTTGGAATATGATATTCCAGAAGTCTAAGGAGCTGGGATTAAAACCAAGAATCACCTACCCAGCAAAACTGAGTATCATGTTTCAGGGGAAAATATGGTCATTCAGTGCAATAGAGGACTTTCAAGTATTCTTGCTGAAAAGACCAGAGTTGAATAGAAAATTTGACATTCAGATACAAGAAGCAAGAGAAGCATGAGAAGGTAAACAGGGAAAAGAAATCATAAGGAACTGAACATTCCTAGATGGAAAAACAATAATTGTAACTTATGAAACTTTTCTCAGTAGTTGAAGGGAATAGAAATACATATGTGTCTATATATGAAGGTATATGGGCATATAATTACATATGTGAATATGTGTATATATGTTTGCAAGTATACATAGATAGAGGCCACAGAACCAATTTAACAGGAAGGGATGATACTTAAAATTTGAAATTAATAGATGAGAGAGGAATATTATGAGAGGAGATGGGAAGAGACAGAATGGGGTAAACTATCTCATATAGAAGAGGCAAGGGAAAATGGTTACAATGGAGGGGAAGAATAGGAAGGCAAAAGGGAATGGGTTAACCTTATTCCCATTGAATTTGGCTTGAGGAGGGAATGAAATACACACTAAATAGAATATCTCACCTTCCAGGAGAGTAGGGGGGGAAGGGGATGAGAGGGGAGATGATGGAAGGGAGGGCAGGCTGAGGGGGAGGGAAGATGGAAGCACCCATTTTTGAAAAGGGACGAGATCAAAGTAGAGAATAGAACAAGTGCGAGGTGGGATAGGAGGGAGGGAAATATAGTCAGTCTTTTCTTTCTTAATATATCTACTATATTATTGTTTTGCATTAGCCACAGATGTACAACCTATACTGAACTGCTTATCTTCCCAGTAAGGGTGGATGACAAGGGAGGAAGGGAATGAATCTGGAATTCAAAGCTTTAAAATCAAATATTCAAATATATAATATTATCAATACTATTTTACATGTAATTGGGAAATAAGATATGCAGGCACTGTGGCATAGAGATCCACTGGAAAAGTCAAAAAGGGTATGGGAGAAAATATGGGAGAGAACAGATTGGAGGAGGGGATATCCTGTGGGACTGCTATTTTAGGGCAGTGGGTAGGCGAAAAATGGGGAGAAAATTTGTAACTCAAAATCTGGCGGAAATGAATTATGTAAATCAGAAATTAATAAATCATTTGAAAAATAAAACAATTTAAAAAGACTATGTATTAAGGCTATTAAGGTATAAAAACCTAAATGCAGGAAAGTGGACATATTAAATACAGCCTTTACTGACCACAGTGAAATAAATTATATTCAATAAGGAAAATATTTTAAAATATAATATGCTACATTAAAAGCCTCTGTTTTAAAGCCATTGTTACAGCATTTCCTTTAATAATGCTATTAGATGGTAGAAAAGCATAAGATATAGAATATTCAATGCATAGAATTCTGGGTAACTTATGTGATCACAAACCATTATGTGTGTGTGTGTGCGCATATGGGTGTGTGCATGTGTGTATGTGTGTGTAACAATTTAGAGAAATCTGCAAGCTTCTCTTCAGCAGATTTTAAATTCGATTAATCAATAAATCCAACAATCCAACAGTCATATCCCCTCTCCTTTACCTACCATATATGCTCTGGAGAATTCAAGAGAAATATAAAACATGATATGTGCCCTCAAGGACTTAAGAATCTAGTTAGGAAGATAAGATAAACACTGGAGGCAACAGCAAATAAAACCAGACAGTGGAGATAAAAGGGACAATTGTGCAATATAAGCTGTAAATGATATAAGATTTCAGAAATTGGAGAAAATATTGATAGCTTGCAATTCTGGGAAAGGCTTTTTTTTTTTTAAAGACAGAGTAAGTAAAGGCTTAGCTGGGGACTAAGGATAAGCAAGGATACAGCAATTAGAGCAAAAAGCATGAACAAAAGCATGGAATTTAGAATGAGAACATTGTATGGTTTGTGAGGGGTAGAAGGGTGGAGAAAAATACATTGTTTGGGGAATTATTTGTCATCATTGTTTGACCAAAGTATATCACTGACTGGATTAATTTGCCAGATTATTTTTAAATCATGGAGATGTGATCATATGAAACAATATCAATTCACCTTACAGATTTTGGTCATTAAGATGAGAGAAGATTGACTTAGTTGGGGTTGAGGGGAAAATTGATTTAGTGGTCATTATAAGATGTAAGAATATTTGAGGCTGTGGGTAATGGATACATGATGAGGGGTGACCATAGGAGGAGTAAAGAGGCCAAAAGTAGACATGACAGAGTCGGCTGGGGTGGGATGGGGGGGGGGAACTAATATTTCTACACAGTTTTACTTCTAGGGTCAGGGAAAGCTTTTCACAGGATATAGCATCAAAAATTAATTCAAAGATATTATGAAAAGTAAAGAGGGGTGAGTGCATTTCCCGTCCCCGAGTCAATAATTGGGGCAGTGGATATCATATTAGGTTGAAAGAAAGGAGATCATTTTTCCTTCAACTATGTGCTTGAGGAGAAGAGGAAACTGGGCATAGTCTAATTCTTTATATTTTAGAAGAACTGATTTTAGAGAGTCAAAAGAAAGATATGTGAGACTTCATGGTCTATAGTTAACAGTTTTCAGTGTCAAAAGTTCATTTATATAGGTCAGGTTGGAACTGCCTCAGTTGGCAACCAGTGTTTTTTTCTCATAATTATTCATTGTTAAAATTAAAGTGATTTATTTTTGCATTAAAAATTGAGGTCCTGACTGTGCACAGACATTTAAATGTGGAAATGATTCTTTTATTAGTAACAAGTTATTTCCTATCTTTAAACGTGTAATCAATTTAATTATCTGCATGTTATTATTTGGTTCAGGGGTGGACAACGCGTGGTCTCAAGACCACATGTGGTCTTTCAGTTCCTTGGTTAAGGACTTTTGACTGAGTCCAAGTTTTACAGAAAAAATCCTTTTATTAAGGGGATTTGTTCCGTGAAGTTTGGATTCAGTCAAAGGGACACATCTGAGGACCTAGAGGGCCACATGTGGCCTCAAGGCTACAGGTTCCCCACACCCAATTTGGTGCTTGCCATGTCCATTTGCTCTACACTCAACTCCAGTGGTTATGGTTGCTTCCAGCACCAAAGATAAACTCCTCGGTTTAGTTTTTAAAACCCTTCACAACTTGACCCAAATCTGTCTTTTCAACATCATAAATATTACTCTTTCTCACATTCTCTGATATCCAGCCAAATTGACCTTCTCTCTGTTCCTCACTCATGACTTCATTTTCTATTTCTGTGCCTCTGTACTGGCCTTTCTCATGCCTATAATATATTTTCTCCTTACCTCTACCTCATGGAGTCAGTCCTTCTTTTACTTTAAAATGAAGCTCAAGTAAAATCTTCTGCATGAAACTTTTCCTGATTTTCCCAAGTTCTAGTACCCTCCCCAACTAGTTTGCACTTATAACTCATGTGTGTGTATGTATAATTGATCAACTTTATACTTATGCTGTGTGTATTTTATATGTATTTGTTGTCTCTCCATTATAAATTCCTTTGTGAACAGAGTTTATTCCTCTCTTTGAAATCATATCCTTAGTGTCTCACACAGAGCTGGTATGTAGTACATGCTTAATAAGTACTTTTTGATTGATTTAATTACTGGAAAAAGAAGAAGTAGGAAGAGATGATCTCAAAGGCAGCTCAAAATCTCTGATAGAGTCCTCCAGTAATTTTCCTACTCAGTGGTCACCACAACTATAACCACATTTTGAAAAGTGCTAACTAATATAGTGTTTGTAGACAGTCTACAAATTTTGTGACTCTTTGCGCCCTCTATTCCCTTTAATGTAACATGGCCACTATCAATTGCAGAAGAGAAAGGAGCTGAATGAGACTGAAAGCCATTTTGTATTTTGCTTTGCTTCACTGGTTGCCATAATCAACATAATCATCACCAAGTAGTCAGCCTACTGGTCATTAGTTTCCCTATACTTTGCAGACCTGGACCTATAATGGGAAGCAAAGAAGTACTTAGCACCTTGTATCAGCTACTATAAAGGCACTCACAAGCAGTTTTCCAGAAAAATGCTGCTGTGAACAGCTTTCAAGGTACTGATTATATAGTATAGTGAACATTCTATTTATTCAATAACAAATCAGAGCAAAACATTCACAGAAAATCAAGATACAGCATTCAGAATATTACAACTTATCACAAAAAATCAAAATATAGCATTCACAGCAACTTATCACTAAAATGGCCACGTAATTTTCAGTACAGTGGTCACATAGTTTTGAACAAAGTACAGTCATTTAGTAAATCAATCACTTAGTAACTCAGTCTTCCAATCATCCTTAAGGAGGCTTGCCTCCTTAAAATACAAAAGTCAAAGTACTCCACCCTGGGGTAGTCTCAATTGGAGATTAGACTCCAATCATAAACCAAGTATATTCATTTAGTCAATCACAAAATCCTTAATTCAATCACAAAGTACAAAAGCCAAAGTTCTCCACCCCTAGGTTACAGTAAGTCATAATCTTCTCAATCAGTACACAGTATCCAAAAAAAGTCTTCTTTCAGCTGGATTTGAGGCTGGTTCTCAGCTTCTCTGGTTCCCCTTCCATGGTCCCAGGTACTACCTAAATTCACCAAACTGTCACCTGGGTTCAAAGGCAGACAGCTCCCAGCTCTTTGTCCAGCTCTCTGTGCAGTTCCTGTTCCACACTGAAGCTCACAGTGTCTAGTCCACCTTAAATCCTTCACAGTCTCTATTACTGGGAATTCAAGGCTTAACATAGCGACAAACAAAGTACTGACACCACAGTCATGTTTCCTCTGGCAGCTCTGGCTGGCCCTCAGAAGAGGCTATGCCATCACAAGTTCCCAGGAAATTCTGACTTTCCCAGCTGGGGTGTTTCCTTATATATAGCATTTTTCCTCCCTATTCAGCCCCTTCCTGTTACATCAGCAACAGGGTTTCATACCTTTTATTTCTTTAACAGAGGCTTAATTTGAAACTAGGTGCTAAGTGCCTGTCAACTTGGCAATACAAAAGGATCTTCAAATTTAATTACCATTACAGATACTTAGGTATTTAGCACCTTGTTTGAGCCCCTTGTGATTTGAAAGTGGGAGAAACTTCATGATGCAACAAAAAGGGATGGAACAGGAAGGAAAACCACATATATAAGGAGGAGCACAACTGAGAGGGAGCAGAACTGAGAAAGGGAACAGTTGTGGAGGCCAGAAATTCTGTTTGTCTGTCTGTTGTTTTTGTGATACTTTGTACAGAAGCCCTGGGATCCTAAAGCCCTGAAAGAGGATTTTCTTGTCTTTTTACAGTAGTGCTGGAGGAGGGTTTCAGAGGTCCTGGGACTATATAAAGATTTGAGTTGAGTTCTCAAACCTTGTTTGTGGGTCTGTGATGATTTCACAGGCAGATAATGAATTAATGATGGTTCCAGCAATGTGTATGAATTGTTTTGGCTCTGTTAACCTTTCTCTTCCCAGAAACAGAAACAGCAAAGGACTTGAGGTGGACTGGGAACTGTGAGCTTCAATATGAAATGAAAACTGAACAAGGAATTTGATGAGGAGCTGGACAAGGAACTGAAAAAGGAGGTGAGAGCTGCCTACCTATGAATCCAGGGAGCTGGACCCATGGAACAAGAACAATGGAATTTGGGAGCCAGCTTTGAGTCAAGATGAAAAGACCTCTCCTTAGTGCTGACTGACAAGATCATGATTTACTGTGAGCTAGGGGTGGGATAACTTTGTACTCTGTACCATGTATCCCTTAAGGATTATTGAGTTAAGGATAATTGGAGACTAATCTCTAATCAAGAAGATAGAAGACTTTTTGACTGAGAGATTAAGACAATATGATCTAGGGGTGGGAAAACTTAAACCTTTGTGCTTTGTGTCCCTTAAGAAGGATTGCTCCTTAAGGATGATTGGTTTAAGGACTTACTGAATGATATTTTTTCTTTTAAAGTATATGGACACTTTAAGTAAAAACTCTGTGGCCACTTTGGTGATAAGTTGTTATGTCATATCATTGTGAATGCTGTATTTTGGTTTCTGTGAATATTTTCCCTTAGTTTATTGCTGAATAAATAGAGAGTTCACTATACTATGTTAACAGAATCTTAAAGATAGTCCCAGCAGCAGTTCTCTGCAGAGCTGATAGGGCTTGGCTTTACAGAACCTCAGAAAACAGACACAGTATGCAACTACAGACTTGAAGCCTTTTTAGTCTGGCTAACATATTGAAGTTTGTTCCATGTAGATAAAGCCTTTGATAATGGAAGATCACTTTCCCATAAAATGAGTCATAAGAACTGGACATTATAAAGGAACCATAAGTGGTTTCATAATGCAATAATTTTAGCATTCACTTATTTGATTTAGTTGTCATCAGTCCCTTTTATTCAGGATGCTCCATTAATTGGCAAGCTAAGTTTGTCCTAATTTGATTCCTCTGGATGGCATTTTTTTGAACTCTAACTGACAAGGACAAGTATTTCAATATCTCTATTTTTTAAAACAGTAAGAAAATATGTTTTCTTTTCATACACTACAAAATATTCTCATTTGATCAAGGTATAAGATCACCAAACAAAATATCCCGCAATTTTTCATAGTTCAGTCATAGATGTTTCTTTAACTTTTAATATATTTCATACTTAATTTGGTATGTCATTATTTGGGACCAGTTTTTCTGAATTCTAATTATCTAATGTCTAGAGAAATTCTTTTGTAAGACAATTGTAGGCATAAAGTTGAGTTATAAAAGGGAAGTCTTTATTTTCTTCTTCTTCTGAACTTCCCCTAAAAAATTGTGAACTATATCTGCCTTTCCATTAATCTAATAGTCTATAGAGATCATAATAATATGGGAAATTTAAAAGTACCTGTAAATAAAATATATAAAAAAGATCAATCAAGACAAATTTTGGAGAAAGGGAACAAGCATTTATTAAGAAGCCTCTATGTTCTGGGCACTATGGTAAGTGATTTACAAGTATTGTCTGTGAGATAACTTTCCCTATTCTATCTCTCCCTTTCTCCTCCCAATATATTCCTTTCTCACCTCTTAATTTTATTTTTTAGATATTATCCCTTCCAATTCAACTCATCCTGTTCCCTCTATATATACACATACACACATACACACACATATACCCTCCTATACATCATATATATGTATGTATACATATCTGCATATATTTTCCCTTCAGCTATCCTCATACTGAGAAAAGTCTCATGAGTTACAATTATTGTTTTTCCATGTAGGAGTATAAATAGCTCAACTTTCATAAATTCCTTATGATTTCTTTTTCCTGTTTGCCTTCTCATACTTCTCTTGATTCTTGTATTTGAAAGTCAAATTTTCTGTTCAGCTCTGGTCTTTTCATCAAGAATTATTGAAAGTCCTATATTTCACTGAATAACCATATTTTCCCCTGAAGCATTATATTAAGTTTTGTTGGGTAGGTGATTCTTGGTTTTAATCCTAGCTCCTTTGACCTCTGAAATATGATATTCCAAGCCTTTGGATACCTTAATGTAGAAGCTGCTAGATCTTGTGTTATCCTGATTGTGTTTCCACAATACTAATTATTTCTTCCTGATACCTTGCAATATTTTCTCCTTGACCTGGGAACTCTGGAATTTGGCTATGATATTCCTAGGAATTTTCTTTTTGGCATCTTTTCCAAGAAGTGATTGGCGAATTCTTTCAATTTCTCTTTTGTCCTCTGGTTCTAGAATATCAGAGCAATTTTCCTTGAGAATTACTTGAAAGATGATATCTAGGTTCTTTTTTTGATCATAGTTTTCAGGTAGTACAATAATTTTTAAATTATCCCTCCTGGATCTATTTTCCAGGTCAGCGGTTTTTGATTGAAATGAGATATTTCACATTATCTTCTATTCTGTGGAATATCAATTTATCAACTTCCTCAAAGACAATGACCTCTGGATTTAATCTATCTCAAAGATACTAAGGTACAGGCATATTTTTGATAGACCAATAGTACACTACTTCTCTTTTTTCCCACTTCAATTAATTAATCTGTTCCAGCCCCTACCTTCAATCAGGAGCATTTAAGTCAACTTTCTCCTCCCATGACTGCCCCACATTCACACTAATACTACTAATAATAATAATGATATTAATCTCTGACATTTATATAGATCTTACTTTGTGCAAGGCACTAGGATGTAGGTGCTATTATTATCCCCTTATCTATTTATTCATTTATTTTTAGTTTTCAATGTTCACTTTTATAAAATTTTGAGTTCTAAATTCCCCCCTCCCTCCCTTACTCCCTTCCCAAGATGGCATGTAATCTGATATAGGCTATACATGTACAATTATATTAATCATCTTTCCACAATAATCATGTTGTAAAGAATCAGAACCAAAGGTAAAAAAACACAAGAAATAACAAACAAACAAAAAAGAGAGAAAAAAGCATGCTAAAAAACTGCATTCAGACTTCATGATTCTTTCTCTCAACATGGATGGCATTTTCCATCTTTAGTCTTTTGAAATTGTCTTAAATCATTGCATTGTTGAGAAGAGCTAAGTGCATCAAAGTTGGTCATTGTACAATGTTGCTGTTACTATGTACAATGTTCTCCTGGTTCTGCTCACTTTTCTCAGGATCAGCTCGTGTAAGTCTTTCTAGGTTTTTCTGAAATCCACCTGCTCATCATTTCTTGTGCCACAATAGCATTCCATTACATTCAAATACCACAACCTGTTCAGCCATTCCACAGTTGATGGGCATCCCTTCAGTTTCCAATTCTTTGCTATCACAAAAAGCTGCTATAACTATTTTTTTGTACATACAAGTTTTTTTCCCATTTTTATGATCTCTTTGAGATATCATCCCCATTTTAGAGACCAGGTAACTGGGGCAAACAGAGGCAAAGTGACTTATCTAAAGTCACACAACTCATAAGTGTCTGAAGTGAAATTTGAACTCACATCTTCCTGACTGCAGGCCTGGTGTTCTATCCACTTCCCCACCTAGCTGCCTTAACACAAGTTTCTGCCATTTACCCCCACTATTGGTCATTTCTTCCTCAGACCAATACTGTGTAACCACTCTCCAGATAACATCTTTCAATACTTATCATCATTCCTTGGAGCTAAAAAGCTGCTTCTTCCACCTCTGCCCTCCATATGAAGAATTTCTTTCTTATTATATATCTCTCCATCCTTGACTGTATTTCTGTGCCTTCTCTGTGTCACATTCTTCTGACCTCCAACCCTATTACACAAATCACAATTCATTTCTGCCTCTTACAAAGATTTTTCTCCTTTGTCTTCCATTCAAAGCACCTTTTAAAAATAGATTTTTTAACAGTACATTTTTGTCTTTATATCACTTAGATTCCATACTATAGAATATAATATACTGTTCACAAAAGGACCAGAACTGCCCATGGGTCAGTGAAAAACATCCCTATTCCCAGATAAAATAAATTATATCTGATTCTGAAAATGAGTTGGTAGCCACATTTTCATATAGTCAGGTCAAGTCATTATTATCAATATTGGATCATTTGCAGGATGTGCATTGGTAGACTATTTTTATTGATTGTGCAATTCTACCCTGCTTAGGAATTGTCCCAAGAAGGACAGAGAGAGGGAGAAAATGAATTCCTACCTGGATTTCCAGAGAGATGTGTTAGTCTCTGAGGATCGATGTTAGGTATAATGACCCACAAGATCTGAGAGAAAACCAGCTTTCATGCACCATTAGGCATTACACAAAGACACCAAATTGTGATGAATATTAATATCAAACAAGAGGGAACTCATATATTCTCAATGGCCAGTATTCCTTTCTCCACTGTTCAGCCACAGACATATTTGAAAAAGCTATCTTTTAGTGACCTATCCCTATAAAACTGGTGTTATTTAACTTAATTCATTCATGTGAATTACTAATTCTAAGCAATTTTTTCCATGTATTATAAGCTAATTAACTTAATTAGGATGAATCAAGGCATAGAAGTAGAGCTGGGAGGGACATTAAAAGCCATCCAGTTTAACCCCCTCATTTTATATATTGAGTATTGAAGCATAAAGTAGTTAAGTGATTTGTGTGAATTCATGCACATAGTAAATGGCAGAGCAGGATTCAAATCTAAGTTCTTTGACTCTGAACTCAGTACTTGAAACCCTACTGAATGGAGAGTCCAGTGGAATAAGGGTCTCCATTTCCATTATAGTTATGTAAAAGCAGAGGGATCCCACAACAGGAGTTTGAGGAGGAACTAAGATGCTATCAGATGTACATATGGTTAGTTTGTTTCTTTCTGAGAGATGTTCTTCCCTGTCTCTTTCACCTATTTTTAGTGTCTGATCCTGCAAAGGGTCTTTCCTCTATTAACCTTCTCAGACTTCATGAACTTACACTACTCTAGCCCTATTCTTGATGCTTCTGGAGCTTCTTTTCTATGACACAAAATTCAGCACTGAATTCTATGTAGCATCTTAGCATATCATTTAATCATTTTATTTGTGTTATTCTTCTCTCCCAGAAGAGAAACTTTTCAAGGGAAGAGACCATGATCCACAATGTTATGCTTTTGGATCTCTATGGGGATTAAATATATAATAGATTCTCAAAAGAAATTCTTTGTGAATTAAATTTCAGGGAAGCAGATTTAGGCTTATAGTGAACAAAAACATTGCAACCAGGAGATTCTCAAAGGTAGAATGGGCTGCCTCATGAAATAGTGAGATTGCTCTTATTGGAGTTCCTCAAGCATAGACTGGAATACTACTTGTTGAGCATTGTGTAGAAAGATGTCTTGAGTAGGAGCCATTAAACTCAATGGTCTTTCAGATTTCCTCTAAAATTGAAATTCTGGGACCATGAGTTGAATTAAATTGAATTTTCTTTCTTTTTTTTTTTGGCCTTTTGGAGGGCAGTTGGGGTTAAGTAACTTGCCCAAGGTTACACGTCTAGATTGTGTGTGTGTGTGTGTGTGTGTGTGTGTGTGTGTGTGTATGGGTGGGTGTCAAGTGTCTGAGGCCAGAACCGAACTCAGGTCCTCCTGACTCCAGGGCCAGTACTTTACTCACTGTCCCACCTAGCCGCCCCTTAAATTACTTTCCTATTTCATTTATTAAGGAGTATTAATATGTAGATTTTATTGCATTTATACATCCTATGGTCTGTAAAGGACTTACATTTTTGTGCGATGGGTGATAGAATTTCATGTCTAGAAAGGAACTTGAAGCTCTAAGGTTTAGAGATCATCTAAGATGATAATAACTAAGCTAACCACTCAATTTGATAAATGAGGAAAATAAGAACAAAAAGCTTGAAATGACTAGCCTAAGGCCCAAAGATAATAAGCAACACAACCCAGAACCTTGTGCATCCTGTGCAATGCTTTGCTACCATACCATATTCTTTCTCCTATATCCTCAGAGTACTAACCTTTCAACTCCTAGCTTTCAAATTATAGGTTTTCCTGATAATCACACAAAATTATTTGAACACAGAGACAAGGTTTAATTTTTTTTCTAGGTTGAACATTTCACTGAATGAGTGTTTAACTGAGCCTAAGTGCATAATTTTCCAATTACCTTTTCAAAAATGATGTGCTGGAATACTCTAAATGGGAAATCAGGGGTGAAACGTGAGATATTTCACTAACATTTAATAGATGACTACTTTCTTTTGTTCCCCACTTTTTCCTTAAAAAATAATAAAATCAATTTAAGTGATAGATTGACAGCATAGAGACTAGATTGTCAATAGACCTTTATTTGGTGAAAGACAATGTAAGGTACAAGTACAGATAAAGCAGAAACTTGTTCTCCTCTGCGTAGATTAAAACAATGAAAAAGGCATTATCAACTCTTTGTAATTGAGTTATCTAGTGCTGGGTTAGATGTTTCAGAGTGATTCTTCTCAGACTTCACAGAGAAGCACCATTATATAATGTATAAAATGCTGACCTTTAAATTGGGAGGACCTCACATCAAATCTTGCCCCTAATACTTACTAGATTTATGATCATGGAAAAGTCATTTAACCTCTCTAAGACCTATTTTCCTCATCTATAAAATGTCAAGGAGGGCACCTACCTCATAGGATTGTTGGGAGGCTCAAATGAGATGATTTATATGAAGTACTTTGGAGATGTCCAAATAAGATAACAACCTGAAAGGTCATGAGGAAGCCTACCTCTCCCACATATACTTGAACAATGATCTAAATAAGGCACCTAAGTTAATAAAGATAAAACAATAAAAGAGAAATATCAGTAAGCTCCTTCCCCATCTGGGACCTACACAAGAAAATTGCCACAGCCTATGGGCACCAGAACTTGAGTCATGCTAGGAGAGCCAAGATAAGCTCTGGTGAATAGGTCAGAAGTCAACAGAAGCATCCTGACCAGGGAAATCCCAGAGGTGATCCGCCTTAATTGGTGAATTCTAGGGGTACTCAAGACCACAACACCTCCCTGACCAGGAAGAACTCACTTTAGGCTCTGAAACTGGCCAGTTATATGAGTATAACACATATGAGGAGTGATAAATGATGCTAGAAGGAGCCCAGGAAATAAAAGTCAAAACAAAGCTGGGCCTCAGCATCCCATTCAATAATTAGGGAAGAAGTAGAACTTAGAAACAAAGTCCCAAGTCAGAAACTGAACTTGAAAATATGATCAAAAAGAAGGAGATACAAAACTCTATAAGCCAAAAGATGCTCAACTGGCAAATTAGAGAGTTATAAGTATAAACAGAGAAAGAAAGAAAAAAGGAGAGGAGAGGGAAGGAGAGAAGGAAAGAGGAAAGGGAAAAGAGAGAAAGTAGGAAGGAAGGAGAGAGGGAAAGAATAAGAAAGGAGGGAGGGAAGGAAGGAGAAGAAGGAGAAGGATAAAAGGGAGGGAGGGGAGAGAAAAAGGATAAAGTGAGAAACGGAATAAAGAGAAGGAGGAAATAAGAAAGGAAGAATGGAAAAAATGGAAAAGAAAGGAAAAATAATTGGTCTTGACCATAAGCACCATAAGAAAACTTAAAAGAAATGACATAGATTTAAAAAAAACAATTACAATTCTGAAAAAAGGAAGAAACAATATCGACAATAGCATACATTCAAGGTGTCCCCAAAAATCTTTGTGCAGTTTTGAGATGTCAAAGAATAAAACTGTGCTAATACTTGCAATAGGCTTTATAATACTTTTAAGTTGGCAGAGTACTTCATAAATATTATCTCATTTTATCTTTACAACAAACCTCAGAGGTAGGTGATATTATCACCATTTGCTAAGTGAAAAATCTGAGGCAGAAAGATGCTAAATAACTTTCCCCCTTGGTCATATAGTTAATTAGTGCCTGAGCCTGGATTTTATCTTAGGTCTTCCTAACTCCAGATCCTTTGCTCTATTCACAATGCCACCCACCTGCCTAAAATAAAACACATTAAAACAAAAGGTGGAAAACCTTGCCCAATCACAGATTTCTTGAAAATTAGAATATAACAAATAGAATTCAACGACTCTGTGGAATAATATGAAATATAACAAAATCAAATGATTTAAAAAAAGAAAATATAAGGATATCTGTGATCATAAACAACTGACTTGGAGAATGTCACAGAGAGATAATTTGAGAATTTCTCAGTTAACTTCAAAATCAAGAAAACTATAGAAGCAATAGAAAGCTTGAACACCATAGTTTAGGAACTTAAAATTAATTCAATGAATTTGACCTAGATTTATTAAAATCAGAAGGGAAAGTAAAAAATAACAAAAGAAGAAGGAGGAGGAGGAGGAGGAGATGGAATACACTAGTCATCTCTTCAAAGACATCTCAAAATGAAAACTCCAAGAAACATCTTAGCCAAAATTCAGTTTCCCATTTCAAAGAAAAAAAATACTGCATGAAGCCCAAATAAAATTATTTAAATATGAAGGAACAACAATCGGGATCACATAATGCTTGGCAGCAACTGCTATAAAAGAGATAAAATCTTGGATTTTAGGATGGAGTGTAAATATTTACAACAAAGAATAACTTACCTTGAAGAAAAAAAAATGTAATTCTACAGGGAAAATATTGACCATTAATGGAATAGAGAATTATCAAAAAAAAATACTCCTTTTTTTAAATTTTAATTTATTTATTTACTTTTAGTTTACAACATTCAATTCCACAATTCCTTGAGTTTCAAATTTTCTCCCCCTACCTCTCCTCCCCTCTTCACTCCCTCCTCCCACCCAAGAGGTAGTCATTTATCAACAACTCTCTAAATTCCTTTTTTTTTTTGGAGGGGGGAAGGCAGGCCAATTGGGGTTAAGTGACGTGTCCAAGGCCACATAGCTAGTAAGTGTTAAGGGTCTGAGATCAGATTTGAACTCAGGTCCTCATGACTCCAGGTTCAGTGCTCTACTCACTGCACCACCTAGCTGCCCCCTTCTCCTTCTAAAAAAAAAGATAAACATAATGGAGACTTTTATTTTCATACAGAATCTTGCTCTTTTTACCTATGTGTAAATTTTCATGATTGTTAGTGTTTGACTAATTCAGAGTGGTAATTTTAAAAATTAAATAATAAAGTCTTCCCCAAAAGTTTATTTTTTAAGTTACCATATTTTGTTTTAATAATACTTTCTTTTCCAAATATATTCCTCATTTCTTCCATACACAGTCATCTCTACTAACAAATAATTTTTAAAAGAAAGAGTGGCATTTTAAAAAGTTCAGCAAAACTAGATATAAAAGGTCTGAGAAGCCTTATCTCTATTCCCATTCTCATAAAACAGTCTTGAATCATGTTATAAGGTTACATATCAAGCTCTGTTCTTGAAGAAAAAGGGCTGTGATTCTCTAGTGCTATGGACTATGTCACTTAGACACTTGTGGTGGTGGGGGGGGGGAGAGAGAGAGAATGTTATTACTAAAGTTATACAGTAAGATGCTATAACCCTCCTAAAGATATCTCTAATAAACCCATCAACTAATACACACAAATATACACATATATAATACATATATATATATGTGTGTGTATATATACATACATATACAGTTCAGTAAAAAGTGGGCTTCAGTTTAAAGAGAACACATGACAAAGTAGTAACTTGCAGATGCTACTTGCTGGAAGTCCATTTATATCATTCATGGAGGTGTTCAACAAGCTACCCTTACTCATGATACACTTACTTTACTCATTTCCTTGCTAAAGTATAAATACATGTTGTCTCTCCTTGTTTCCCAGAACAGACATTGTTATCATCTGAACCAAGACTGCTAATAGGACACTGATGGGGAAAAGCCTGACATCCTTCAGTCCCTTCAAGTTTCAGAATCCTTCTTTGGTCAAAGACAATAGAGGAAACAATGAGATACAAGGCAGAAACTAAGGCCTCTGCTTCTCTGAAAGGTGGTTCCTTTTGAGGTGTTTAAAGCAATACCACCCTCTCCAATTTTTTTGAATACTTCTTCTCCTAACTAAATTGATAATTTGTAGAAAATCCCTAGACCACGGCCAAATTTCCCCAGCTTATCCAAACATCTTTTGTTTTTTTTGCCTCATCACTCAAATTTAAAGGAAATTTCACATTTAGACAAAAGCCTGTGATTGATGGATTAACTTTTCACTTAAAGTAGGATAGAGTGACTTGATTTATTTACTAAATCACCCAACCATTATCAATATATCCATCAAATCTATTAACTAACTGTATTATCTAATATATATTATATATGTAATATAATATATAATTATATGATATACTATTTTATATATATATATATATTAATATAATATATAATAATAAGATATACTATTTTATATATATATATATATCATAGCACACCCCTGCAAAGAATGGAGGTGGTTCATTTTCAACTCTCTTGTTTGGAGCCATGGCTGATCATTATACTTACATTGTCTTCACTTTCTTTTTTTGTTCTCTTTAATTGCACTTTTTAACACCTTATTTTCCTACTTAATAAATACTTATTTACTGATTGCTTGATTACGCATCCTTGTTACTGTAGTGTATTACTTCATATCAGTTTTCCTCTGCTTCTCTATATTCTCTGCACTCGTTGTTTCTTATGGTACAATATTTTTATATTATATTCACATACACAATTTATTTAGGTGAATAATTGCCACTCAGTGGGCTTCTGCTTTGTCTTCAATTCTTTGTTACCTCAAAAGGTATTGCTATAAGTAGTTTGGTATACATTGAATCTTTATATATTTCTTTGATCTTGGGATACATGTATAGTTAGCAGTTGTTTGGGTAAAGGGGAATGTTCTCTAATACTTCCTCTATGCAGCTGCAAAATGGATATTCATAAAACACAGATCTGATTATGTCACCATCCCTCCTCAAAAATCTTTAGTGAATTCATACCTATTATAGATTACAATAGAAAATCCCCAGTTTGGAATTTAAAACCCTCCTCAAGGTAGGCTTCAAATAACTTCCCAGAGTTATTATGTATTGTTCCAATCTACTCACTCTATATTGTTGTCCTTTATAATCAAAGAGGACCAAAATAGCATACGTGATAGGGTCAGCATACTGTATGCCTGACTGCAGCTGATCAAACCCATACCAGTTCAGAAGTCTGTACCACAACTTGTACAAAAATAGTCCATAGGAATATTGAGTGGAGATGTCTCTCAATTTATGCATCTCACACTTCTTTTGAGCTATGTCAATTTTGCTTTACTTATAGAGCACAGTGCCTCATTTGATTGGGCATATCATGCCAGACAGTCCCTGTGTCATTGCCTCCAATATCTTACAAATGATACCAAAAATCTTTAGAGAAACCTTGAGAGTATCCTTGTACAGCTTCTTCTGACCTCTGATTGCTTGCTTTGTGTTAGTTGTCCATAATAGAGTCTTCTATGTAAATGAATGTTCAGCATTAAAACAACATGGCCAGCCCATCAGAATTGTGCTGTAGGCAGTAGAGTTTGAATGCTTGGCAAATTAGCTGGAGAAACAACTTCAGTGTCCAGTACCTTGTCTTGCCAGGTGATCTTTAGAATCTTCCTAAGACAATTCAAATGGAAATGGTTGCATTTTCTGGTAAGGCATTGATAGACTGTCCAGATTCACAGACACAACAATGAGGTCAACACACCATCTCTAGACCTTCAGTTTGGTAGAGTCTAGTATTTTATTTCTTCTCTCCCATACTTTCTTTCAGAGTCTCCCAAATACTGACCTAACTCTGGCAATGTGTATGTCAACCTCATCATCTATGTTTACATCCCTAAAAAGTATTCTCCCAAGGTGAGTGAACCTATCCACAGCATTCAAAATTTCTCCATTTGCTATAATCAACAGTTCTATGTATGGATGGTATAGTTCTGGCTGGTGGAGAACCTGTGTTTTTTTTGGCATTAATGGTCAAAGAAAAATAAGCACAAGTGACAAAGAATCAATCCATACTCTGTTGCATCTCAGCCTTAGAGGCTACATTGAGTGCACAATAATATACAAACAAAAAAATCATACACCAAATCTCTCTCCACTTTAGTCTTGGCTTAAAGCCTTTTCCAGTTGAATAATTTATTATCAGCACAGCAGCTGATTTTGATAGTGTTTTTGTCCTTGTTGAAGTCATCTGAAAACATCATGCTAAACAGCATGGGAGCAAGCACACAGTCTTCTATCACTCTATTAGTGACTGGGAAAACAGGAGAGCATCATTATACAGAACCCATGCAAGCAGGCTATCATGAAACTGGCATACACTATCAAACCTCTGGGCAATCAGATTTCACCATGATCTTCCACAAGCCATTGTGACTGACAGCATCAAAGGCCTTGGTCAGATTGAAGAATGTTGTGTACAAACCTCTGTTCTGCTCCTAGGATTTCTCTTGGAGTTGTCAAGCTTCAAACACTATCTCAACCATTCCTCAGCCATTTCTATAGGCACGTTACTTCTTTGGTTGATGGCCATCTTTCAAGTGAAGAATCAGAAAATTAAGGAGGACTTTGGCAAAATCTTATTAGCAATGACTAAGAGAGAGAAACCCCCCACCCAGTGATTATCACAGGACAACCTAATTTTTTTTTCCTTTGTAGAGATGGACAGTGGAGGAATCCTTAAACTCCTGGGGTCTAACCTACTCTTGATGTATAGCCAAAAGATTTCAGTCAGCTTTTGTATGAGCAGTAAACTTCCTGCCTTGTAGATCTGTGCTGGAATAGTATCAGTATGAGGCTCTTTGCCACATGAGGGGAGCATAATGGCATTCAAAACCTCTTCTTCAATTGGAAGTTTGGCTAGAGAATGAATGACTTCAACCTGAGGTATATGGTCAATGGCTTCAGCATTGATTGAGGATTGTCTGTTGAAAACACTCCTTACCTTGTATTACACTTAAATGGGGCCACTATCTTTTCTCCCCTTTATCTGACATTACATTGTACTTTTTGTATGTGAGATATCTCATGTTTCTAATCATCTCCACTTCTCAGTCTACTTAGTCTTCCTCAAAATACAATTTATTGATCACCTTCTCTACTATTCCTTTCCTGGTCCCCTAGTTGCTAATGTTCTCTCCTTTATGAAAATGGTATTGCTAGCATATATTTTATATACTTTATGTTAACTTATCTATTTGCAGGAGAAATTCTGTTAATAAAATCTAAGTTCCTTGAATGCAGGTAATGCTATTGTCTTTATATTCCCAACAGTTCACAAAGTGCCATTCACGTAGTAGTAGTAGTAGTAGTAGTAGTAGTAGTAGTAGCAGCAGCAGCAGCCACAGCAGCAGCAGCAGCAGCAATGGTATTTTTATTACTTTAATGTTTATAAAACAATTTACACATGTTATTTAATTAAATCAACAAATTACAAAAAAGAACTGGACTGAATTGATCTTCTGAAGTTAGAGTTCAATTACTTGCAATGGGGTATTTGTTTACATCCCTAATAGTTCCCATCAAACAGGAAATTAAGTGAAGATATGGATTTTTAAAATGCTTATAGCTGCTTGCTGCTTATTAGGATATTATTATAATAATTCAGATGAAAAGAACATAGAGGCTGAATAAAAAGGATAGCTAAGTAAGAAGAGAGAAGGTAATAGAGGCAAAAGATATTATTAAGGTAGAATGAACAAGATATGGCAACTGATTAGATATGGCATGGATAGATAGATGGAAAAGGGCTAAGTATAATTCTGAGTTTGTGAAACTAGAAGATTGGAATGACAATTGTCCCCTCAGCAGAAATAGAGAAGTTTATAGGAGGATGAATTTGGGGCCAATAAAAGAAGTTCATAAGATCATAGATTTAGAACAAGAAGAAATCTCTTTTATTTTCTATATAAGGAAACTGAAGCCCAGAGAAGATGAGGGACTGACCCAAGGACTCACTTGTAGGAAGTCGCAGAGTCAAGAGTTGAAGACACGTCTTTTATATCCAAACATAGTTCTCTTCCAAAGGCTTGCTTGGTTCTCTTTTGGGCATATTGAATTTATGATGTCTATCCAAATAGAGATGTTTAGAAGGCAATTAATGATGCAGGATTGATATTCAGGAGGGGATTAGAAGTAGAATTAGAAGTTTGAGATTTATCTGCGCAAAGATAATATAATTGTTAACTCACAGAACCTGATGGTATCATTTAAGCAGAGAGTGTCAAAATATGAGAAAAGAATCTTTGGAGGCCATATTTAGTCGGCAGGAAAAATAATGATGACCCAGGAAAGTTCAAGAAAGAGGAGAATCAAGAATAAGTAGTGTCATAGTATTCCATGGGGGAGATGGCAACCAGAAGAAAGGATCATCAGCATTGTAAAAAGCTGCAAATAAATTAAGACATACTCCAAGATACACTTTGATTTGGCTCATGTTTTAAATAATGTTCTCTCTGCTTTGAGAACAGGATTGCCTCTATATAAGGGTCAAAATAAAGAAATCAAAGAACCCATTCTAATAGAGCTTGATCTGCATTAATTTTTTAAAAATTGTTTTAATCCCTTTAACGTCTCTGTCATACCACTCCCACACCTGGGGCAGAATTTGGACATGGACGCCTTGGATTTGGTTCAACATTCTGTGAGAGAAGTTGGCTATTACTTTATCATCATGTTGCCTCCAATTTTATCATCTTTCCATCTTCAGTTGATGTTCTGCTTGCTCACCAGACTTCTCGTTGCTTCCCTATCACCCTTCTAGCTAAGTTGGCACCTAGTAAGACCCCTGCACTTGGAATCAGGAAAAGCAGAATTCAGATCTAATCTCAGAAATATGTGGCTGTGTGATTCTAAGAAAGTCACTTGAGCAGTCTCAACCTCAGTCTCCTCATCTGTAGAAAGGGAATAATAATAGCATTTACCTCTTTGTTTCAAAGATTAAATTAGTTAATAATTATGAAGTATGTTGAAGGCCTTAAAGTGCAATATAAATGCAAGCTATTGTCATAATAATATAGATTCTCAGCTATGGTGAAAAGTGTCCACCTTAATCATCAGTATATAATATCTTTGCCCTGCCCAAGTTCAGATTCCCTAAAGCTGTAGTTCACCTATTTATCTGCTTAAGACCTACAGCAATTA
The DNA here is from genome assembly GCF_028583685.1 of Petaurus breviceps papuanus. Classification (NCBI taxonomy): domain Eukaryota; kingdom Metazoa; phylum Chordata; class Mammalia; order Diprotodontia; family Petauridae; genus Petaurus; species Petaurus breviceps. The sequence goes on from NW_027185712.1 coordinate 6,046,239, forward strand.
GTTAGCCCAAATACTGTATCCCTCCCCCCCAAAAAAAGGAAACCTGGAACAATCTTGAAACAAAACAATTATCTTTGACTGTACCAAGTCCATTACCAACCCCAGTGACAAGTCTTGTACTGATACCAAGTAAGCCAAGAGGGCAGAGATGAGGGAAAGAAGGAAGCAAGAAGGTGTTACAGATGTTCCACTCATTAAAGCAAGCCATAGGGAAGAGAAAGAGTGAGAAGAGGAAAGAAGACCAAAGTTAATGTGGATATGAAAACCAATTTTCTCTCAATCCTACTTATAATTATTATAAACCTATTACGTGATCATAATCTTCAATGAAAAAATGTATTCTGGAAATCCCATCTACATATCCAATGAAATACTTTCAAATGTGCAAAAAAAAACCTCAATTTGAAACCAAATCAGTTTTAAAGGGTATCTAACAAACTTTGGACATCAGAGTTGTTTATTTCTAGAAAAACATACAACATTACATGTGGCAAATTTACAGATTCTCTGGAGACTTCAGCAGTCAGTATTCCTCTCAAGATCTCACTAACTTTTGTCAAGTTATGGAATGTGATTCATTGTATCAATAATGTTTAGCTTTCTTTAGCTATAAGTAAATAAATATCAATATATTTTAATAAGATATTTACAGTTTTAGAAAAGACAAAAGCTTCTAGGAAAAATTAAGATCTTCCTTTATGCTCAATTATGTGGAGGTAAAAATTAAAGGAATTGTGCTTTGTCATTTGACTGAAACTGAAGGAAGAAGAGAATTATCAAAAAATGTTGCCCAAAAAATGATTTCTCTCTAAGCATGTGAAATACCTAAGGTTTGTGGGAGAATTACAAACTCCATTGACATTCAACTTTTCTGAGTTGGTTAAAAAAACAACAACAACAAAAAAACAGTATGAAAATCTTCCCATAGACTTTCCTACTTTACCATCAATTTCATTTATAGGATTGATTTGAAGGAACCTTAGAAATAATCTGGATTAAAATTCATTTTTAGATAGATAAATGGATAGTTAAGTAGATAGATTGATAGACACAGACACTTTTGGGTACAGAAATATATGTATTTCCTAACAGAGTAATAGGAGGGAAATGGGTTAAGAGAAGAAGAGAAAGGATAAGAGGAAGGACAGATTAAATACAGTATTCAGAAGCATAACAGACTCATGCAGAAGGGACAGGATCAATAAAAAAAGAATGATAAATACAAGAGAATATAATAGAGGAAAATATACATTTAGTTATTTGGGGTGAACCCACCTATAAAAAGGAAGGGAATAGCAGTATGGATTAGAAACCAGAATCAAACAATTATGTTCTTTACTAGAAGCACACTTGAAACAGAAAGATGCACAGAGTTAAAATAAAGGCCTGTAGCAGAATCTATTATGCTTTAATTGCAGTAAAAATTATCTTAGCAAAAAACCTGGAAAGATTTATATGAAGTGATGCAGAGTGAAATGAATAGAACCAGAAAAACAATTTACACAATAACAGCACTATTGTAAAGCTAATCAAATGCAAAGACTTAGCCACAGTTATAAAGGATGTGTGATGAAAAATGCTATATACATCCAGATAGAGAACTGACAGACTCAGAGTACAAATGGAAGCATATTTTTTCTCTTAATTTCTATTTCTTTTTTTATTATTTTCTTTTTGTTCTTGGAAAATGGGTAATGTGAACATTCATTTTTTATGACTTTAAATTTTAATGAGATTTGTGTTTCTTACCTTCTCTCTCTATGTGGGGGGTGTAATAGGTAAATAAACTGGAACTGGAAACAAAGTAAATTTGAATAGAAAAACAAAATCAAAAAGAGTAATATGAGATTTCACATGAGACCACTTCTAACTTGGAGGGTTAAGGAAGGCCTTATAAAGGAGGTAGCATTTGGATTAGGTCTTGAATTGTAAAGTTCAAAGATATAAGAAGGGTCTCAAAGGTAGAAAAAGAGGAGTCAGTGGAAGGTGGGCAGGGAATTTATGGGATAGTAAACAAGGTAAACAGAAGCATAAAAGTGAGGGAGTGATGAATATGTCTGAGGAAGAGAGTTTGGCTTTGTTCAAACATACAGTATGTAAAGAAAAAAATGTAAGAAAAAGTTTTAAAAGTATGTTGGGTGTAGATTGCAGAGGAATTTTAACACTCAGCCAATGAGTTTGGACTTTATTAACTAATCAATGAATGATTTGAACCTAGGAAGTGAGCCTTGGGAGAGGTCTTGAGCAAAGAGAGGGTTGTCTTACTGACATAATTTTTAATGAATTGGGGTTTTGACTTTATCCCTAGAGTTTGGTATAAGCTGTAATGGTTTATCTCCAGAAATAAAGAACATGGCAGTTCTTACCCAGACCTTGATTCTTTGGAAACAATTTTGTTCAGCATTCTTAGTGAATGGGAAATATACTTACTTAAAGCAAGTTGAGTTCTAATAACAAAAACACATAAAAGGAAAAGTGTATCCAGACAATCCCCACACTATCTTTCCTTCCTAAATCAAGTCCTAAATTGTCAGCCACAAAAAACTAGTCAGCTAATCCTAAACATTGGTCTCTCTGGGACAGTGGTAATATGGAAATGAGGACAAATCAGTGGATTACATAAGATTTGAGACTTAGAGCACATCAATTATATTTGCATTCTTTTCTCTGATTCTGGGTCCCACAGCTATCAGCTCTTGGGCTTGTTTAGAAGTCATTAGTAATACACGGATAAGTACAAGAAGTGAAACTTACCCTCCTCTGAAAGGCAAGGCTTAAATTCAGATTTCTCCCTGGCTCAGCTACTTCAAATGTGCTTAATTGGTCAATGGTCAATTTAAAAAAATATTTTAATTTAGGCCCAATCTAGGACAATTGTACTAAAGAAAGGAAATGTTGGAATGACTGCTGATTAACATATCTGTTCTACTTTTCCTAAGTTAATTTTGCTGACCCCAGAGAAAATTCTGATTAACTTTTTAAGACTTTCTTTCTGCAATTTTCATGTTTATGGCAAAAAGGAACCAGGACTCAGAGGGGTAAAGAGGAAGAGCAGACATTTTTAGAAAGACTGACTTATGACTTTTATTTTTCTAAATATCCAGTTGAATATAGATGCATCAAATGGATCCACTAATGCATATTTTAAAAAGTTTCAGCAAAACTGTTTAATTCAGGTAAAGATCTTAATTTCTTTCCTCTCCTAGTTTTGCTTCTAACACTTTGAACTTCTCCACCATATTTTTATATTTATTGAGTTCCATCTCATCCTGGAACATTTCTCCTCTTTGCAGCCCTCATCTCCCATTCGTGAATTCATCTGAGAAGTCCCATTTTGAGATCCAATCATTCTTCATTCTTTTGTTTCTCATTCTCCAGATTTTGCCATTATTCCTCAGCTACCTTCCCAAAACCTGGAATTTTCTTATGTCCATATGATCTGCTCACCCTAGTACAAATCTGCACCTTTGTGGCCTTCCCCCTTCTCCTACCTGGAATCCTCCCTTTTAATGAAAAGCCCCAGGTTAACCATTCATCATTACTTTCCTGGCTAAAATTTGACTGTCCTTTGCTCCTGGATTTTTTCTCTTCTCTTTTCGGCTCTCCTTTGTGTTTTCTTCTTCCATTAGAATTTCACCTCATTGAGGTCAGGGACTGTGCTTCTTCTTCTTTTTTTGATGGCCATGTTTTAACCATCCTTTTCTTTAAAAAGGTTAACCAAAGATACAGAGAGTATTCAATAAAATAAAACAGGTGAAATGAATTTTCAAGAGATTGAGGGGGACTGTGCTTCTTTATGATTAGGTGTGTGTGTAACAGTAATACAAAGAAACTCATTGACTAATTGAGTAATGTATATAAGCATGTATGTTCTTATAATTATGAATAAAATATGCAAAATAAATAATTTATTACTTTTAATATAAATATTTGACAATTGAGAGCCAATGTGGCATGGTGGATACAGGGTTATTTTGAGTGTGAGGGAAAACTAGAGAAACATCCTGTCTCTGTCTGACTCCTACTAGAGGTGGGATGATGGGAAAGTGACAGAATTCAATGTACCATACAATTATTGGAAACTGCTATAGAAGAGTTAACTATCTTCGTTCTTGGAAGAAACTTTCATATTTGAAGATCCCATACCACTGAAAATGAGTTAAATGTCCTCTCAAAAATAAAAGTCATGTAAACATTTGGATTTTCATTCTAAAACATAAGAGGCAGTTAGGTGAACCTGCTTTACTTACTATTGTCTTGAATTAGTGAGTGATTTCATTGAATTAACAAGAATGATTACCTTCTTACCATATAGACAGTCTCAAACATTATTACCAACTTTCTCCTTCACTCTGTTTACCTATCACCATAAAGATAGTGAGTTCAGAGAAAATGCCAAAAGATTTTCTATTATTTAGATAGGATATTTAAAATCTAGAATGCATTTTACAAGCACCAATTCCCAAGCAAGCATTTTAGGCCAATATTATGTGTAACAGAACCTCTATGGTTCTTTTGTGAACACCATGAAAGAATCAGTTCTTTAAGGAAGCAGCTAATGATGTTCCTTAAGATATGGGTATAGTTTGTAAATATTAATTTATTCATTCAACAAATATTATTATTATTATTAATCTTCAAGGCACTTCATTGATCTTCTCTCTTTTTCTCTCTCCCCCTACCTCCCTTTCTTTCTCTCTCTCACTATCTCTCTCTCTCTCTCTCTCTCTCTCTCTCTCTCTCTCTCTCTCTCTCTCTCTCTCCACACATACACACACAGACACTAACATATTGAGAAGGTATAAGCAGAGAAAAAAGCAAGAAAATCCAGTCCATGACCAAATAAACCCCTTCAGCCATGGGAAAGCTACTAGAATTATTAATAAGGAGAAAAGCTTAGGAACATTTAGAAATGCATTATTTATTAAGGAACCATCAGCGGGACTCATAAAAGGAAGGCTGTGAGTGAAAAATAGGCTTGTTTGGTTTGAGTATATTACTACAGACAGGGTGAAGATAAGCTGGAAACAAAGGAGGACATTAATCTGACTCTCAGGAAAGCATTTGTAACTGCAACATACATTGCAGTGGTTTTAAACAAATGAATCATGATCTTTGGTGAAAGTAACTATGGAATTAAACTAGAAGTAATTAAAGAAAAAGGGTCATACATTTTATAAACATCTAGCTTGAATTTAGTTATTTGATCTCAGGGCCATGTAGTAAGTTATTATGTACCCACCTAGCCCCTTGTTATATGGAGTGTGAGGAGGAAGAAAGGGAAATAATAGAGCAAGTAAGTGATGGGTGACAGGGAATGAGAGGGAACAGCTACAGATTGACTGACTGGGTACAGGGGATTTACTTTTCCTTATGGTAGTTGGCTTCCCATGTGGGGTTGAGAGACAGTCACTGGTTGGTTAGTAGAGAGATTATCTCAGACTTGGGAAGGCTTGTGTTCATGTCTCATCTTCGAACCAAATGGTTGTATGATCCCAAGCAAATCATTTAACAATATTCCAAGAAAATCAAGTAGCAGAACAATTATATATTTGTACAGGTAGAGGTAGTTTCCTCACTGGGAGTTTCCTACACTACAGTAACATGGATCTAGGTCCCTTCACTCTTCCCTCAAGAAAAAAATGGTACTGGTTGCAAGGATTATGCATCCATTAAACCTCATCAACCCCTCTGCCACAAGTCTAATTTCCTATCTTTACAAAAATCAGTATCTTCTACCACTGATGACACTTGATTTAGTTCTGACTGAAAATATCTGTAAGCCTAAATCAAGAAGGTATACAAAAATAGACTTGGAAGGAACTTTTACATACAGAATAGAGATAGCAAACATCTTCTGGCACTGCTTCATTTGATCTATTTATTTCTCCTTGTCTTAGAATTTTCCAAATTTGAGTCTTTATCTATACCATCATTGTCATCATCATCAATATCATTAGCAGTACTATCATGAATACTTATTGATTATATGAAACTTTTTAAGTTAGACAAAACAATAATTACAGTAGGCAGCATGTTCCATTGTTGTCAACAGAACTCTTAACAGATATGATTTGGGGAGTTACTGTTCCTGGGGATGGAAAACTTGTTTTAATAATCAGTGACCATTTGATTTGCATATAGGACAATGAGTAAAGTACTGTGGAGAGTTTTCTTATCTAAAGAGAGGATGGAGGCACCATTTTGTGCAAGATTTTGTTGTTGTGGTTGTTCAGTCATATCAGTTGTGTCTGACTCTTCATGATGCCATTTTGGGTTTCCTTGACAAAAATGCTGGAGTGGTTTGCCGTTTCCTTCTCCACTTTGTTTTACAAATGAACTGAGACAAATGGAGTTCGATGACTTTCCCATGGTCACATAGCTAGCAAATGTCTGAGACCAGATTTTTTTAATTTAGAAAGATGAGACTTCCTGACTTCAGGCCCAGTACTCTTTCTACTGTGCCACCTAGTTGCCCTTTATATGAGATACTTGTGCCTAAGTGTTGAGGATACAAAAAGATCAAAGATAGATTTTTTCCATTCTCAGACAGGACATGTGTTTGAAAAAATAAACACCAAAATAAAGTATCATATTTTGCAAAGTGGATGAATAGAATATATAATAAATGATGTAAGAATTTAAGTAAAAAAATAATTACTAAACCTTGGTGAAATAAGTGAGACTTATGTAGGATTTGAATGTCAGAATGACACAATATATTTAGGAGGAATGAGGAAGGCAAAGAGTTGGAAGGGTCTGAACCCCCATTTTCATACTCAGGGAATTCATAATAAACGTTGATATCTACTCAACACCTGAAGCCTTCTAGTTTCACCCACTTCCTCAGTTCCCATAACCTACCAACATTTTCATTTGATCTCAATCACCCAAAGGGATGATCATTCCTTACATTCTCCACCACCCATATAACTATGCCAAAACCAAGGTCTAGAATATAATGTCTCACCATGTTTAAACCCATTCTTCATTCTGCCCATGACCTTTAGTCCTCATGACCATCTCAATTATCACTGCTACTTTTACGTCACTTGCCTCCTTTCAGTCTTGACAATAGAGCTGACTAGTCCAATTATAGTGATCACTCACTTTTATACTTTGTCCAAATATCAATCTTAGGTTACATCACAATCAACTCTCTCTATACCTGTTTCTAATTTATTGAATGCTACTGCAGGAAACTGTATGACAATACTGAATAGATCCACCACGACTTCATGTTATCTAATCCTATATGGACCCTCCATGCTAAAAGAAAATCTCTCCCCTCTACATTTGACTATTATACTCCTTGGAGCAATTATTCCAAAATTTCTTTTCAGTCAGGTATCTTATGCCACTGTAGAGCCAAGCACAAGTAGCTTTCCAGAGGACTGCTGCTGTGAACAGCTTTCAAGGTTCTGATTACTTAGCATAGCAAACTCTCTACTTATTTAATAACAAATCAGAGCAAAATATTCACAGAAAATCAAGGTACAGCATTCATAATATTGCAACTTATCACAGAAAACCAAAATTCACAATGACATAATAACTCAACAACTTATCACTAAAATAGTCACAAAGCTTTCACCAAAGTAGTCACATAGTTTTTAACAAAGTACAATCATTTAGTCAATCAATCACTTAGTAACTCAATCATTCAATCATAAAGTACGAAAGGTCAAAGTCCTCCACCCATGGGGCACACTAAGTTACAAATCAGTCACTATTCAGTCATCAGTCACTATTCAATCATCAGTCACTATTCAATCATCAGTCACTACTCAGTACTCTTTTAAGGGGCAGTTGGAAATACACAGGCCATCTACCACTCAGTCAAAAGTAAATCACAGTTTCATCACTACTCAGTACCCATGGAGAGGTCTTTTCATTTTGAGTTGGGGCAGGCTTTCTGCTTCCATGGCTCCTCTTCCATGGTCCCAACATCCTCCCGAATCTAACCAACTGCCACCTGAGTTCAAAGGCAGAAAGTTCCTAACTCCTTGTCCAGCTCTCCATGCTGTTCCTGCTCCACATTGGAGCTCACATTGTCCAGTCCATCTCAAATCATTCACATTCTCTGTTCCTGGGAAGACAAGGCTTAGCAAAGCCACAAGAGCACTCATACCCATTAACAGAGCCCCAATAACATTTGTACAGAATACCAACACCACAGTCATTCTTCCTCAGTCTTTGGCAGCTCCAGCGGGACCTTGGAAAAACTCAGCAGCTCTGGCTGGCCCTCAGAAGTCTTCAGCAGCTCCATTCTCAAAAATCAAAATCACTTTCTCCCATTCTCAAAATCAAAATCACTTTCTCCCATTCTCAAAATCAAAATCACTTTCTCCCATTCTCAAAATCAAAATAATTTTCTCCATGGAAGTTCCAGTCCAGTAGCAGCAGCCCAACCTTCAGGTGCTCATCCCAAGAAGTTCTGACTTTTCCAGCTGGGTTTTTTCCTTATATATACTATTGCTCCTCCCTGTTCAGCCCCTTCCTGTTATGTCAGCAACAGGGGTTCATACCTTCTGTTTCTTTAACAGAGGCTTAATTTGAAACTAGGTGCTAAGTACCTGTCAATTTAGCAATACAAAAGGGTCTTCAAATTTCATTACTATTACAGCCACTTTCCTGCCTTTCTCAGAAAAGGGCCTTAATGCCTATTGTACTAAGAAAATAGGGGCAATTTGTCATGAAGTTTTTCTTCATACCTATTCCACATGTCAAAATCATTTTAGAGAGTCTCTCATTCTTTGCTCCTTTGTCAGAGGAAGAAGTCTACATTCTTTATGTTAAAGTCAATTTCTATACCTACATCCTTAATCTTCTCACTTCTCTATGTCTACCTTTCACTGTCTTTGTCTCTCTGTCTTCGTTTCTCTGTCTCTCTCTGTGTATCTCCATCTTTCTGTCTCCATCTGTGTGTCTCTGTCTCTTTCTCATCTTCAATTTATACCTGTCTTTTCCCTAGTCCCCTACAAGTATGTCCATGTTTCTCCTATGTTTAATAAATATAACAAAACAAAGCAAAGCAAACAAAAAATCCTTTCATTTATCCTTAACATACCACCCCCAATCTATCATCTCCACTTTTTCCTACTACATTAATTCTTTAAAACCTTGATATTTGCCTTTGGATTCCACTGTTTTTAAATTATTATCTGATATATTATATGATATCTTATCTGCCAACAAATGATTTAAGGGTTAATGCTACTGAGGCACAGTTAGGTGGCACACTGAATGTCTAGACTATCAGGCCTAGAGACAGAAAGATTCAACTTCCTGAGTCCAAATCTAGCCCAGATATTTACTAGCTGTGTAACCCTGGGAAAGTAACTTAACTGTTTACTTCAATTTCCTTGTCAGTAAAATGAGCTGGAGAAGGAAATGGTGAACTATTCTAGTATCATTAGCAAGACAACCCCAAATGGGGTAACAAAGAATTGAATATGACTAAAAAAATCCAATGACAACAACAATAATGCCACTGACCTCCTTGTATCTATGATATTGCTAAACATGCCCACTTCCTGAATATTTTTACTCCCTTCACTGATATGACACTGCATTCATTTGATCTTCTTCTATCTCTTCGGCCACTTAGACATCCTCATTCATGATTGTCTTTCCAAGCTTTGCTCCAGCCTTTCCCTTCCCTTCCCCTCCCTTCCCTTCCCTTCCCTTCCCCTTCCCTTCCCTTCCCCTTCCTTTCCCCTCCCCTTCCCTTCCCATCAATTCTCAATGGTTAACATAACATGTTCATACTAATGACTACCAGTATATGTACCTATTCAGAATTTTTTAAAAAAAAGTAGTGCATTTTAAGCTTAAGTAGCTTAAAAATGCATTAGGACTTTTGGAATCCCTCTATTTTTCTACCTTTCAAGCTATCTATCTATCTTTCTTTCTATGTATTCATCTTTACATATATAGAAGCATATTTGTAGACATATATGTATTGCAGACGTGTATATAAACATAAATATCTATGTGCATTAACACATGTGTCAGTGGGTGAATATACACATGTGAATATAGCCTAAATATACATATGTAAACTTTATCCAAGAATTAGATTCTAAGATTTGAATGGTCCCAACAGTAAGTATTGAAATAAGAGACTCAAGAAACCACAACCATAATCACACAAGATCTCACAGATCCCAAATAAAAGGAGATCCCTGAATTAATATTGCAATAAGCAAAAGCTAAAGATTTGGTGAAGAATATCTTACCCAGTAAACTTAATTATAATGCTAAAGATATTTATAATTTCAAGAATCCATTATAAACAAATCAGAGTTGAGTAGAAGCTTTGCAATGCAAACAAAGCAGTCAAGAGAAAAAGAAAAAAAACATCTTTTCAAAATTTCAATACCTTCAAGGATCATAGGGAGAACTAAAACAGACCAAAAAAGGAACTGATTTTATTGTTGTTATTGTTGTTGTTATATTTCTCATATTTTGCTTTGATAGTTTTAATAGAATGAAGGAGAAAGAAAATATAAAAGAGTATAAAAGAAAAAGGAAGAAGAAACTTACTATCAGAGATCATAATGGTACATGAGAGAAGAATATGCAGATAAGGGAACTGGGATTGGGGAAGGAAAGCACCACAAGGGCACCACAAAGCACCACCATCATCATATTCTGATCTAAAATAGACAAAGTGAATACAATCACTTATAAATTCACACTTGAAACCAGTTTTGTGTACAGCTCCAATAAATATGATTGCAAAATAGGCTGGAAGGAAGAAGATAAGTAAAGTAAATGTCAGAGTGGCATCAGTAAAAAAAAACCCAGCAACATAGAGGATGGCATATGAAGGAAGGGAATATAAACAAAACAAAATGAATAAAAACCCATTTTCAGATCATGAGTCAAGGGGAGGAGGACAGTGGAGAGCAGAAACAGATCACAGTGATTATAGATCACTACTGTTAAGTACTCTGCTCACACCAGCTTCTTTGTATAGTGAAGGTGAAAAATATTAAGATGTTGTTTAGTCATTTCAGTCATTTCTAATTCTCCATGATCCTGTTTTGGGGTTTTCTTGGCAAAGATACTGGAGTGTTTTGTCATTTTACAGATAAGGAACTGTGGCAAACAGGGTTAAGTGACTTGTACAGGGTCACATAACTACTAAGTATTTGAGTCTGGATGTGAACTCATGAAGACAAGTCTTCCCTAATTCCAAGCCCAATGCTTGAATAACAGTCATAATCAGAAATCTGAAGATTTTGCATTTGCTCATAATATGGAAAAAGATAATAAATGGATTAGAAAGCAGAACCTAACAACGTCATTTACCAAAAACTCACTTGAAACAAAAATTTTCACAAGTTAAAATAAAGTACTCGAAAAGACTTTATTACATTTCAGGTAAACTCACAAAGCAGGACATGGTCGTCATAGTGTTAGACAAAGGTATAACAAAAATATATAAAATTTAATTAGGAAAAAGAAGTCAGCATTATTTTAAAAAGAATTATAGCATAGATAATAAATCAATTTCAATACTGTGTGCATATGTGTACACATATAGCGGATAACATAGCAACTTCTTAACCTTAGATCAATTTACTTATTTTTTAATTCATTATTTTTAAAAAGAATTTCAACATTCCTTTCATCTTACATTTTGAGCAATATTATATCCCTCCCTCTAATTACTAAGAGGGTAAGAATGATGATATCAGTAATGCATGTAAAATTTATATAAAATATATTTTATTTTCATATTAGTTGAATTTGAAAACAGCAAGAAAAATAAAGAAAATAAGAAAATTATGCTTCAATTTGCACTGAGAATTCATTAGTTCTCTTTTTCTCTATGGAAGTGGATGGTATTTTTACATCAAGAATCTTTGGGAATTTTCTTGGGTTATTTCATTGATCAGAATAGCTAAGTCTTTCACAGTTGATCATCATTACAACATTGCTATTGCTGTGTACAATGATGCCCCAGTTCTTCTCACATCATTTTGCATTGGTTCATATGGGACTTGACATATTTTTCTTTCTGAAATTGTCCCCCTCATCATATCTGATATCATAGCAGCACTCTATCACAATCATATGCCACAACTTGTTCAGCCATTCCTCAATCAATGAATGTCCCATCAATTTCCAATTCTTTGCTAGATCAAAAAGAGCTGCTATAAATATTTTTGTACATAGAGCTCTTTTTTTTCTTTTTATTTGATCTCTTAGTGTTACAGACATAGTAGCGTTCTTGCTGGGTCAATGGGCATGCACAGTTTCCTAGTCCTTTGGACATAATTCCAAATTGTTTTCTACAGTGATTGAACCACTATTCCACCAGAAATTCCTTAATGTACTGTAATGTAATACCAAGCAAAGGCAACTTCCCAGGTTCAAAATACCAGCATAGGTGCTCTCTATTTTATTCAGTAACAAACCCAGAACAGAGAAGATCAAAACATGACATCATTCAAAATACAGTATTTACTAAGTATGATTAAATAATCTCCAAGTACTACCCCACCCCAGGACCTTCCAATCATTCAATCAATTACAAAGTCTCTGTTCTAAATACTTCTCCACCCCTAGGCTATACCTTAATTAAGTCCACCACAAAGCCCCTCTTCTCAAATGGAGATTAGTTTCCAAACATAAGGTCAAAAGTTCCCCACCCCTGGATCACAATTGAATCTACCCCAGAGTTACATCAAGTTTAAACATAGCACTTAATACCCAAATGGAGGTCTTTTCTTCATCTTGACACTAGGCAAGTTCTCAGCAATCTTAGTTCCTGGGGAGACAAGGCTTAGCAAAGCCACAAGATACATTGCCAGTCCCTTCATGAATTTATCCTCTGTCTGTAGAACAGTCCTAGAACCCCTGAACACATTAGCAAAGCCCTCTCCCAGGATTTCTGTAAACATACAACAAGAAAATCCTTCTTCAGGGCTTCTGAACCAACAGAAAGGCTCCCAGACCCCTGCAACAACAGCACTGTCCCTCACCAGTGGACAGTATTCACTCTCTGTCTGCAGGACAGTCTCAGGGCTTCTTAACCAAATGCCAGGTTCCAGGACTTCTTCAACAAAAGGACAGTCTTTCACCAGTGGACAAATCTGGCAAAATAACATCAAAACAGACAGACAAAGTACCAGCAAAACAGCCATGTCTCCTCAGTCCTTGGCAGCTCAGGGGGCAGGTCTCAAAAGTCCAAGGCAATTCAAAGCAGCCACCAGCAATTCTCTTAGTCTCTCTCTCTCCACGAGGTGCTGCTTCCAAAAAGATCTTCCGCCTCTCTCCTGTCTCTCCAAATCTACCTCACCAGCTCCTCCCACTTCAGGACTTTCTTTTCACATCAACAAGCCCATCCCATAGGTGGGATTAACAAACTCTGGGTTTTAATACAATCAATTTGAAAACCAAGCCAATACAGGGGAATCTTTAATTGCCATTACTATCACATGTACATATTTTTCCCCTCTTCTTTTCCAGTATTTGTCATTTCTGGTAGGGGTGCTGTGGTACCTCAGAGTTGCTTTAATTTCCATTTCTCTAATAAACAGTGATTTAGAGCATCTTTTTCGTATGACTTTGACATATGAAGGCTTTGATTTTTTCTTAAAACTGCTTGTTTATATCCTTTGACCATTTATCAATTGGCGAATGGCACTTAATTTTATAAAATTGACTCAGTTCTATACTCAGTATAAATTTGAGAAATGAGGCCTATATCAGAAAAATTGCTGTAAAAATTTCTATGACTTCATTGTAATTAAAATTAAATTGTAATTAAACCTTTTAGCAAAATTTAGTTTCCAAATATATCTTTTAACTAAGCCTATTTTTAGTTTTCATTTGTTTGAGATCGTGATTGCTATCTCAGCCACTTTTGCTCTAGCTGAAGCATATTAGATTCTGCTCCAGTTTTTTTTTTTATATCTATATGCATGTCTTTCTGTTTCAAGTATGTATCTTATAAATAACATACTGTTGGATTCTTGTTCCTAATCCATTTTGCCAAATGCTTTAATTTTATGGGAAAACTCATACCATTCACATTCAGTTATGATTACTACCTGTATTTACCTCCATCCCAATATTTTTAGTTTCTTCCTTTCTCTCTCTTTTTATCCTGTACCTCCTCAAAAATCTATTTTGCTTCTAACCATTCCCACCCTTAATCTGCCCGCCACTTTACCATCCCCACCCTTTTTCTATTCCTTTCCTCTCTTATTTCCCTACTAGTTAAGTTAAGTTTCTTTGAACCAGTCCTGATAAGAGTGAGGTTCAAGCACTGCCTACCAACACACATACCCCATTTTCCCCTGGATTTTAAAAGCTCTTCCTTGGGAGCCTCTTTAATGTGAGAAAATTTTACCTACTTTACCTCTCCCATCATCTTCCTCCTAGTGCATGCTTCTTTCTAAACTTTTAATTATTTTTGGAGATCATTCCAATACAATGGGCTCACAACATTGCCCTTTGCCTATGTAAACTCCTTTTAACTGTACTAGGAACTACATGTACCAGCTTCCCATATAGGAAAATAAATAATTTAACTTTATTGCATTCCTCATGATTACTCTATCATGTTTCATTTTTCTTTGATTATTGTTTTGTCCTCCAACATAGTTAAAAATATCTACTTTTACTTCCTTGCCATTTATTATTTGTCTCTTCTGGGCTTTAGTACTCCTGAGATATTTTTTTGCAGGACCATTCTACTGGGTTCTGTTTGGGCTCTATGTGTCCCTGTTTGTCAATAATTTATTTGAGGATCTATAATTTCACTTGTTTTAAAGCCAAGCACAAACAGGTCTCCTAGGACTTCTGTTGGGAATAACTTTAAGGTTCTAATCACATAGTATAGTAAACTCTCTATTTATTCAACAGCAAAACATTCACAGAAAACAAAGTACAACATTCACAATGACATAACATAACAACTTATTACTAAAATGGCCACATACTCTTAAACAAAAGATATCATTCAGTAAGTCCTTAACTCAATCATCCTTAAGGAGCAATTATCCTTAAGGGTACAAACTACAAAATACAAAGGTCTCCCACCCAGAGGTCACATTGTCTTTATCTTGTCAGCCAGAAAGTCTTCTTTCATCTTGATTGGAGACTGACTTTCAATCATCCTTAACTCAATCATTCTTTAGGATCCAATCATCCTTAAGGGGTACAAAGTACAAAGGTTTCCCACCCCTAGGTCTCATTAATTTAATCTTATCAGCCAGCACTAAGTACCCAAGTGAAGGTCTTTTCATCCCAAACTTCATGGTTCCTCTTCCATGCTCCCAGCTCTTGCCTGAATTCACCCAACTGTCACCTCTATTCATAGGTAGGCAGCTCCCAGCTCCTAGTCTAGCTCCCCACATCAATCTTAACAGAGTTACAACAATACTCACACACATTGCCAGCACTATCATCTCAATTCACTTTCTGCCTGTGAAATCAAGTCAATACACAGGATACTTTGGTCTGACAAAGTAACACAATTCAACAGGCAGAATGCTTCTGTCTAACAAAATAGCACAATCACAAGTCAACAGAGTGCTTCTGTCTGACAAAGTATACAAATCAACATACAGAATACTTCTATCTGATAAAGTAACACAAACACAAATCAACACAGACAGAACAGACTGCCTACACCACAAGTGCTCTCCCTCTCAGTTGTGCTCAGTCCTAGCTCATGCTCAAGCTTTTATATCATCAATGCCTTTCTGTTTGCCCTTACTCTTACCTCCTTTCTTTTCCAGTATTTTGCAAGTTCCTCCCACTGTGGGTTTCACAGGTTCTGTTTCTTTTTTTTTAAAGCAATTGGGGTTAAGTAACTTCCTCAAGGTTACATGGCCAGTTATTTTTGTGTGGGTACTGAGTATCTGAGGCTGGAACCGATCCTGGGTCTCCCGACGCCGGGGCCGACGCTCTTACTCACTGCGCCACCTGGCTGCCCCAAAGCAATTGGGGTTATGTAACTTGCTCAAGGTTACACAGCCAGTTATTTTGTGTGGTATTAAGTATCTGAGGCCAGAACCAATCCCAGGTCTCCCAACTCAGGGGCCAGCGCTCTTACTCACTGTGCCACCTGGCCGAGCCCACAGGTTCTGTTTCTAACAAAGACTTGGTATAAGGTGAGGCTCAAAGGCACTTGAAGAGCTGAAACAAGGAGCTAAGTACCATTTTGCTTGCCATTACTCGGGTAGTTACTAGCTCAAGTAGCAAAGATCACAACCCCTCTCCAACTTAGTTTATGGTCTTCAAGAGTTGCAGTGGCTAAAAAAAACCATGACCTTAGAATCATCCTGGTGGAGCCTCTTTAAACTGAGCTGTTCTCAGGCAGTAGACATCTTTGGTCCCAAACCTGAAAGCTTGCCAATTTGTGAGTACCTTCTAGAGCATTGGTTCCACTGGAATACACTGGCTTAAAGAATTCAAGGTTACTCCCATTGCATCATGAAATATCAGATTAAGACTTTAGAGGGTAATGAATTTCTTTAACCTTTCTGAATAGGGGCTATAATGTTTCTGGAATCTTGGATTGAAACTCAGGAATAAGAGTCTCCAACTCAATTGACACATTGATTGGAAGTCAGGCTAGAACGATAGGTCTGTTGAACCTATGTAGTTGAGGTATTTGTTCCTAGTCAACAAATAATATTCTCAAGTTCTGTATCTTTAATATACTAAGTCTACTTGGTATATGAGATTGTCTTTATATCTCAAAATCTTATTAGAAGTCTCATAACATTAGCTCTATTTTTGACTCCCTATTTCAACATTTATCTCTATCTTGTAATATTGTAATCTTAAGTCAATTGCAAATCAATAGAAAACTGAGTGCCACCTTTTTATGTTATGTTAATCAATGAAGAAGCTAACAGTGTTGATTCATTGAACGATTTGATTGACTCCAAAGAAGATATGATAATGAATTGTATTTGCTGTTTTTCTCACTTATTATTGTATCATAACTATAGTATGAGACAATGGGTTTAATTAAACCCTTCATGTCCTTTTCTTTGGAAAATGAAATGGTGAACCACTCCAAGTATCTTTGCCAAGAAAACCTCAAACAGGGTCATGAAGTGCCAGACATGAGGACATGAGTGAAAATGACTGAACAACAGTCTTATTTTTTTTTTATTTTGAGGTTGATGGTAATGATGCTTATTATAAATGTTTGTATTAATAACGAGACATTTTTTGAGGTTTACATGGGTTGATAACAAGAACAATTTGATTGGATCCATATTATTTCATTTGCATCAAGGAATTTGAATTATTGGGGAGGAAATGGAGATGTCAGACCTGGTTCTGAAGTCTCTCAGGGTGGAATGGATGTCCAGGATCATGGAATTATTAACAGTGTCAATAAGTAGAGGCAGGCAAATATTAAGGATTAATATTAGATAAGGGGGAAAACAGGATGTACTTAAGCTGTGAAGAAAGGAAGGTCTTTTGATCATAACTGAGTGAACAAACCAATCACAGGTGAGTGTAACATCCATGATGTATAAGGATGGTGGCATCCCAAATCCAAGGGGAAAAAAACATTGTAAGCTAGCAGATATGCAATCTTCAAAGTAAAGAAATAAATAACGAAACATTTTGAGAAACATCAATTAGTATACTATAAAAAGAGACTTATCAAGAGAGGATCAGGGACCAATGTAAAGAGGTCAGCCATCAAGATTTAATATTCTGGAAGGGACTTTAGGAGATGCATTCATGCATTACAAGTAAGAAAGGAACTTAATATGAAGATCACATCTGGCTCACTCCAGCAACTTTTATCTAATTCTTGTGCAAGAAGGAATCATTCTTTGTATTTGAAGGCATGGAGTTTGAAGGGGAAATGAGACAATTCCAATAGCATAGCCAAAGATACTTTCCGTATCTCTCTGTCAAGTCAATGACTTTAATGAAGACATGAAGGCAATCTTATCTAATTTGTGGGTGAGCAAAAAATGAAAAGGGTACTTAATGTGATAGATATTAGAAATATGGTTCACAACTCTTTGTAGAAACTGGAATAATGTAATAAAATAAAAAAGCATGAAAATGAGCTTGAATAAAGCTAACTTTTTGTATTTTGGTTCACAACTCATTTATACAAGAATAAAATGGGGAACATCATATATGACATCATGTCATATAAAAAAGACATGAGCATTTTAGTTGATAAGAAGCACCATAAGAGCCAATATTTTGAGAAGTATAGTAGAAACTGTAGTCAAAAGTTTCATTGCTTATTCTGTTTAGCCCAGATGTAGAGCAGGGCTTCATAAACTTTTTCCACTCATGATCCCTTAAGCACTTCTTAAACTGTGGGTCGCAGTTTCAACATGCAGTTTAAGAAGTGCTGAAGAATATTATGTTAAGTTCTGTAAACTACATTAACAGTGAATTTAGTTATTTGAATTGTATTCAGAACAAACTGACAAAGCTACTATGGATTCAGGAGGGGGAAAGTTCATATAGGGAATGATTGAGGGATTAATAAAGAAAATTATGAGGAAGAAGTATACATTTAATTTATGAAATAATAAACATTTTCATAACAGTAGAATTTTTAAAACGATGATTGTACATGTAACTGCAAATCTATTATGTACAACTTGCTATTCCTTTTAAATATATAATAAAGTTATGATGTAACTCTTTTTTCCCTTTTTTCTCCCCTCCCCAAGAAGGCTACCATTAGGCACACACAGTTGTGTGTGTGTGTAAAACTATATACATCTATTTTTTTTCTTTTCTCTGGATGCATATAGTGTCATATGTCCTTTGTAATTAATTTGAGTATTTGTAATAGTCAAAAATCACTGTCACTTAAAGTTGTTCTTAAAACAATATTGCTGTTATTGCATATAACATTTTGTTGGTTCTACTCGTTCGTTCTTCATTATTTCATGCAAGTCTATCCATGTTCTTCTAAGATCACTGAGCTCATAATTTCTTATATCACAGTAGTTTTCCATCACTACCATATAGCACAACTTGTTCCCTAGTCAATGGGTATCCCCACGATTTCCAGTTCTTTGCCACTACAAAGAGAACTGTTATAAATATTTTAGAATATATAGATTCATTTCCTTTTTCCCTAATCTTTTTTGGAAATAGATCTAGTAAGGATATTGCTGGGTCAAAAGGTATAGGCAGTTTAATCATTTTTTGTGTATAATTCCAGATTGCTCTCCAAAATTGTTGGATCAGTTCACAATTCCACCAATTTTTCTACATTTCCATGAACATTTGTCACTTTCCCCTTCAATCATTTTAGTCAAACTGACAAGAATAAAATGATATCTTAAGGTTGTTTTGATTTGCAGTTCTCTAAACAATAATATTTAAAGAATTTTCATATGACCATAAATCGTTTCGATTTCTTCATTGGAAAACTGCCTGTTCATATCCTTTGATGGTTTATCAGTTGGGGAATAGCTTGTTCTTTATATATTTGAGATATGAAACTTTTATCTGAGAAACTATCTATAAAACTTTTTTCCCAATTTTATGCTTTCCTTCTGAATTTGGCTACATTTGTATATTTCTACAAAAACTTTTGTAATTGAAGCTATCCACTTAATACCTTACTCTGCTCTCTATCTCTTGTTTATTCATAAATTATTCACTTTTCCATAAGTCTGATAAGCAATACACTCTTCAAATTTTCTTGTCCTATCTCTCTTTATATCTAGGTCATGTATCCATTTTAACCTTATCTCGGTAAATGTTGTAAGATATTGGTCTATACCTAATACCTGATATGCTGCTTTCTAGTTTTCCAACAATTTTTACCAAATAATGAATTCTTATCCCAAATCTTAAGTATTCACATTTGTCAAATATACATTAATTTATGTCTCATACAATAAATTGTATGTCTTCTCTCTTCCATTGATCTATCTTTTTACTTCTTTACCAGTACAAGATAATTTTGATAATTACTGCTTTATAATATAGTTTAAGGTCTAGTACTGCTAAACCTTCTTCTTTACATTTTTTTAATTAGTGCCTTTGATATTCTTCACTTTTTGTTCTTTCAAATGCATTTTATTATTAGTGTCTATAAATTTCCCCAAAATTTTTTATTACGAAAGTAGGAAGTACTTTTATAGGAAATACCATGTTTTTAAAGGAAGAAACAACTTAGGGGTCACCTAACTTAACTGCCTATAACAGCAAGCACCCTAGCATAACTCCCATTAACATTACACTACCTCATTAA
This sequence comes from Petaurus breviceps papuanus, assembly GCF_028583685.1. Classification (NCBI taxonomy): domain Eukaryota; kingdom Metazoa; phylum Chordata; class Mammalia; order Diprotodontia; family Petauridae; genus Petaurus; species Petaurus breviceps. The sequence continues at coordinate 6,066,478 of NW_027185712.1, forward strand.
AAAAAAAAAACAACTGAGGGCCTAGAAGATGAAGTGATTTGCTAGAGTTATATTAGCAGCTGAGGTGGTCTAAAACCCAAGACTTCTTTCTTCCTACACTCTTCTGTCTTATAAGGAGAGGCATTAAAAACAAATGTTAAAGTACAGACTTCTAGCAGTGAGAGAAGTTTTGTTCTGTTTTGTTTAAAAAGTTAATGACTAAAACCAAAAGCAGGAATTTCCAGAATCTAGATTCAGTTCAGCATAAAAGTAAGAGCTTTAGAAAAACAGAAAAGTCTACCTCCTCAAGCACTAAACTCTTGCCTTGTGGAAACAGAAGCTATATAGTCAACAGCAGTGGATGTGTAGAACAGAACCCCGCAATGGGAAGATAATTCACCTGAATAACTAAGGGCCTTTCTAACTGATAGTCTATGATTCTATGTATAACATTCTAGACCCAAAGATTAATGTCATTCTGGTTTGGCCTCTAATCTCTGTGTCCATTGTGCAATTCATTCTGACCCTTAGAATTCTTTGAATACCTTTGGCTGAACATGCATTTGCATGGAGAACACATGAATGTCAGTTCCACAGAAAATATGGCTGTAGTCAAAGTTAACTATTCTCTCCAAAATACTTATCCCATCAATAATGTCTATGCTTAGTAATGCAAATGATGGCTTCTGTTTGATTGTCCATCATAAAAATGACCCATCCAAGACTACTTTTTTTTTATCTAGTATATTTGTCTCCAATCCAAAATAAACTCTGACTAAATTAACTCTTCAATGTGAATCAAAAAAGAAAGAATTTTATTCCTAGGCAGAAACACTCAGACCCAGAAGAATCCAGAGTCTGAACTTAAAATCGTTTTTTTTTCTGAGTTAAAAGTAAGAAGTACATATAATGGTATTTTATTAGCTTTTATACTGTTTTTTTTAGATGAAATGATTTAAATTATCTCTTTGAGTGTGTAGGTATATGCACACACAAAAAAACATTAATCTCTTTTCTTCTCAAGAAGAGAGATAATGAGTCCATCTTTATGTATAGAAGTTAGACTTATAGCCTAGATCAATAAGAGACTTTAAATATTACCTAGGGCAAACCTCACTAATTTCATATCTAAGGAAACTGAGGCTTGGAGTTAAAGTGCTCTTTACCAAATTTACTCAGGTAATGGAGAGTCAGAATACAGTATCAAATATAAAATTCTCTGCTTAAGTTCAAAGCCCTTAATACTCTGAACCCCCTCCTGTCTAGTTTTCTTATACCTTACTCTTTGCCATGTATTCTTTGATCCAATGACACTGACATCCTTGCTGTTTCATGAGCAAAATACTAAATTTACTGACTCCAGAAATTTTCCCTAGCTGTCCCCTGTTTCCCTTGGTCATCTCTACCTGCTGCCTTCCTTGACTTCTTTTAAGTCCTTCCACCCCCCCCCAAAAAAAAAATCCTATCTTTTACCAGAAACCTTTCCTAATCCTTCTTAAATATAATGTCTTCCCTCTGCCAATTATTTCCTACTTATCCTATATATAGTTTTTTTGGATATTTATTTTTGTTGTCTCCACCATCAGATTGAAAATAGTGACTGTCTTTTGCCTTTTTTTGTATCTTTTCAATCTCCCACACTTAGTAGAGTGCTCAATATATAGTAGGTGCTTAATAAATTTTTATTGATTGATTGACTAATATCCTGATTTTTCTTGACATTTTTATCTCCACTATGTCACACTGCTATTCAGTGAGTTTGTGGGTTTATTGTGGGATGATAATCAGATAATATCAAATAAATCAGATAAATTGGAATTAGATGATATATGTATATGTATATATAAACTCTTTTGACTTTTACTAAGTATAGGACATTAGTGAATTATTTCTTGAGGTATTTTTTAAAGTAAGTTTCCTGAAAATGAAGATAAACATGTTATCTATTATCTAGTTGCAGATAACAGTATCAGATTCCAGAGGTACATAGGGCATTGTTCAGGGCTCTTGCAGAAAAAAAAATGGTAGGCTTGAAAGATATATTTAATTTGCATGTGTTACTTCACATGCCTCATTCCCAAAGAGCCTTAAGGATTTGGGCCCAGAATAAGCAAGATAACACATAAGGACTTCAACATTGTTGCTAACCACTGGGTAAAGGGAAAAAAGGGTGGCATAGGTATAAATTCAACTCAGCAAATACTTATTAAGCAACTACTCTGTGAAAGGCAATCTAAGAAGAACTAAGATGTATAGGATTTTCAGGAGGACTAGCACTTCTGAGGGTTTATATGCCATTTTTTAGGACTGCTTATCTACCTTTAGTGTCCATTTGATTTATCCAACTCTCACCTGTGGCTCTGAGAAGCTGTGGTATACAGTGTGTACATTCTGGTAAACCATCTCAGCAGACAGACTAAACCAGATTGAGAGTAATTGACTGGCCTCAAGCCTGTGGGTGAGTTGGGGAATATCTACCACAAGCATGTGAAGACTTTCCTTGGTGGGATGAACAGATGAAAATAATTTGTTCCAATGACCATGAAGATGGCTAAAGCAAGTGCTGTGGAACACTGAGAGCTTGGTCACACTTCAAAGGTACCAAGGTCATTCACTACATACCAAGCCATCACTAGTCATATTGACTTGTGTCCTTTCACTGGACTTTGATGATTCAGTAAGAAGAGTGAGGCTGATGACTGTGCAACTCTGTCTCACATCCAATTCATGTGCAAGTCAAGACATCCTCCTACAGCGTCATTGGTCCTCTTCGAAAGCAAAGGACAAACAACAACAGGGTTACAAAAACAAAAATTAAATCAGTCCCTGTCTCCAAAGAGCTGACATTGTACATATGGGATAAAATAGATGAATAAACATGAGATATTGCCAGGAGGAAGCAAAGAATAATAACCACTATGGAGGATAAGCAAGGTTTCAGGTAACAAGTAGACCATGAGCTCTGAAGGATGTTAAAGTGTTAAAAAGGACAAAGAGGTGAAGACTGATTACAATAATAGGCATAGGAACAGCCCATACAATATAAAGAAGACCTTAGATTTCTTGGACGGGGAGGGCTTGGGGAAGATAAACACTTGGTTCCAGTTTTGTATTTTTATGTTAATTATTTGGACAATTCATTTTAGTAATACCTGGCAGTTTTGTAAAATGCAAAAAGTCCAGTGGTATTGTGAGAATTTTATATGAAACATCTTCATTTCAGGGACAAAACTGAACACTAGATGCAGAAAATGGAACCTGAGACCCATGAATAGTAAGGAATAAATATCAAGGTTGAAGGCAGGAAGTCAAGGTCAAGAACCAATGTTAGGAGCCTAGGAAAGGATTACATGAATTAAACTCAATTTGTTAGCCATTAAATACTTAAGGTACTTACCATGAGATAAGGCATCATGAAAGCTGATGAGATCAATGCAAAAATGAATGGCCCAGGCCTCAAGAAACATACTTTTTATGAGGTCAGATATAAATGCATGAAAAAGCAACACCACTTGAGTATTTATGATACTCATGAACAGCACTATAGCAACTCCGATGGGGAAAACCTTTGGGCTGAGCTGGTGACCACAGTATCAGAGACCACAGAGTCTGGAACCAGTAGAAAAGCGGCTCAAATAGGAATTAGTACTTATAGCTTCAGTTCCAGGCCATTCGTAGCTAGCAACATCAAGCAGATTGATCAATTAATCAATCATTTGATTTATTAATGGTTTACTTTGTAACAGTGTGCCAAGTGCTTGGGCATATCAAGAAAAAGCAAACATAGTATCTACACTCTAGAAATTCATAGGAAAATAATTTAGAATCAATACAATTCACTTCTTGGTAATTATAACAGCTCAAAAGCTCAGTGAGTGAATAAAGCAGCCTGAGGGCCAAACGAAAGGCAGCAGGCTACACTACTCCCATTTGTTCAGGTTCCTCTATGGCAGCCAAGCTAACACTGTGATACTTCGGGGTGGAAATCCTCCTGTCATTGCCAAGGCTATGCTTCTATATAGAAGCCAAGTAAAATTTAAAGTTTCTGATTTTATTATGGTTAAATTTAGGTGATACAGTACAATATCATAGCAATTGCCTTTCTTACTTTCCAACCAACATTTTTTTTTTTTAGATAAACTCAGTTCATGGGACATCAACCCCCCACCACCACCACAGCCCCAGAAACTATCACATTAATTTCAACATTAATTTTTTTTTATTAAACACATAAATGAGCTGTTGTGCAAGGTAGTAAGTACACAAAGACAAACATATTACAATAGGCATAAAGCATTGAAACTCTAGGGGGTATCAACAGAGAGCCCTTACTTATCAGGAGTGCAAGTAATTCATCCCCTTCCCCTATTCTACCATAACTATGACTTTTAAAGAAATATTTTGATTTTTTAGGCAATTAGGGTAAAGTGACTTGCCCAGGGTCACACAGCTCCTAGGTGTCTGGGATCATATTTGAACTCAGATCCTCCTTAACTCTAGGGCCAGTGCTCTATCCACTGTGCCACCTAGCTTCCCCCATAACTATGATTTTCAAAAATCATCCTAAAACCTTCTAAAGCTGCAGTTTTAGACCCATAATTCTAGGGGCCTGTGAGAAAAACTGCCCTCAAATAGTCCATGAAAAGAACTATCAACACAGTGATTGCTAACGAGGGGACTCTTGCCCTTTGCCCTTTTCAAGAATTGCATTTAGGGGCGCCTAGGTGGCACAGTGAGTGGAGCACTGGCCCTGGAGTCAGGAGGACCTGAGTTCAAATCCTGCCTCAGACACTTCACACTTACTAGCTGTGTGACCTGTGCAAGTCCCTTAACCCCAATTGCCCTGCCTTCCCCCCTCCAAAAAAAAAAGAATTGCATTTATTTGGAAAGAGTTTATGTGGACAAGTCATAGAAGGAGGTATATTTATAAATACACACACACACTCCTTTTGACCATCCTACAGACACAGAGACATATGGTAAAGAGCATAGATTAAGGATCAGAATATGTAGGTTCCAAACACAGGACTATATGACTTCTATAGAAGTATAGAATATTAGGCCTAGGAGGGACCTCAGGGATGTTCTAGTCTACCTTCACTTTACATATATAAGAAAATTGAGATTGATAGAGGCTAGAAGACTTGATTGTCCTAGGTCACATAATTAGTTACTGATCTAAAACTATTAGATTTGGGACTCAGATCTCTTGATTTTCAGTCTTTTGTGTGTTTTACTGTATGTTACCTCAGAATTAAATTAAATATCTTGTTCCATATAAATGAAAACATTATTATAGATCTATGTATCTAGCTATCTAGTTATCTTTTCACTTCCCATCTTCCCAAGAAATGTTGGTGGAGGGGGAAGAAAAGAGAATGAGGAGAGAAAAATCAATATTATTATAATTTTCTGTATAATTTGTATGTTTCTCAAAACACTCAAATTCCTTGGTCAGAGGCACCATATAAATTATTAGATAGGAGACATGGGGAAATTCATTTTTGAATTCTTCCTGTTTTCACAGTATAATTAATATTCTTATCTCCTCAGGTCACACACCTGCTGTCCTCAACCCTGCTGTCATTTCTCCATTAGAAACCGTCCTTGCCCATTGATTTGGCTTCAAGCCCCAGGCCTGCTGCCAATCCCCTATTTATTTCCCAGGTCCTGTGGGGTGATGCATTGTTTCCAGCTTTAGCATTGTTTAGGGTCCACAACACCAAAAAGCAATTGAGGCTTCCAGGAACATATTCCTTTCCACTTAGCTAGGCCAGCACTAGGCTGGAATCTGTCAAGAAGCCTTGTGGGAGACAATCCAAATATGGAAATGATGGATCCATTCCTTCTGGTAGAAGCAGCAGGAAGTACCTTTTGGAAATTGTGGGTTTAACATCTTTGTCCTCAAATGTCCAAATCCAAGAAAGTACATTTGTCAGCACAGGGGAAAGAGATAGATAGATATACACACATTTAAGGCCATACCTAAATTTAAACTAAATTTATATAAAGAACTGGAGGGAACTATGCAAAAAGTACAAGTGACTTAAAGTCAGAGAGAGCTGAATTTTAGTCCCTCCTCCAACACATACTATCTTATAACCCTGGGCAAGTCACTTAACCTCTCATTGCCCTCTCTAAGGAAACTCTCTAAGATTATAAGTTACATCTGAGTTGTTGATTTGTATCAGTAGAAGGAATCTTCACATTGAGAGTTACTCACACCTATGTGTTCCCTGTCTGGACAAATGATTTAAATAAGCAAAATTATAAATAATTCACCATGCAATGTGTGCCAATAAGCATTTAAGTACTTACTATCAGCTTGTCAATGTACTAAGCCCTGGAGATTTTTTTTTATTTAAATGGCAACAATGTAGTGCCTACCTCAAGTATATCATATTCTATTGGGAGACACAACATTTTTAAAAAAATTTCATCCAAGATGCATACAGAGCAAGTGGAAAACAGTGTCACAGAAATAGGCGGGATTTGATTTGAGTCTCAACAGAAGCCATAGAAGTCAAGAGTTGGAAATAAGAAAGAGCATTCAGAGCCACTTTCCCTGTGTGGCCATGGAGGACTCAAGCTGGTCTTATGGGCTGTGCCCCATTGGCAAGGGGATGCCTCGTGTATGACCACAATGCTGCTGCTGGTACTACTGCTACCAACCTGTAATACCAAGCAAAGGCAACTTCCCAAGATTCAAAATACCAGCATAGCCACTCTCCATTTTATTCAGTGACAAATTAGGAACAGAGAAAATAAAAATACAGCATAATTCAAAATACAGCATTCACCAAAAGTAATTCAAAAATTTCCCAAGTCAATCACAAAGACCCTCTTCTCAAATGGAGATCAGTTTCCAATCATAAACAAAGTACATTCATTTGGTCAGTCACAGACAAAAAAGTCAAAAGTTTCCCACCCCTCTATCACAACTGAATTAAAATTATCATCAGTTTAACACAAAGCACTTTCTCAAAAGGGGCAGTAGAGAGCACAAAGGCCATCTACCCTAGAGTTACAATGAGGTTAAGATATCATCATAGCATTTAATACCCAAAGAGAGGTCTTTTCTTCATCTTGACCCATCTCTATTCCTGGGGAGACAAAGCTTAACAAGGCCACAAGATACATTGCCAGTGTCCTCACTAATTAATTCTCTGTCTGCAGAACAGTCCTAGGACCTCGGAAAACATTAGAAAGACCCTCTTCCAGAATTTCTGTAAACATACAACAAGAAAATCCTTCTTCAGGGCTTCTGAACCAACAGCAAGTTTCCAGAACCTCTGTGACAACAGCACTGTCCTTCACCAGTGTATGCAATTCACAATCTGTCTGCAGAACAGTCTCCAAACCCCTGAACCAACAGCAAGGTTCCAGAACCTCTGCAACAACAGCGCTGTCCTTCCCCAGTGGACAAATCTGGCAAAATAACATCAAAACCGACAGACAAAGTACCAGCATCACAGCCATATCTCCTCAGTACTTAGCATCTCTGGGTGGCAGCTCTCAAAAGTCCTGGGCAGCTCAACCTGGCCCTCAGAAATCCTCTCTCTCTCTACCTCCACAATGCTGTTTCCAAAAATTCTTCTGCCTCTCTTCCTCTGCTTGTGCCTTTCCAAATCCACGACACCAGCTCCTCCCAGTTCAGCCCTCTCTTTTCACGTCAACAAGTCCAACAAGCTCTGGGTTTTAACAGTCAACCCCAAAACCAAGCCAATACATGGAGATCTTTAAATTCCATTACTATTACACAACTGTGCCCAGGCAGGGCAATCTTGGAGCCTGCCGAACAGCAGCGACCCTGAACCCCAACGACGCATGCCACTTCTATGCCAGAGGCCAAGTCTACCCGCAGGAGGTGGCCCTTGTACCCATGTTGGACCACTCCCTGCATCTTGGCAAGGCCAAGATTTCTAAGTCAGCACCTTATTCGGAAGGAACAACTGTGATAAATGGAGAATTTAAGGAGCTCAAATTAACTGATTATCAAGGGATATGTTTGGTTTTCTTCTTCTATCCACTTGATTTCATTTTTGTGTGTCCTATTGAAATTATCACTTTTAGTGACAGAATTGAAGAATTAAAAACTATAAATACTGAAGTGGTTGCATGCTCTGTTGATTCATAGTTTACCCATTTAGCATGGATTAATACCCCTTGGAAACAGGGAGGCCTTGAGCCAATGAAAATTCCACTTCTTTTAGATTTGACACACCAATTTTTCTGGAAGACTCAGGTCACATTCTTAGAGACCTTTTTGTTATTGATAATATAAAGGGATCCTATGATAGATTACAATGAATGACCTTCCTGTTGGCAGATTAGTGGATGAAATACTTCATTTAGTCCAAGTATTCCAGTACACTGACAAACATGGAGAAGTCTGTCCTGCTGGTTGGAAAGCTGGTAGTGTAAGAATAATTCCATATCCAGCTGGAAAACTGTAGTATTTCAATAAAGAAAATTGAAATGTTTGCTCAGGTCATGTCTAGTTCAAAGTTTACAAATAAAATTTTAAGAGTTTTGGTGCTTAAACAAAAAGAACATTCCAAACATGGGGGACAGACAATTAAAAGGTATGGAGTTATGAGTTTCAGGCAACAAACAGGAAGAAGGTCAATTTTGATGGATGAGTACGTGAAAGGAAGTAAACCATAAGAGGATTGAGAAAGCAGAAAGGGGTCAGGCTGTAAAGAACTTTAAATACCACACAAAAAATTCATATTTTATCTTTGGGATAACAGGAAGCCTTTGGAGCTCAATAAATGGAGGGAAGAGACAGTGCCTTGTACTTTAAAAAAAATCACTTTGTTAGCTAAATGGAGAAAGGGTTGTATTGGAGTGAGACTTGAGATAGGAAAACTAGCCATAAGGCTATTGCAGTAGTGCAGGTGTTAGATGATGAAGGTCTGCAATAAGGTGGCAGCTGTCTCAATAGAGGTAAAAGGATATATTTGAGAAAGATGTGAAAACAGAAGAAACTTGACATGGAAATAGATATATAGGGTGAATGAGCTGTCAAGAATGATATCAAGTTTGAGAGCCGGGATGACTAGGATGATGTCATTACCACTTTCAACTGGAATAGGAAAATTCATAAGAAGGATTAGTTTTTCTTGAAAGAAATGAGTTCTGATTTGGAGATGTAGGGTTCAAGACATCTAATTTGAGATATCCAAAAGGGAGTTGATGATGCAGGACTGAAACTCAGGAGAGAGATTATATAGACATGGGAATCATTTACATAGATATAGTTGATCCTATAGATGCTAAGGAGATCCTCAAATGAAATAGTATAGAGGATGAGGAGAAGTCATACTAGAATAGGGCCCTGAAGGACAGTGACAGTTTGTCTACTGAAGGAAGAACCAGCCAAAGAGATTGAGAGGGAGTTGTCAGATAGGAGCACCAGGAAAGAGTACTGATACAAAAATCTAAAGAAAAGAGCATACAGGAGATGAAGCTGATTAACAGTGTCAAAGGCTGAACCAGATCAGGAAGGATGAGTATTAAGAAAAGGACATTAGAGGTGGTAATTAAGAGATCATCAATTGCTAACTTTGGAGGTAACAGTTTTAGTTGTGTGATGAAGCTAAAATCAAAATCACAGAGGATAGGAAGTGGAGGCAATTTTCTTATGGAGTTTTCCTGGGAAAAGAAGGATAGAGATAGTTTTGTTGAGACAGTGGTTGTTTTTATAGGGAAGAGAGGGAGTATAGAGTTGTCTGTAAGCAGCAGAGAAGCTCCCAATAAACAAGGAAAATTTAAAAATTAGTGAAAGAGTAAGGAGGATAGTGAGAAAAATCAGCTGCAGAAGAGACGACAGGGTGAGATGAAGGGTTCATTGTGGAATAGACTTTAACAAGAAGAAGGGCTACTTCCTCATGTGAGGAAATAGTAAAAGGTAAGAAAACAGAGGAAAACACGTAATTATGGTAAGTGATGAGGAGTGGAAAAAAAGGAACTCAGCAACTGGGCAGAATTTTTTTTTGATGAAGTATAATCTATCCTCATCTGAGAGAATTAAGGGATGGAGTAGAGTTAGGATATATTTAGGGATAGATGATGAAGTTAGGTTTGAAATTGCTTTTGTAGTAAAGAGAATAGCAAATCAGTTATGCAGGAGTAAAAAAAGATTGCTTTGCTGTAGTGAGGATCAAGTTGATATCATTTAAAAATAAACTTATACTGGACTTCCTCATCACAGATTCCTGATTTTCTGATGTTCCATTCAGCAGCACATGAGTAGAAGCAAAGGTGGCAGATTGTGAGAGTAATCCAAGGCTGGGATTCTGTAAGGAACTATTGGTAACAGGACAAAGGGACAAGAGATTCAAGTGTGGAGGGTAGTGTACAGTTGAACCCATTGAAAAATAGAGAGATAGGAAAGGGAGGAGAATGTAGCCAGTGCTGGGGTGATGACATGGAAAAGACCAGAGTAGGGAAGGGATTAGAGGCATTAGTGAGTATGAAAAACAGTGATGGGCTCATGATGTAGAGGTAAAGATGGAATAAAAAAATTGTGATCAGATAAAGGGTTTTCTGATTTCATGAAAGTAGAAAAGGAAGACTTGCAGGCAATGACAAGACCAAGGATTTGATGTTCTCTGTGTGTAGCTGAGGTAGACTTGAGGAGTCAGGAAGGGGAATTGAGAAGACTGAGGAGCTGAGAGGCTTGGGTATTTGAGGGTCAAGTGACAATATTGCATCCTGTGAGGCCCAAAAGGCTCACCTCTTGTTAGTATTGTTAAATAAAATTAAGATCTTGTGAGTCAGAGGGAAGAGGTAGAATGTGGTAGTTCAAAGTGAGACAGGTCAGGGGACAGCTGGCAAAATATTGGAGAAGGCCCTGGCCCAAAGACAGAAAAGAGAGAGGAGTGAGATATGCATACACCCAAGAAAAAATTTTAATTGAGAGTTGGTCTATATAGTGCTTACCAATACATACAGATGGTTATTTTCATTTCTGACTAAACAAGTCAACCACTGGCACATTCTTTCTTCGATAGTTCAGAGCTACATAATACTTCAAAATTAGGAAAACAGTTTCCTCATGACAGTCTTGCCTCATGGCCATGAACTCCTACCATTGAGTTCCCCTCAATCTCCAACAAAGGCACAATACCTGTCAGATTTCTATTCACTTAAAGTCGATTGTGTTTAGGTCTGAACCAACCAGCAACTGCAAAATGGCATCTGCAAACAAAACTATCATCTGCCTATTTTAGCAAGGAGGAAAGTGAAAAAGAGAGAGGTGTAATGGTTGAGTCCAAGATCATGCAGCTATATACCAATGGAGATGGCATCTTCATCGAAGCATTCTGGTCTGAGTCCATTTTCCAATATATTTGTCCATCACCTGTCATACCCTCTAAGAACTTTAAAAAATATAGGCTATCTCTCTCATCTGAGTTTACCTCCAATTTTACTGCATCATGGATAGATAGATTGATAGATAGATAGACAGACAGTCAGACAGACAGACAGGCAGACAGACAGACAGACAGACAGACAGACAGACAGACAGACAGACAGACAGACAGACAGATAGACAGATAGATAGATAGATAGATAGATAGATAGATAGATAGATAGATATGGTATGGAAAAAGAGAGAGAGAGAGAGAGAGAGAGAGAGAGAGAGAGAGAGTTATTTGAATATCACATTCTCTATTACAAGATAAGTTCCTTGAAGGCAAGGACTGTTTTTGCCTTTCTGTCCCCAGCATTTAGCCCAGTACTTGGAACATAGTAACAAATACTTGTTGTTGTGATTGTTGTGGAGGAAGATGGTGATAGTCTTGATTACCAAGGTTTGCACAGTGTAGCAATATTGGTTTATATATTTCTGTTTGGGGTGCAGCTCAGTGGCACAGTAGATAGGGTGAGGGCTTTGGAATAAGAAAAAACTTAGTTCATATCTGACCTTAGAAATTTGCCAGCTGTGCAACTCTGGGCAAGTCACTTAGTCTCTCTTTGCTTTTGTTTCTTTATGAGTTAAATTGGAAATATTTCCTCTTGATTCACAGGATCATTGTGAGAATTAAAAGGAAATAACACATAATATGGTTTGATAACCTTAAAGTACTATGTAAATGCTAGTTATTGTTGTTATTGCATGTATGTTCCATGTGTTGTAGATGATTCTAGCATTACCTTATGCCAGGCTAAGTGTTGGGAACTCAGAGATAAACAGAAAGACATTCCTTGCTTTCTTTTTTTTTCTTTTTTTTTTAATGGTAAGCACAAGATAAATGTTTACTGAATTGAACTAAGGTCAGCACAACAGATTAGAAAGAAGAGGCAAGAAGGAAGGAGAACTTATAAAAACGTATTAAAAAAAAAGACCAAAGGAGATCAATTATGAATGGTCACAAAGATCTAAAACCAGAGGGAATTCCTTGAATTGTGGGCTCCTTTAAAGTTACAAAGCATTCCTGAGGCATGTTTAACAATGAGGAAATCTTAATCAGTGATATTACGGTTATGGTATGGCGGAGCTAGAGATACATTCCTTCAGATTATGTTTCCAAGTTATCATATAGACTTAATGGCCAGATGGTTCTTACACACGTGAAAAGGGAAATACTCCAACTATGGCACTCAGTAGTTAGAACTCTGCATCCAGAGCCAAGGAAAGATGTCCATAGTGTACTCAATAGTCTTAGTACCAGAGGTAGAGAGGGCAATGACAATGTCATTATGCTGGGATGTCTCTACAGTTAGCCACATATTGGCTTAAGTCAGCATGCCCTCCATGGTCCTGTGTTGTAAGAAGCAGCTACAAACTCAGTGCCATTAGCCACTGTGGATCCACAGAAGCCTACTCTGAGTGGAAGCACGCTGCTAGGCGTGGTAACAAAAAACAAAGCCAATGCCCCAGAAGCAAGAGCTACCTGGTCTTTAGGAAGCCAACTTTAATAGCAGTGAAACTGCAGAAATGACACTGGCTCCTCTGCACTGAGGGCTTCTGAATGATCCAGGAAGTTTTTTTAGAGGCCTTTTCTCCATGACATTCTTCTAGTTACAAGTCTTTTAAACAAAGGGCTGTATCCAAAAGCAGCAAAAAAGGAATCACAGTAGGCAAGAGCCTGAGATGCCTTCATTAGGAGGTCTGAGCCAACGTCCCATCCAAGATCTGCTGAGTGATAGAAATGAATACAGGGAAAGCAGGACTTTTCGGGAATTCCTGGATGAAGTCTTAGCCTTCCTCTAAACTCTTTTTAACTCTTTTCAGGGGCACACAGCCCAAGAAGGGGACTTTTGCATGTCTGGCCAGTTCTTCCTCACCTCCCTTAGAGAAAAGATTAGTGCACTCCGAACAATGTGGACAGACGAAACCACTCATATTCTCCACAATTCCAATCACTTGCAACCCTGTCTTCTTGCAAAAGGTGAGCTCTCTCCTGACATCACCCACAGATATTGCCTGGGGTATAGTAACCAAAATATCTCCCAGAGGCTTATAAGGATGAAGGGCTTCCACAGCAGAAATGTGCTCATCAGAGGTCCCTGGTGGTATATCCACAATAAGATAGTCCAGGTCACCCCAGGACACATCAGAGACAAACTGTTTTATCAGTGCATTTTTCTTGGGGCCTCTCCACACCACAGCCTCATCTGGTTTCTCCAGTAGGAAACCCACAGACATGAGGGAGATGGTTTGCTCTTGGTTCACAAACACAGGCACCCAGCCATTGTCACATTGGTGCACAGCTTTATCTTGTACTTTTAGCATTCGGGGAATGCTGGAACCGCAGAGATCCACATCCAGAATCCCAACCTTCTTGCCAGAATGCCGGAGGGCCAGGGCCAGTTCTGTAGAAACGGTGCTTTTCCCTACCCCTCCTTTTCCAGAAAGGACCAAGATGATCTGTTTGATGCCAGTCAGATTTCCTGTCTCCTGTGCGGCCTCCATTCTGCCAGGTGCTATCTCACGTCACAACGCCCATTCCTTGCTTTCAAGGAGTATACATACTAATGTTAGAAGACAACATATAAAAAATAGCTGAAAAGGAAGTGAAGAGTTCAGGGTGGGGCTTACATGGAGGTATCTTAGAGAAAGTCCAGAGAGTAAAGAGGATAGCCTGGAGAAGAAAGAAGGCATAGGAGGCTTGATCATCCTCTTTAAAAAGACTGTTCTTGGAGCAATCAGAAAACCAGTGGATCATAGGGACAGAGGAGGTTTGCACTGTGAGAATTCCAAGGATGAAGCAAACTTCCAAGGTGACTATTTTTCTTCACCTGGTATTGTAGATAAAATCAAGAGTCAGGAGCGCATCCTGGGGAGGTCCATTCCAGGGACAGGAATTAAGTCTGAGAAGTCACAAAGTTGGTGAGTAGAACAATGGAGCAGTCCATTAATAAGGCTTTCTTGGAGACAACTGTAGTGGTGAATTGGTTTAATTTCTCTGATAAAGAGAAGACAGGAGCAGGAGGGGGTGGTATGTGATCAATGGCTAGAAGTAAAATTGTTGAGGTAAAAATGGGGAAATAAGTTTCCAGGGTGTGCAGAGAGAAATGGCTTAATTCTTCCTAGGCAGGCCCAAGGAGGTGCAGGACAGGAAATTGATCTTAATGAAAAATTGGTGATGAGATCAGTTTCATTCAACAACAGTAAGCAACTGGTAGTCTAATTGAGCCTTTTGTTTGCATAATTCTTTATAATTTTCAAAGAGCTATTATATACATTGTTTCAATTGAGACTCACAATAAGTTTATGAGCAGATTCTACAAATGAAAAAGTTGAGGCCCATTGTGGTAAAATGTCTTGACAAAGGTCATATTGCTGGTAACAGGGCAGAAATAAAGACTAGATCTCTGGACTCCAAATCCAGTGCTTGATATATCACACTGTCTTAGCTTGGGAAAACTAAGTAATTGGACAGGGGACAAAGGGTTCAAGGAAGCTGAAAAAAAAAGGGAGTAACATAAATAAAGCAAAAATGGGAACATCAACAACAAACTTTACCAACGTTTCAGTGTTGCTCAGAGTCCATCTGGCCTAGTACTGAGGCTGGCAAACACACACACAATATGTAATATACACATGTGTGTATATGTGTATGTATGTAAAAAAGAAAGAGAGACAGACAGACAGATACTTCCAGAAGCCAAGATGGTGGAGTAACTGGTAAATTGCTATAACTCTCCCATATTCATCTCTAAGTAACTATAAAGGAGTAGCCCCAAACAAATCCTAGAACAACAGAAACTGCAAAAAGTTCAGGTAAAACGATATTTTAGCCCAAGAAACTTGGAATATTGGCAAGAAAGGTCTATCTCACTTGAATAAAAGGGGAGTTCAGTCCAGGACAGGAAGCTTCCCAGAAAACCAGCAGCAAGACTCACCTTAGCAAACCAGAGGAAAATTCTGATTCCTAGTGTGATGGAGAAGGAAAATGCCAAAACCAGGAATTCAATAGATTTAAATACTGATATTCCAGTGGTGAAGCTCTCCTGGAGCGGAGGTCGGATGCTGCAGCTCACACCTGCACCCAGATCATGCCGGGTGCTCCTTCTCTGAGGCTGCTGCCTCCACCCACCGCTGCTGCTCTGCTCGCCAGCCACCCTCCAGAGCAAGACTACAGAGCAAGGGTTGTCACCAGTCTGCTGCATTTCTAACTACCAGAACTCTTCCCCAGCCTGACCAGGATGTCTGGACAGGAGGCACTTCAACCTCTGCCCCCGAGTGAACGCGATCCTTCACCTCTACAGCCTGCAGATCCAGAAGTTAAGCCAAGTATAACTGAATTGCCAAACGAATTGTAGAAATTGGAGACAAACTATATTTCGAATACCTTGTTCGAAATGGGCTGTCCACGTTATCTGACCCAACCACTGACCCAACCAGAAGTTAACCAACAAGATAGGGCTTTTTTAACAATGAAGATTCTCAATGTGTTCACATTGTAAAAGGTTGCTTAATAAGGATATCCATACCAGGAAAAAATTTGCACTGGAGGCTTGTCAGAAGCCATTCTTTCAACCATGGAAAATCAAGAGCAAGAAGATGCTTGGAATCTGGAGGTTTTTGCTCAACATTTTTCAACAGAGGTTCAGTGTGGAAAACATGACCTTGTTCACAATACCTCAGTTCTAAAACATGATTTCTAGTTATATCAGCTTTATATGACAGCTGAATGTATTTCCATCTGCGTACAATAATCATGTAATTTCCAGCTACACGTGTGCATAAGAAGTATTTGTTCTTACTAACAAAGCAACATTTGGGCCTTTCAGGATTCTCTCTGAAACAATGATCACTTCATTGTTCATTGTGAATTGGAATGGTTCCTTAATTGATATACACAAGATTTGTTTTTGCTTTTTAAGGGAGGAATGCAGATTTGGGGTTTGGGTGGCTTGCCCAAGGTCACAGATCTAGTTAAGTGTAAAAGTCTCTGAGGCCTGATTTGAACTCAGGTCCTCCTGACTCCAGGGTTGGTATTCTATTCACAGCACCACCTAGCCACCCCAGTATACATTTAAAAGAGAATGGTGGGTTTTTGAAAGGAGAGGTTTAAAAAAAATTGGCAGGATTTTTGACTTTTTGTTTTTCACACTATCTATTCTAAGTACTTTGGTTCTGGGACTTATTTAATTTAATTCATGGTTAAATTCTGTTATTAGTCCATTTTTATTTTATTTAAAAGGTGATATACTTTGAGAATCTAGTATATGACATTTAGCATTTGACAATGTTATTTCAATAAAGTTTACTTGGATTAATATAACCATGTTTGTCATTGGCTATGAGACCATGGGAAAGGTGAACTTTGGATTTCTTTTGTAAAATGAGGGGTTTGGAATTGCATTTTTTCTTGTGATTCTCTTAAGGCATTTCTTCAGTGACCATTGTTTGCTATATTGTAGAGACTTTGGGACATCAGTGGAATAATTAAATCAATTAAACAACAAAATAAATAAATACTGACATTCCTACATGGGAAGATGCTACTTGTATTTCTTAAAAATTATATTAATAATAGTAAAGCTAGAAGGAATATACATAGACAAAGGATACAGGTATAAGGTGATTTTGAAGTAATTATATATTTTTTTAAATATAGGTACAATGGGTGCAAAAGAAAGGGAGAGGTAGAATGGGATAAATTATTTCCCATGAAGAGCCACAAAAGACCTATTACACTGGAGAGGAAAATGGGAGAATGAGCAATGAGCATTGGTTTGAACCTTATTCTCATCAGTATTGACTCAGAGGGAATAATATACACAATCAGTTGAATATAGAAATCAAACTTACCCAACAGCGAAGTAGAGTGGGGGAGGAGATCAAGTAATGCGGATGTTGGGTAGGGAATGACAGAGGGAAAGCAGATCAGGGGAGGTGGTAGACAGAAGTAAAACATTGGTAAAGAGGGAAAGGATGAAAGGGGAGAGAGGACGAATAGGAGAAAGAATATGATGGAGGGAAATACACAGGTAGTAATCATAATTATAATGTGAATGGGATGAACTCTCCCATAAGATGGAAACACATAGCAGATTGGATAAAAAAAACAGAATCCTATGATATATTGTTTATAAGAAACACACTTGAAGCAGAGAAACACACAGAGTAAAGTCTAAGGACTGTAGCAGAATCTATTATGCTTCAGCTGAAGTAAAAAAAAAAACCAGGGGTAGCAATCCTGATCTCAGATAAAGTAAAAGCAAAAATAGACCTGATTAAAAATGATAAGGAAGGAAACTACATCTTGCTAAAAGGTGCCATAGACAGGGAAGAAATATCAATAGTAAATATACACGTACCAAGTTATATAATATCCAAGTTCATAAAGGAGAAGTTAAGTGAGTTATAGGAAGAAATAGACAAACTATATTAGTGGGGGCTTCAATTGTCCCTTTTCAGAGCTCAATAAATCAAATAAATAAATAAATAAGAAAGAAACTAAGGAGATACAGTATTAGAAAAGTAGATATGACAGAACTTTGACATGATTTAGACATAAAGGGTGACACCATAAGCAAATGAAAAAAGCAAGGAATAGTCTACCTGTCAGATCTATAGGGAAGGGAAGAATTCAGGATGAAACAAGAGATAGAGGGCATTACAAAATGTAAGATAGGTAATTTTTATTATATTAAATTAAAAAGTTTTTGTACAAACAAAGCCAATGCAACCAAGATTAGAAAGAAAGCAGAAAGATGGGAAACAATATTTAAAGCAAGGGTCTCTGATAAACGTCTCATTTCTCAAATAGATAGGGAACTGAGTCAAATTTCCAAGAATGCAAGCATTCTCCAACTGATAAATGGTCAAAGAATGTGAACAGACAGTTTTTAGATTATGAAATCAAAGCTATCTATGGGCATATGAAAAAGTGCTCTGAATCACTTTTGATAGAGAAATGCAAATTAAAACAACTCTGAGGTACCACCTCATACCTATCATATTGGATAATATGACAGAAAAGGAAAATAATAGATGCTGGAAAATATATGGGAAAAATTGGGACAGTAGTACACTATTGATGGAGTTGTAAACTGATCCAACCATTCTGGAGAGCAATTTGGAACTATGACTAAAGGACAGCCAAAGTGTACATACCCTTTGATACAGCAATACCATTACTAGGTCTTTATTACAAAGATATAAAAAAGGGGGAAAGAACCTACATGTACAAAAATATTAAACTAATACTTTTTGTGATGGCAAAATATTGAAAATTGAGGGGATGTATTAATTGGGGAATGTCTGAACAAACTGTGGTATATGAATGTAATGGAATACTACTGTGCAATAAGAAATGATGAACAGAAAAACCTAGAAAGACTTGTATGAACTGATACAGAGAGAAATGAGCAGAACCAGGAAAACATTGTACACAGTATCAGAAACATTGTGTGATGATCAGCTATGGATGAATCACCTCTTCACAGTCACACAATGATCCAAGAGAAGAACAAAGGACTCATATAGGAAAATCAAATATATATCCAGATAAAGAACTGATTAATTCTGAATGCTGATCAAAGCATATTTTTTCACTTATTTTATTCTTTCTCACTTTTTTCCTTTTGATCTGTTTCTTCTTTCACAATTGTGACTAATATGGAAATATTTTTACATGATAGCACATGTATAAACTATATCAAATTGCCTCCTATTTTTAGAATAGGGAATGGGAGGGAGGGAGAAAAATTTACACCTCAAAGTCTTGAAAAAAGAATGCTAAAAAATTTCTTGACATGTAACTAAGGGGAAAATGAAATACTATTTTAAAAATTACATGTAGATATAGATAGATAGATAGATAGATAGATAGATAGATAGATAGATAGATAGATAGATAGATATAGATAGATATACAGATAGATAGATCTCACTACTTGCATCCTTCTGTTTATAAATGAGAGAGTAAGTCTCAGTCAAGTTATAGAGTCCAGAGCCCTTGCTCTTCCCCCTAACATGAAAATGGATATATAGCACTTTATAATACTTTTATAAATGAGTGTCTGTAAATCACTTTATTGGCAAATATAACCCTTTATTGCACATTATGAAGACACAGAATGATAGGCTTGGGTATAATTTTTTTAAAGTACAACTTTACTTGGGCCTGCCTGATCAAGGTATAGGTGGGAAAGTTATAATTACTTGGATACAGCAGACATACTTTAGTATTCAAATACTAGAAAGAAGAAAGGAAAGAGAGAAAGTTAGAATCTTAGGTTACCTTATTTGAAAAAAACAAGACAGTTGTGCATCAAGGTTCTCGGATGCACAAAGTGTTACTTCCCTCAGAACCATAAAAGAGTTTCAGAATATCATCTTGATGCTTATTGTCCATTGAGTAATCATGATTGGAAGTTGGTCCCTAATCATTTATGACAGAGTGTATTGTATTTGATTAGAAAGGTAGAGGTCCTGGGTGGGTGAGTTGGCATGGAAACATATTTACAGATTTAAGACTAAAAGTCATCTTAAAGGCCCTCATTTTAAAAAACAAGAAATTTAAGTTTCAGAGAAGTTAACTAATTTTTACAAGGTTATATCATCATTGTAGAAGAGACAGGATTTGAATTCAAGCCTTCTGATTCCAAATGAAGGATTCATGCCACTATAGAAACTGGGACAATGATTTTTTTTCATTAACTCAGAAATTGAGACTGAGTCACTGGGTTGTTGGTCATTAATGAGTTATTGGAAGTGCCAGTAAATTGTTAATTAATGGTTGGTTGTGCATGAAGTTATATTTCAGGGCTTTTCCACAAATTTCCATTCAGGGCACTTGGGAGTAACTGAGAAGTAAAATAGTATAGGAAGGCAAGAATCTCCAACTCATGTCTGATCAATGAAACTGAAACCATATTGGATCTTACTGTGAATCACCAGGGAGCAATTGAACACTTAAGAAAGATTATGAATTCATGACAGTGAAAGATCCAATTGGTGCAATTCTGGTACTACTCTCAGGAAAGAGGTTGTATATCACTATCGATTAGAAGCTGTATATTTCTCAATCCTTCAGTGCTGCCTTCTATGTCTTTCAAGTCAAGAAGGAAGGAAGGAAGGAAGGAAGGAAGGAAGGAAGGAAGAAAGGAAGAAAGGAAGGAAGGAAGGAAGGAAGGAAGGAAGGAAGGAAGGAAGGAAGGAAGGAAGGAAGGAAGGAAGGAAGGAAGGAAGGAAGGAAGAAAGGAAGGAAGGAAGGAAGGAAGGAAGGAAGGAAGGAAGGAAGGAAGGGAGGGAGGAAGGAAGGGAGGGAGGAAGGAAGGAAGGGAGGGAGGGAGGAACAGAGGGAGGAAGGGAGACAGGAAAGAAGGAAGGGAGGGAGGAAGGGAGGAAGGAAAGAAGGAGAGCAGGTGGAGGGAAATAAAGAAGGAACATTGAGTCATTTGATAAATTTTTACACTGACATTTTTAAAACACTAAATTATTCAGGTATTTACCTCATCTTTCCACTCAGTTTTATTCATGGAGATCTATTTAGTAGTAATATATACACTCTCTAACCTCAAATAACTATAGGGACCATTTTATTTATTTTTTAATATTTTAAAAATCTTTTTTTGTTTTGTTTTTGGAGGGGCAACTGGGGTTAAGTGATTTGCCTAAGGTCACATGGCTAGTAAGTGTTAAGTGTCTGAGGCCAGATTTGAACTCGGTTAGTCCTGATTCCAGGGCCAGAGCTCTATTCACTGTGCCACCTAGCCACCCCTAAAGGTACTTTTTTCTGTGGAAAATGAATAGGGTTTTGCCTTAATTGACTGTAGTGTTTCCAAATAAATCCATTTTTCTTTGATTGTATTTTCTATCCTTCAATCCAATTGGAATAATTCTATGTCCCAAAGGAATAGAGTGTCTCACTGATTAGGCTTCAGTGAGAAACAAATGAGAATAAGTGAAGAGAGTATAAGAGAACACTGCTGTACAAAATGATTTCAAATCACCAAGGCTTGGTGGATTTCGGTGCTGAGCCACTATTGACTATCTCCAAATTATTGGGAAGTATATAATATGCACTAGAGCACTAGAGAAGGGAAATGCTGAGCCAAATATTGTTTTGTTTTTGTATTTAGTGAAGGTGGATGTGAAGTCTGTATGCCATAGAATTGTGAGATTATTTTTGGTTCCTATCCTGGGGGCATGGGAGCAATTTAGAACATATTTTAAATGATGATTTGTGAATATTTTGAGAGGAAATTGTGACCACTGAAAGCCAGAAGGATTTCATTAGGAATGGTTCATGCCAAATTAGCCTCATTTCATTTTTGACAGGTTTTTTAAACTAATAGATCAAGATAATGCTGTAGATATATAAACATGATGAAAATGAACAATTTTTTGAATTTTATAAGCTTATGAAGATGATATTTCAGCAACATATCTTTAAAAAATCTTATGCTATTCTTATGAGAGAAATAAAAGATTAGAAATACTGGTTAGATAATATTATTATTATGAAGATTGTAACTGGCTCAAGACTGGACCCAGAGAGAGTTACTGTAGTACTTGATGTCAAATTGAAGGAAGGTCTGTAATCATCAGGATTCTGCCTTGAGTATTGGGTTGTTAAACATTTTATCAATGACTTGGAGGAAGACACAGGTGGAATGCCTGTCAAATTTGCAGATGACACAAATATAAGAATAATAGGAAACTCATCTGATGGCAGAACAGAGCCCATAAAGTATCAACAGGCTAGAATGTTAGATTGAATTTCATTAGATGAAATTTAATAGTATCAAATATAAGGTCCTTCACTTGGGTTTTAAAAAATCGCCTTTAAAAGTATACTTTGGGGAATATTTGGCTGGACAACAAATTGGGGGGGAGGTCTCAGTATACTTCAACCTCAATATGAGTCAATAATGGAAAATAAAAGTCAAAAAATTGTCAGTGTGATCAAGAGAGACATCAAAATGACATGAGAAGTGGTAGTCCAATGCACCCACCCTGGGCAGATCACATCAGTAATTATATTTCTGTAGGGGATAGACAAAGGTTTTCACTGTTTAAAATGTAGCATTAAATCTATGAGTGTTTTGCTGTTGACAGATTATTAAATCTGTCAATTTTTAAATATTAAAAGGAAGGTTGAGAACTATGTGAGTGAAGAACAATTACTTTGGTCACTTTTCTTACCTATTATTTTTGGCTCAAAAATTATTAGCATGGCAAGGTGGATAGCAAGTTGACAATTTCTAACCAGACATTAGATTATTATTTCACAATCAGTTGGGATCTGAGACATAAATAGGTGTTAATAGAAAAAAAAATGTTAATCCTGGCTTTTATGTCCTCAGTATAGTGGCTCACAGCCTATGCCTATGACTGTCAAATTGCCCTCATCTAAATGATACTTTCTAGTCATCCACCATTACAGAACATCCTAGAAGGCAGGAAAATTGCTTTGAAGAGATAAAAATCCAGAAATTGGTGCTTTGAAGACTGGACAGAAGTGGTCATGAGATCTATGGATCTCCTAAGAAGAGAAAAGAAGCCAAGGAGAGAGGAAAGAAGTGAATTGTAGATATGAACACCATAGTGTGCAAGGAACAGAGCATAACACTCACTTAGGATTGGCTGAGACATGAAAATACATCACAATGGAGTGCAGGAAGCAGGGCCAAAGGAGAGAGAGCAGCATGATGACATCACCAAAAGTACCTAGGGAGCTACCGGTTTATATTAGTTGCTCCTCCACACATGGGCTCTGTTTACATGAATTCCTTATGTTTCAGCCCCTGTGTTAGATCCTTAAGTGTGTCCTTACTTCTAGCTGAGGATTTGTGAATTTATGGGAAAGTGTGCTGGATTTATCTAAGAAATGATGCACTGCTACATCTTTGTTTCACTATTTTATTCCAATAAATGCCTTTTCAATGAACTGAGTAGACCCTCTAATCCAATAGTAAAAATGAACACATTGGTGACTTCTCAAGGTTTGGGGTGGGTACAACCTACAGGGTAACTGGGTCAAACTTTAAGGAACTTATTTGTGGAAGTAATGAGGAAGGGAGTTGTAAAAGTGGGGTTCATGTCCCATTGTGGTACGTGTTTATTTCTGGACATCATGTTTTAGAGGGGACATTGGCAAGCTGGAAAGGATCCAGAGGAGGGCAAGGAATGAAATGTAGAGTAGCATGTGAAAATTGGTTGAAATAATTAGGAATGTTTAGCTTAGAGAGAAAGTTTATGAGATGATAATGGTTTGCAGTTATTTAAAGGTTTCCACATTGTGCTTGAAAGTTTGTAAAATGTTTCATATATATGTTACTTCATTTGATTCTTACAGCATCCCTGTAAGGCAAATGATATTATTTTCCATATTTTGCCAGTAAGGAAACTGATGCTAAAAGAACTTAAGTGATTTGCCTAGGGTGGTCATATAATTTCTGAAGAAAATTCTGAACTAAGGTCTTTTTTTGGCAATTTAGGTTAAGTGTCTTGGCCAGGGTCACAGCACTAGCACCTAAGATCAAACTTGAACTCAGGTCCTCCTGACTCCAGGGCAGATTCTCCATTCGTTGCACCACCTAGCTTCCTCCAAACTGAGGCCTTTCTGATTCCAAATCTAGTGCCCCATCCAATATGCCACCTAGTAGCTTGGAAGACAGACTATACATTTTCTTCTGGTCCCTAGATGACAGAAATAGGAGCAATGGGTAGGATTTACAGTGGAACAGAAAAAAATTGACTTTTTGAAAGGAAAAACTTCTTAACAATTAGAGCTTTCCCAAGGTATAAAGGGCTGCCTTGAGAAAGTGTATGAACTCTGTCACTAGAGGTCTTCAAGGGTTAAAGCTGGGTGAACATTGGTTGAGGATATTCTATAGGGATTCCTATGCAGGTACATGGTTTGTTCCAAGTCTAAGAGTTTGTGGCTATTCCAGAACTTAGATTTATAGTCCAAAGGTAAGGCCACCATGTCCAGTTCCCACCCCTATTTTACAAATGGGGAAATTGAGTCAAAGAAAGGTTGAGGCACTGCCCCATGCTGCCTTCAGTGGAACATAGGCTTATCTTCTAGGAAGCAATTTTTAAAATACTTATTGATTTATTTCCCAAGGGTTTTTTTAGAGTATCAGTGATATACATGACTGCTTCATAAAACTCCAAGATAGATAAATATAGGTATAGATAACTATAGATATAGATAAATATGACTACTTCCATAATGGTGTCATCTTTGGTAAGTTGGTTGACTCTTAGTAAGACTATTTGTCAAAAGAGAAAATGGGACTAGATGATCTCTAAGATTTGTTCCTAGTTCTAACATTCTATGAATATAGATTACGTGTATGTGTGTACACACATATACATATATACACACATATTTATGTAAACACATATGTGTGTGCAATTGTATGCATACACACACACATACAAACATACATACCTACAGTGGACTGGGACTGATTTTTTGTTTTTGGTATTCCTTGTGAAGTAGTACCTGTAACTCTCTGTCAAAGGTATTTTCCTGGAATGCTTTCCCCAAAATAATTTTAAAGAAAATTGATGAAGCTCTATCCCATCAGCCTGGTCATATTCTCATTCTAATTTTATGACTCTTCCCCCTTGCTTCCAGAGAAACTGAAAATTGAACTTACTAGTTGCTTAACAAAATGCTTTCCTTGCAGAAGTATTCCATGTGTTTGCTGAGGTTGCTGGACTAGGAGCTGCCAGGAAGAGAACTGTCATATTAGGGGCTGACCAATGTATTGTGACCAAAATACAACTGCTAGAACAATGGTCGTTTATTTTCAGTGATGCAAAGACTATACCTCTTAGTTCCCAGGGGAGTACTCTTGAAAGAATTTCTGCAGGAAAAAAAAAACAACCTTGAAGAATAGCCTTCATCTCCTCCTGGAGACTTTTTCTTTATCTACACAAACTGAAGGAGATAGGTGGCAATTACCCGGTCAATTTAATTAGCAGCATCTGCCCATTCTAATAACTACAATCAGGCAGGGGCATTGTCTGGTTATGCTGTCTATGCAGACTAAATTAACTGGATAGTTCTTCTGTGGGTTATCATTTTGGCAGATTCTGAAATTAACCAAAAGAAGGGATCCCACTATACCTTCTTTCTCAGGTTAATTCAAGTCATTATGTTAACTCTGCTATAATTCTGACAGATACCTGAAAGAGCTATCCTACAATATTAAATGTATTCTTAGGTGTGGATAGCAAATATCTCTCTGTTTCTATCTGTCTCTGTCTCTGTATCCATACATATAACTCCATCAGAAGGCAGCTAGGTAATGTGGTGGAAAGACCCTTCAGCCTGCAATCACGAAAATCTTGATTCAAAATTTTACCTCAGACCTTTATTAGCTATGTGACCCTGGGCAATTCATTTAACCATTGTCTGCCTCAGTTTCTTCATTTGTAAAATGGAAATAATAATAGTACCTTACTCATAGGTTTTTCTTTGAGGATCAAATCCGATAATATTTGTGAAGTGCTTCCTGTTTCTCAATCCATATCTTTGAAAGGTATACATTTGGAAAATGAGAAACCAGAGTAAATAAGTTGGGCACACATTCAGACCATTCCTCTAAATCACAAAATACTGAGGGTCATTTGGCTTCCCCAAAACTTTCTCCTAAATTATAAAAGGGATTCAGATTAAGTTATTCAAACTCATTGCCTTAATTCTCACCTTTGCCTTGACTGAAAAGACGTATCACCTCCCCAAATGAAGGATAACAGTAACATTTCTAACTGAATGATGAAATTGTTTTTGGCCTTTCCTATGGTTTACTCTTTTCTAGAGTTCTGACATCTAGAGTCAATAAAGTTTCACTTATTGTCTGTGTCTCAACAGTCAGCTTTGCTATCCATACCTTTGAATTCATTTAACATATGGGACAGCTCTTTCAGGAATCTGGCAAAATGATAACCTCATGAAACCATGCCTTGAAATTGCCTAGATAGCTGAAGGAAAAGAAGGGTTTTGTGACTGAAGCATAGCCAAATTCATTCCCCTTACCTCTTCCCTCTCTTCCACTGTTCTATTCTTTTCCTCTTTTGCTGAGAAAACTTTGCCAAAGGGGAATTCAGTGAATTTCTGAACTTTCTATTAACATTCCCAAATTTCTAGAGCTTATAATAAAATGAAATAAAATGAAAATTCCACTAAATAATGTAAAACCATTCATATCAGAATTGAGCTCATGTATGCTTTTTTTCTGGCTTTTCATCCTATGAATGTTTGCATAACCAAATCTATTTCACTGTGATAAGGTAAGCTCTAAAGCTTAGAATCCTGTTTGGTTAAACCTGTATCCATAGTGAATACAATCAGTTTCATTATATTCTAGGAGAAATATCCCCATTCTTTGTGAACTTTTTTAGGACTATTCAGAGAAACCAAAAGCCAATAAAAATGCTGCTAACAACTATAGTTTGATCACTTAGGTCCTCATCTTTAATATAACCTTGTTAATAAAACTTTGTTATTTAACCTTGTTAATAGTTGTTAAAGCAACTGCTGGTTCTCACAGGCTCATAATACCCAGTTTTCCCTCCCTTTAAAAAATCTAGCTCTGTGTGTGTGTGTGTGTGTGTGTGTGTGTGTGTGTGTGTGTGTAAAACAAAATTCTATTTTCGGGCATATCCAAGCTTGCTCAATAAAGGATAAAGCAAAAGAGGTACTCAAAATACATACATACCTGTATTCATACATAATGTACACACATATAATTCATATGTATGCATGTGTATATATACACATGTGTACATGCATATACATGTATACACACACATATATATATACATACATAAAGGGTATAAGGTGGGCAATTTATTTCTACTTTAAGAAAGTCATGATAAACACAAGGGAGACAAAATATGCATTATAAAATAACCAGATTAGAACTTAGTAGCTCAATCATTACTATTTACTCAGTCATCTGGCAGGCCAAGAGTCAAGCCTCAATGGAACTTAAACTGTTTTTGCTAATTATTCACATTGTTTCATTTTGCTAGCATTGACCAATCAATCAGCTAATCTTGTTCTCTTTAGTGGCATCTCTCTAATATTTAATCCTCCCTTGGCACCATCCCACTCTTGGATTTTCTTGGGCACTCTTATACTGGTGTTTGAACTGCCTGAGACAAGCACTATTCCCTGACATCAGTTATTGTCCCTTGGAGGATGCCACTTCCACAGCATTGTTGGTGAGAGATGGCAGCATCATTAATTTAAGGTCCCCAGGGCTTTTTATTTTTACAAGATCCTATACCAAACAAAATAAGAAACAAAAAGTGGTGAGCCCATCACAGAAAATCAGACAATATAGGTTTATTAGGCAGAACATATGCTCACAGCTTATGACTGGGTTGAAAGGCATTCCCCACCTGACCCTCTGAAAACTCAGAATTGTTCTTATTCTTTGAAGATTGTAGCAAAAACTGAGGAAGAAAGAAGTTGCTCCTTTGATGCACATATTCAATTCCAGTTCAGGAACCAACTAGAGAACTCTCTGTATGGCCCCAGTCCCACAGGATGTAAGTATGCCAAATCTAATAGTGCCCAGAGATTATAAATTATACCTCACCTTTTTAGTCTCTTGCTGGCTTGGCACAAATAGAATTAATTTTCCATAAATTGCATGCCTTTCCTTTTTTACTACTTATTAGGCAACTTAGAAAATACCTTAATTTTATTGGCCTCATTAATAACAGGGCAGCCTCCTATTGGTATCATGTTGGTCCTCTGTCTAAAACTCTAGATAAGTTTGTGCCCTGAGGGACTTTGCACAGGAACATGAATATCTTCCCATTCCAATCCCCATTATTTGTTGCCCACTGTGGTAATGGAAGTCAAACAGACTGTTCCTGCTAATTTCTGTCCTTCTTCCTTCCCTCCTTAGCTATCTCTGTGTGCTGGTTGCTCTTCATCTAAACTCCCCAGCACTACAAGACCTCTTTATCATCATAAAATAAAAACCATTGAATCATCATAGCCAGAAGCTGACAATTAATATCAACACATACATTAAGGATTCATCTCCATTGACCCATCCACTATCATTATATGTAGATAAAATAAACAGTGACCTATATGGACTAATTTGTGAGCCAATAGGAAGACCTCCCTGAGCAAAATAACCTTCTTGCTAAGGTGCTATAGTCGTTGTAATTCTATCATTAGAAAGACCACTGAGACTGCTCCTGATGAAAATTCTCCGAGAAAGAATAGATGAATTACAGGCTGTATACAGATTGTGTTTTATGCATGTCTGTGTCCCCAAAGTGAACTACCCAATGCTTTATGTATAATGGGTGGTAGATGGAGCAGCAGATAGAGTACTGAGCATGCAATCAGGGAGATTCGTCTTTATGAGTTCAAATCCAGCCCCAGACACTTAGCTGTGTGACCCTGGGCAAGTCACTTAAGCCTGTTGATCTCAGTTTCTCATCTGTAAAATGAACTGAAAAAGGAAATGGCAACCCACTCCAGTATCTTTGCCAAGAAAACACCAAAATGGGGTCCTGAAAAGTCAGACATGATTGAAATGACTCAACAATAAGAAGTAAAGATTTGGGAATGTCATTACCTATTTCTTTTTTTTCCATTCTTTGACATACACTTTCTATATCCTCTAATCTTTTGATCTGCTGTCTGGATTCTACATTCAGGTTTTTTTTTTCTTTCTTAAAAATTTCTATCCTGTCTCTGTTTGGCTTTATGTGGTCTGTTCCCCAACCAGTCCTGGTTTTCCTTCTCCTCATTTTCTCTTTTTTTCCTGAAAAAGTACTCACACAAGGACATAACAAAAAGTGACTGCCTGATTGAGTGTCCCATCTTCTCTTGATTTAGGCAACATTGGTCCTTATAATATCGCTATTCAGGTTTTATAAAAGAGATTACCCTAAGATTACATGATTATTTTTTAGAATTTTAAATTTAATTTAATGTGTAACTTCTTTTAGCTCTGCTTTCCTATAAAAAATGGCAATACAGTCAAAGGGTTAAAATATTCAGTATAGAGATAGACACATCAGTAAATTTGCTACTGGCGCCATTTCTTGTGCCTCTTCTCTGTTACCAAATAAAATCAGAAATTCCATTCTTCCAATCAGATTGCCTTTTCATTAGATTCTCTCTTTCATATGCCCAAGAAAATGATTTTGCGAAAGGAAAGGTGAAGCAAGAGTGGTTACCAGAGCAGCACTTTGCTCTGGCAACATAGAGATAGGAATATCTCCTCCCTTCCCCACAAGACAAACCTATTCATCATCAGGAAGAACAAATCATCAGGAGGGGCCTGGTCACTTTGAGTTGGAGTTGTATGTATATATTATACATACACACACACACACACACACACACACACACACACACACACATATATATATACACACACACACACACACACATATATTTAGAGTGTGTATATGTGTATACCTCAGTCTAACCTGGTCACTTTTTTTTTTAAAACTAACCACAACAATCCTATTTCAATGCTTCCTTGTTGCATAAAAATAACTTTGAACTCTCAAAGTCTGCTCATGGAACACAGACTCTGATGGTTCCTATAAACCTGGAATGGGTGAGAGAACAGGTCTCCAAATGAATTGTGTGCTGCGTTACTAAGTGTATAAAGACTTATCACCAAGAAGTTGTCATTTAGGGGATGATTTTAATTTGTCCACAGCACCTCAAGAAATCATCAACAAAGACTTGGAGGAGAGAGTGTAATCTGCCCTGAAGATGGTGAGAGGAACCATATCATAACAACTCATTTACTTGAAGTGTAGAAATGTGTTTTCTTTTTTGTTTGCTTGTTTGTTTTTACAATTTAGAGATATAAGGACAAGCTTGCTATCATATGGTCCTTGTGACCAATGTGGTGACCTGATGATAAAATACAGTATTAGACACTGAGATCTTATCACAACATTCTGAAACAATTACCAGTTCCAATTCTCCATCCTATTCCAGATTTCATCTAAGGATTACACATGATTGGCTCAGTTTTCTGAAACTGAAACTAAATTAAAATAAAATAAATAAAAACAAACAAAAAATCCTGAAAAGTTGCCTTTCTCAGCAATAACAATGGGATGATATAAAAGTATTGCAAGGGGTAGGGAATGGATATGAAATAGCTTAATGTTAAGAGCTAAGATATCCAAATAGAATATAAGTACCTTATTTCAGCAAGTTTTATTTTATTTAGCAACATATCAATATAGCTATTTCCACCTTAGAAGTAGGAAGGGGGAAAAACATTATATAAAATCTTAATGAATACAAAGACCTTGAAAATGCCTTGGGTCCTGCAAGTGCCATGGTTTTCCCATTGACAGAACATACAGGAATAAAGCACTAAGCATTTAAAATCTTCTAGCTCAGTAACTGTCTGCACCTGTAATGCAATTTCCCAATCCCCTGATTGCTGTCTGCTGTTTTTGTTTATCACTGGATCATGTACCAATTCTTTCATTTGAAGTCTGTCAGGGGAGAGAGGTCCTGGTTCAACCCAATCTGATGCCCAGAGCCTTGAATGGAGAGAAATGGAGGAAAGGGGTATAGAAATTTTACATTCTACAGCATTTCTCATCAACTTCCTTTCTTGTGTTAATTTCTTTTGTGAGCATTTCTTTATATACAGGCAACAAATTGGGGACCTGAGAACTCCTCCCAAATTGCATCTAAACACTTGTTTTGCCTTTTAAAGGGATATTCTTAGTTTAAATTAATGAGTTTGTATAGAACATATCTCAAGAGGGACAAGAATGTAATTAAAGTGCAGGGCAGATATGCTAGAGTTTCTGTGGAGGGGAGGAGCACAGCATGGGGGTTATATCGTGCTTTTCTGAGCAATATCAAGTTCATGCACATCCAGCAAAGGTCAGATCCTTCAGCAAGAGTTAATAGGAGAAAGGGTGGTTAGTAGATTTGGTAAAAGAGGCTAGGGAGACGAGCTGCTTGACCCAGTATAAGGAAAGGAAACTAGGAAATTCCAAAGGCTTAGTTGAAAAGTTGAAGATTTCAACTTAATTAAAAAATTGCAGTTTTAGTTGAAAGAATACTGGTGTTTCAGGGCATGAGTTTGAATGTTAACTCTATAATTATTACCTATATGACTTTAATCAAGTCACAACTTCTCTAGGGCTCAATATCCTTATCTGCATGATGATGGATTTGGACAGATGACATCTAAGATCCCTTTCAGCCTTTAACCCAAGATTCACTTTGGGTTAACAGAGATGAATCAAGTAGCCAAAGGGATGTAGATGAATTAAGTGATATGAGATCAAGGATGAAAGTCAACACGATCAGGAAAACAGAAAACAAAAAAAAGAGAGGAATGAGGAGGAGAGAGGAAGGGGGAGGGGAGAAAAGGGGAGGGAGGGAGGGAGAGAGGGAGAGGGAAGAGTAGAAGGGGCAGAAGGAGGGGGGGAGGGAGAGGAAAAGGGAGAAAAAGAGGGAAGAGAAAGAGGTTGCTTTGTAGTCAGAATGATGAAGAATAGAGGGGAAACAATTCTCTGAGACAAGCAAGAAGTTAAGGGATGGGTTATGTGCCCATGAGAAACTGGTGAGCTCCCTGTTAGCAATTCTGCCTCCACTGAGCTGAATTCTTTTGCCCAGCTATCTTCTCCAATGCTAGCTGAAAATGAGGACTGCCATAAATCACAGCAAAAGAGATCAGGGAAAGAAAATAGCTTCAAACGTGGAAGCCTGGGGAACCATTACTACAAGGCTAAAATCTCAGTTCAGAATTTGAAGAGCATCATCATTATATTATGATCTCATTAGTGATGGCCAACCCTCAGGAGGCCTGACTTTTCAGATAGCTTAAGCAATCAAAAGTCACAGGAAGCCTCAACCCACCTTATCAAAACTATTTGAGTCTAGAGAACAGACTAGAAGCGGCTTATAGGATCATTGTAGCAGGATTGCTGTAGCCTCATCCTCTGTGTGAACTGAAAATGGCTCCCACATCCCTTGCTAAAGAACAAGCTGTATTTGACTGGATCAAACATGTGAGGCTCTGCCTTTATTTAAATCACAAGAAATGTAAAGATATAATCAGGAAAGGTTCGTACTATATTCTAACTTCCTTTTAGGCCCCACTGAAAAGCAGGCCCACTGCACCTACCTAGCCCCTCACCACCCCCTCCCCACTCAATATATATATGAACTTGGATTGGTCATTCCAATGGTTTGCAAACATAGTGGACAGACTAAGGGAGAAAGACGTTATCAGCTCTCTGAACTTGACCAGGTTATTTAATCTCCCTCAGCCTTGGTGTTCTCTCTCATCTGTAAAATGGGCAGAACAGAAGCACCTAACCTCAAAAAAAAATGGGGGCTCAAAAAAGATAGGGTTTTTTAAAAGTAGTATTGAACCAACCAAAAAAGGAAGAGAGAAAAGTTTTAAAGAGCCTCAAAATGCCCTAAGTATATCTTTATGAAACACTTAATAATTGTTTATAAGATTGAATGATTTCGATCCTAAATTTCATCATATCACTTCTGGTAGTAAAATAGTTGAAGAACATGCCACTTATTAGTATGTGGGAAGCTGGATTTTAAAAGTCAAATATCATTACAATTTAAGAGAAAGGATAGGAACTTGCTGTGTGACCTTGTACAAATCATTAAACCTTTCAGTGCACCATCTGCTGTATTTGTAAAATGGAAATAATAATATCAGCCTTGCTGCCTCAGTATTAAGTGGAGATAACTTAATACTGCTTTGAAAAGTATAAAATGTTTTATAAATACAAAATGCTGTTCTACTATCAGAAGAAAGTAAAACATGATAATTTATTATCTCAAAAGAGATTTCAAGTACGAAATTAACTCCCAACAAATGTAATAAGAGAGGCTACCAAAGAGGTGGATGGTTATGTGGAACAGTGGATAGAATACTAGGTCTGAAGTCAGGACTCATTTTCCTGAGTTCAAATCTGACCTTAGACTCTTACTAGTTACGTGACCCGGAGCAAGTCGATTAACCATGTTTGCTTCATTTTCCTCATCTGAAAAATGAACTGGAGAAGGAAATGATCGATGACTCCAGCATCTTGGCCAAGAAAACCCCAGATCCAGGCATGACTAAAACAATCAAACGACAGCAACCAGAGGAGGCAGAAGCACAAATAAGCTATCACAGTCTGAGATGAACTTGCCTCTCACTTTCCCTCTTCCCTTCTTTTTGTTTTTCTCTCTCTTCCTCTAATGAGTTTTTAAAATATTGACAAATTAATATTTAAATATAGAAAGAGCAGAAAAACAGAATTGCATATGAATAATGAACTTCAATTGAATACACTTTAAACATTAAATTTAACAAAGAGTAACAAACCTGCCTTGTTTGTATGTTTCCTGAATTTTTCTTTTTCCTGTTTTATTTATTTATTGAAATCTTATTTTTCATCATTATTACTGTTTACTCACTATCATCATTCATAGTTATTTACTATTATTATTTTTTTTATACCCCAGCCTTCCTTGTCAGAGGAAAAGTCTTCCCTTATGACAAAGTACAATCAAGCAAAACAAATGAACCTATTGTCTCTCTGAAAATGCCCATCTGCATCTCTAGTATATCCTCTCCAAGTTAAATTTGTAAAGCACATTTAATCATCAATGTTGGAAAGTTAGTTATAGCATATGATCAGAAGTTCATAAACCTTAGAAAGTTATTTTCCTTTCTGTTATTGTTTCCATCGTAGAGACTCTTCACTTATAGATGGAATCCTAATAAAGCTGCCCCCAATCCCAATATTCTAACTTCTTTATAGGCCCCACTGAACAGCAGGCCCACTGTACCTACCTAGCCCCTCAACCCCCCCACTCAATATCCTAACTTCTCCATATATGCCTCCCTGCTCATTAGAACAACAGGTGTGTCCATGAACTCATATTTCTCACAGAAACAGCAGGCATGTCCATGTGATGGGATCCCAGTCACTGCCCCCAGACCCATTCCTCATATGTCCCACAGAAATAGCAGGGGTGTCCATGCACTCAACTACAACCACATCCATCTAGTCTAAGACAGGACTACAATACTCAGTCAATCAGAAAGCAGCACAATAGTAAAGAACTGACCTAGAGTGAACTTATGATGTACAGAGGCTTATTATAGTACCATTATTGTACATATGTACTCCCCCATGTGTCTTTCTGTATGCATTATGGGTAATTGCATACTCAGTTCCACAGTGGCT
This sequence comes from Petaurus breviceps papuanus, assembly GCF_028583685.1. Taxonomy (NCBI): domain Eukaryota; kingdom Metazoa; phylum Chordata; class Mammalia; order Diprotodontia; family Petauridae; genus Petaurus; species Petaurus breviceps. Next base: position 6,101,135 of record NW_027185712.1, read on the forward strand.
GGGACCCCTCCCCTATTACCTAATCCGTTAACAAACTCCTCCTGCCTTTTTTAATATTCATGATTTCTGTTATGTAATTGCATCTTTACCTTATAAAAATCCATCTAGTTCTCTCTGAAGTTGTTGGTTCCTCTTGAATTTAGCCGGCTTCATGAGAGGCATCAATCTCAATAAATTCCTAAACTCCAATTAGAGGTGGTCTGACTCTGAATTTTTTGAGATGGTTCTACCACAACACATCATGAAACCCCAAGAGTTTTTGGCACCCCTGGATAGGCAGAGCCCAAACCCCAATGTTATGACACACAGATAAAAAATCCAAAAGCTTCCATAGGCAACTCATTTCTGTGTTTAACACAGCTAAACAGTAAGACAATTCTATTATCTAACTAAAGCTAGAAAGTCCAAAGCTAGCCATAGTATTTTCCTGAGCTTCTAGCTACAGTAAGACAGTGGCCGATAGTCACTTAAAACTTCAGCAGTGCTATTACAATACAACCAGATCTGGGAGATTAGCTATAGATCAAGGGCAGTTTCAAACATATCTTTCTACCCTAAATTTCTCATGACCATGGGGGGCAGAAAACCTGGCCTCACACTATTTATCTACTTTAATTTCCCATATACTCTCTTCTTATGTCAGGTTGGTCAATTTAATTCAATTCAGTTTGCATAATTAATTATGAGATTCAGGTTATACAAAGATCGATGCAACACGTTCTTGATATTTAGAGTGAATCTGCAGGCCTCATTTGGGAGATAAGGGCCTTTCTGAAACTAGCCTGTCAGCGTCCTTCAACATTTTGGACTACAGGTACAATGATCCCACTGGTTTAAGGACTGAATAAAGAGAGTAGCACTCATGCTAGTCGAAAACTAGATATAGATTCAGAAGAGTTGAATTATAGGTCCATCTTTTATGGTCAATAACTATGTGACCTAAGGCTTATCACCCAACCTCTCCAAGCTTCAAGGTCCTCTCTTTAAAACAGTCAATATAATGGCTGTCTTGTGCATTACTAAGGGAAGTCTTGAGAATCAAATGAGACAACATATGTGAAAACATTATAAATAACAAAATGATTCACAGCTATAAGAGAAGCATTGAAAAAAAAATCTCCATGTAACCTTATAAAATGTTTCATCTAACAGACTACCAAGGGAACTTTGCATTAAGGTATTGAAGACCTTCCCTAAAATGCAAATATGCTTCCTGAAAGAGAAATATACTAATAAATTCATTTTCATTTGTTAATGTCAGAGGGAATTATCTCATCTGCTTAGCCAGTAGTTACCTTAGCAGAATCCCAGATGAACTATATACTAAATAATAACAGCAAATCTGGTAAATTTTAACATAGTATTCAGTACTAAGGAAAAGCTTGAGGCCTGAAACACTGCCTGAAATAGCAAGCCTGAATGGGGGTGACATAATACATACACATACATACACACATATGTATGTACATATGTATATAGGCATGTACGTGTATGTGTATGTATGTACGGCAGGTTGAGTTATCTGAGTACATATTGTTTCTTCTCAATAGAATATAGGCTCCTTGAAGGGAAGACTTGTATTCTTTCCAACTATATATCCCCAGGGCCTAGCACAGGAACTGAAACAGTGTAGGTACTTAAATATTTGTTGATGGCTTGGTTGGAACTCAGGCATACTGAGTTAAGGCCTAAATTCAGACAAAAAGAAATTCTCTCTATATATATTTGATATTATTATCACATATTCTTTTGTTTAAATATTAGTTTTTAGTTTTTCAGTCATGTTCAACTCTTAATGACTTAATTTGGGATTTTCTTAATAAAGATACTGGAGTATTTTGCCATTTCCTTCTATTCATTTTACAGATGAGGAAACTGAGACAAACAGGGTTAAGTAGCTTGCTAAGGGTCACACAGCTGGTAAGCATGTGGGGCTGGATTTGAACTCAAGAAGATGAGTTTTCCCAATTCTAAGATTGCCACTCTACTGTGCCTATGTAATGGGAATGTAAATTTTTAAGATCTTCCCTGCCCCTAGGCTAAGGTGCACCTGGAGCCTGGAGTGGGAGGCTTGTTTTTCAGTAGATACTTTTTGATTGGCCAGTGGGTCAATAAGGTTGTTACATTCTCCGAGCCAGGAGAAGGATATAAGCCCTGATGTGTAGCTTTGTTTGGGGGCTCACTTTGAGAAATGTTCTGTGATTTGATCAGATGAAACTCTGGGAAGCCATTGTCCAGGGTCCCCCAGCTTTGAAACCCAGATGTTGTTTGGTATGGATGTAATGGTTGGACACTTTGGAAATCTGTCTACTTGATCTGTTTCTGTCTTGATAATTCTGTCTGTATATCTGAAGTTCAGGGTGCTTACCTCTTTCCCCTGAACTAGGTAAATGATACATATTTGACTGATTAAAGTAAGCTTGTTAACCCATTTTGAGTTGCTTTCTTTTAACAAAGCAGATCTAAGAACCTGTGTTGGCAGCAACCCTGGGGATGCTGGGGTGCTTGCTGCTACAGCCTACTAGCTACCCTAGGAAGGGACCTCAGAGGTCAGCCAATCTTATAGGTTTCTGATTGCATTGATTTAAGGAGTCCCTCCAACAATGCCAAATACAACCCATACAGGCCTGCCCAAAATATATAAGGCTTATTCATAAAAATCCCATAGGTGAATGACAGGAGGGTAACTAAAAGTATTGGAAGTCCTCATCATATTCTCTTGATATTACATGAATATTGGTATAACATGTAGGTTGTGTTGATGGTTATGACTGGACATTATACCATTTATCTTTTCTTTTGGTCATCCATTTTCCTAATGATAGTATTTATACTTCTGCATAATTCTTCTGTCATATTAATTTTCCCTAAACCACAGTTCTGATCATGTTAAAAATCAAATCCTCAGTGTCTTGTCTTTGCATACAGAATAAAGTTTAAAGTCCTTAGTCTAGCATTCAGAGATATTCATAACCTCATCTCAACTCCCATACTGTTTTCTTTAAAAATACCCCACTCCAGCCAAACTAATCTGCTTTCCATCACCACTGAGAACCACTCTGTGGTTTCCCACCTCCATAGCTTTGTTCATAAAATTCCTTCCTCTTTTCGCTTCTCAACTTAATTGCCCAGAGTTGGTAATGGTAGAGTCATGGCTAGAATTGAGAACTCAAAATTCCTACTCTATTTCTCTTTCCATTGTACCATATTACTTCTCAAGGTTACTGCTGAATATTTCCTGTCTTTACTACTTGTCCAGTTTTAGAGTATAGTAGAATGGTCCTGAAGTCAGGAGGACCTGAGTTTAAATACAACCTCAGATTTTTACTAGCTGTGTGACCCTGGGCAACTCATTTAACCCTGTTTGTCTCAGTTTCTTCATCTGTAAAATGAGTTGGAGAAGGAAATGACAAGCTACTCCAGTGTCCCTGCCAAGAAAACTACAAATACAATCACAAAAAGTCAGATATTACTGAAGCAACAATAATAGGGAAAGTGGGGTAAGCATTAGACTTGTTGTTAGAAGACCTATGTTCTGATCTTTGGTATGCTATTAATTCACTGTATCCATAGGCAAGTTGCTCACCCTCTCTAGGACCTAGCCATCAATTAAGAAAAACAGTTGTATTAGATAATTTCCTAAATTCCTTTCAATCTTAGATTCTATGAGTATTATAATTATGAGTTTCTCCACCCTATATCCCTAATAATATTGCAAAATATGGAAGTCCTGTTTTTTTAGCTCTTTATATTATTCAGAAATCTTAACACAATGCTTTCCATATGGTAGGTACTTGATAAATCATAAAAGCACTGGATGTTACAGCTGAAAGATCAACTACACTAACCTCTCATTTAAAAAACAAAGGAAAATCACTTGTTTAATGCCACATAACTGGTCAATGAAGTCTGGGACTAAAGCCAAACTTTTTCTTACTTACAGACACTTATCTTTTGTCCACACCACACAGCCTCCCCTACATTTTGTTGAACGAATGAACGGATGAGTGAATGAATTAAATGTGAGGCTCAGGAAATTGTTTGCATTATGCCCAAGAGCTTTTGCTGATCATTTCTGCCAATCCAAGGTTTAGATTAAGATTATCTTTAGGGAATTTTATTTCATCTGAATATCACCTTTATAGCTTGAACTGCTTTCTTTGTTATTAGCATAAATATTGTAAGCAATTAAAAGGACTCCTGAGGAATCACTGGGTAGCAATTTTTCCAGACTACTTTCCACCTAATGCTTATAATAAAGATGAGCCAGAAGGTTAAATGAATATAAGCAAACAAATAAACAAAGCATCACAAAATATAGTTTCACTTTAAAAGCAGACCACCAGGATGCAGGAAAACTTTCCTCAGTGAGGAAAATGGAAAGTTACAAATATCCTCACATTGTCAGTTTCAATAATATGACTGTATGGCTTCCCTTGTCATCAAAGCACAGCCTGATGAAAATGATTGTTCTATAGTAGAAAAACATATGAGTCTATGGTTTATGAGACCTTTGTTCTGACACATTCTTCTTCTATATCATTGGGCAAATATTTTGAGATTTAGGAATAAATTTTTAGAAGTTTGAGGGATAGTTTCTCCATTTTTTTGTACCAATAACCAGTGAAAAATACCTTCTAAATGAATGATTATATAATAAGCCTGAATCTTTACCAGTGTAAAGCAAAAGGCCACCTCATATTAAAACTAGGATATAGATAGAAGGGGCCAGGTAGGTAGCATATTGGATGGAGCACTGAGCCTGAAGTCTCATGATGAAGATTCATTCAAATCCAACTTCAGACACTTAGTGATGCTGAGCAAGTCATTTAACCATTTGCTTCAATTCCTCATTTGTAAAATGAGCCGGAAGAGAAAATGAAAATCCACTCCAATGTCTTTGCCAAGAAAATCCCACATGGGGGTTATAAAGAGTCAGATACAACTGAAACAATTGTTTTTTGTTTTGTTTTGTTTTGTTTTTTATTTTTTTGCTTTTTGGAAGGGCAACTGGGGTTAAGTGACTTGCCCAAGGTCACACAACTAATAAGTGTGTTAAGTGTCTGAGGCTGGATTTGAACTCAGGTCCTCCTGACTCCAGGGTCAGTGCTCTATTCACTGCGCCACCTAGCTGCCCCTAACTGAAACAATTAAACAACATGAGTAGGAGGTTCTTCATTGAAAATCAAGAGTTAAGAAGAGGCCACTAGGCCATTAGGCTCCTTTTGGGTGCCAGACAAATAATATATTCTTGTCTGGGTTTGTAGAATTGTGTCCCATATAGTCACTGCCAACTGTCATTTAGGCTAAAAAATCATGAGCATCTGTGGAGTATTGGGTTGTGTAGCAGTAACTCAGAGGGCTTTCAGCTTTCCCTTTACATATAGGGAGGAGTATATAGACAGACAGACAGATACACACACACATACACAAATGTATATGTGACATAGGATAGTGATTTCTTGTCATTTTTTCTCTGTATGTTTCTATAGCTTAGGTGTCCCCAGACAGTGGTTGACTAAGACAGAAATGGCCAGATTCAGGATTTCGCTCCATCTTACTTACATAAGACTGCATTAAGGTCTATAAAATTTCTCATTTTCTGTTTGTAAATTCAAGTTTTTAAGAATGGTCTGTTCTGGTCATAAAGATTTCCATTTATAACCCTTACCTCATCTAAATAAAGGAGTTTGAACCAAGGATTCATACCTCTTTAGGGATGCAAGTATGGTTACAGAGAGCTCCATTTAAATATGTAAAACAAAAAATTTTCTTTAATTATGCACAAATATTCCTTCATTCTAAATGGGGGCTGCACCATGATACTCAGTAAAGGGGATAATTGGGAAAACAAGATGGATAAGGGAAAAGATAGGAATCAATTGAAGCAGCTGAGAAAGGTACAAGGAAGACAACAAACATCAAACATTCATTGATCTTTTTAATCAGGTATGACACCAGCAAGTCAGTTTAAATAACCTGGATATGTGGCCTAAACTTAAGTCTCTAGAACCAGGTTCCAAATTGTAAGGCAGACTATAATATGCAGTCTACAAATAAATATCCATTTTGGGCTTTTTTCTATTCTTCCTCAATTACAGTGCTCTGCATTTCTTAGGTGGACCAAAACAGGCATAAGGAAGGAAGCCAGAAAGGACACTTTATTACAAGTCAGATGAGGCCTCTGTGCTTGAGTCTGTCCATTATATTGTGTGAATCATCATCTCCCTTACCCACTCTATTAGTTCTTTGTGAGACTCAATAAGATAATATTTATTAAAGTGCTTTGAAAAGACATAATTTTTTTTTACATGCAACTGGGAATAAGATATACAGACACTGGGGTATAGAGATCCATCTTGCCCTACTAGAAGGTCAGAGTGGCAATGAGGGAGGATATAAGAGAGAACAGATTGTGGGAGGGGGTATACAGTGGGATCACTTTGTTGGGGTGGTGGGTAGGGGAAAGTTGGGGAGAAAATTTGTAACTCAAAATCTTGTGGAAATGAATGATGTAAACTAAAATAAAAAAACATAAAATTTAATTTAAAAAAAAGAAAATTTAGTCTACATAAAAGCAAATTCTGTCAATAAAAATTTATTTTTTAAAAATAAAAAAAAATTAAAAAAAGAAAAGAGGTAATTATTGTGTAAAGATAAGGAATTGATTATTAAAAGGGAGTAGAAAAGAATTGTAACAATGGCAAGCATTTCAATAGTGTTTTAAAATTTGCCAAACACTTTCCATATGTTATCTCATTTGTTATTCACAACAACCCTTTGAGGAAGGTTCCACTCTGATCCAATTTTCCACAACAGGCAACTGTGGCCTTTGGACGGCAGTCTGAGAGAGAAGCTAAAAGTCACACAACTGACAAATAATTCAGGACTTCCTGACTCCAAGTATGGTACACTGCCCATTGTATCATCTAGCTGCCTAATGATAGCTAAAATGTATATAACCCTTTAAAGTTTGCAAAACTTTTAAACATGTATTATCTCACTTGGTCCTTATAACAATCTTGGTAATATTATAGATGATGAAACTGAGGTCCAGAGAGGTTAAATGGAATGCCCAGGATTTTGCAGCTAGTAGGTAATTAGAATAGCATTTGAACTCATGTATTTTTGACTCCAAGTATGACATTCTATCCATAGTACCACCTAGCTCCCTAATTGGAGAAAATGAAGAGATATGAAAAGAAACCTCCTCTCCCTTCCTTTATGAGGTGATAGTGGTGGGAAAAGTGAGTCTCCATGGATGTGTAATATTGCATATGTAATTTTTTTCAATGTACAGATGGTTCTCACTTTATATAAATTTTCATAACAAATTTTACTCCTGGGACAGGAAGGGCAAGCTGGGGAAGCAGCCCGGGTACAATTCCCTGGCAGGCATCCTCTGCTCCAGAAAGGAGTTGGGGAAGACTACTGAATAGTCCACTCACATTAAGCAAAAACTGACTGTATTTATAAATTTGCTGGTTTATTTACATTTTCCTTTTTCTTTTTTCCCTTTAAATTTTTATTATAAAAAGTGGCTCTCTGGAAGGGGACAAGGGGAAATCTAAGCAAGGTAAAAATATAATATATTAATGAAAAATCTATTTTTAAAAAGAAAAATGGAAGGCTTTTCCTTCAATAGAATTTCATGATTGTTTGGCATATAGTAGGCACTCAATAAAGTGTAGTTGATAGTTAATTGATTAGAAGCCATGATGTATCCACTGCCCATGTAAGCACTGTAGGGTTTATGTAAGATGTGTTCCATTTCCCAGTAGAAATATTTGAATTTTAGTAGAGGATAACAATTCATACAGTGAAGGGACTTGAAACCATGTTATAGAAAGGTCAGCTAAAGAGATCAGGGATATTGAGCATGGAAAAGAGAATACTTAGCATGGATCTGTTAGATGTCTTATAAGTCCTTCATCCTATGGAAGAGGGATGAAACTTAATCTGCATGTCCACAGAGGAGAAGAGTGTTGAAGCTACAGTAAAAAAAAAAGAGGAATGTTTCCACTTTGTATAAGGGAGTGGGGGTGGAGGGGAGGCAGAGATGACAAAAAAACTTCGTAACAACATAATTATTGGAGCTGTCCAAAAACTGAACAGGCTACCATGACCATCCATCAGTTACCTTTATCTGGAGGCCTTCAGGAAGAGGTTAGATGACCACTTGTCAAGGATATTGTAGAAGGGGTTAATATCTGAGGTAGTCAGCTGGACTATCATAATTCTAGTGACTCATTAGATGATATCTATACTTCTGTTCTTTCTGACTTCCAGAATCTAGATGATTCAGTAACCTGGGAATCATGGGTCCTTTTCAATAATTTTACTTAGTGCCTAAAATTTTCATTTCCACCACTTAAAAGAGCTATAATATTTCTCTGCCCCCCCAACCCCATTCCAAGACTTTATCAAAGACAGATTGATCATTTCTGTGTATATGACATACAGCTCTATGGAGTAATCCATTTTTATCAGCAGATTCTAGCTGCTTTAAAGTGGGCCTCTAATCCCTAAATCCCATAACCATTATTTTGCATAACAAATGAAGTTAACAGAGTTTTAATTAAGTATGTAAACTAGTGTCTTGGAATATGCTGACTTACACAGGATTCTAATTCATTAGCTAATAAAAATTATCTAAATATGCACATATCTAGTGTATTGGGATTTTTTTTTCCAAAACCACACACCATATTTAATTTTTCAATTTAGTTGGGAATGTAAATGTTAAAGCATACCTGATGTTATCATTGCATTTGCTGAATGTCTTCTCTGAGATAGCTCTGATCCAGGGGGCAGGGGAATTAGTACATGTGGAGCTGGAGATGTAGAAAGTCATCATGGTCTGGGATGACTAGGAATATTAGGGGAGTGGACTCACTCAGAAACAGCATTTTTGATGTTGTAGTCAAGCTGAAATTGAATGATTGATGGAACCACAGCTGTAAAAATCAACCCTATACTCATGCCCCAGGCCTAAAAGAAATTGCATATTCCTTCCCATTCCTTCCAGGACAATTTCACTTAGTATTCAAGGAAAGATGTTTTTGTGGAACTCAGCAGCAAGGTCTACGTTGAAATATGCAGGTGATAAATCAAAGTAATTAACTCCAAAATGTTGGTCAAATCACAATAAAACAAAAGGAAATCCTAACACTCCTAAATACCTAAATCATTATTTTCAATGTTACACTCAAATAAACAGTATTATATCCTCATATTTTTAACTTCAATTACCTAGATTTTCTTTTTCTTCCATTCATTTTGCTGCTTCATTTCACTATTTGATAACCATTTTCAGGATATTTACTATGTTGACCCAGTAGATTACAATCTCTTTGAGAAAGGAGTCTTTTTGTTTGTTTCTTTTTTGCCTTTCCCTTATCCTCAGTGTTTATCACTGACACGTAATAAGAAATTAATAAATGTTTGTTTTCTGACTATGGTCAGATATTTGAGCTCTCTAAGCTGAATTAGATGAATATTAAAGTCAGCTTGGGAAGGAGGAAGAGGAAGAAGAGAAGAAAGGAAGAAGAAATGAAATAGGGCCATGTTAAATAAAAAATGGGATAGGATCATAGAATTATAGAACTTGGAATTGTAAAGTCTCTTAAGGATCCTGTCCCTTTTCAAAAGTGGGTGCTTCCAACTTCCCTCCCCCCCAGCCTGCCCTCCCTTCCATCATCCCCCCTCACATCCCCTCCCCCCCATTCTCCTGGAGGGTGAGATCCCCTATTTAGTGTGTATTTCCCTCCCTCCTCAAGCCAGATTCAATAGGAATAAGGTTGACCCATTCCCTTCCGCCCTCCTATTCTTCCCCTCCATTGTAACCATTTTCCCTTGCCTCTTCTGTATGAGATAGTTGCCCCACTCTGTCTCTCCCCATCTCCTCTCATTATATCCCTCTCACCTCTTAATTTCACCTTTTAAGTATCATCCCTTCCTGTTAAATTGGTCCCGTGCCCTCTATCTATGTATACTTGTAAACATATATACACACATTCACATATGTATTCATATGCCTGCATACCCTCATATAAAGACATATATATAAATATACATATATATACATATATATATAATATATATATTTCCAATCCCTTCAACTACTGAGAAAAGTTTCATAAGTTACAATTATTGTTTTTCCATGTAGGAATGTTAATAGTTCAACTTTGGCCAAGTGGCTCAGCAAGCAAGAGCACCGGCCTCACTGCCGGGACGACCCGGAACAAATCCGGGCCCAGAAACCCAGCACCACACCCAGAAACAACAACTGGCCGTGCAACCCCGAGCAAGCCACTCAACCCCAATTGCTTAAAAAAAAAATAGTTCAACTTTGATAAGTTCCTTATGATTTCTTCTCCCTGTTTACCTTTTCATGCTTCTCTTGCTTCTTGTATCTGAATGTCAAATTTTCTATTCAGCTCTGGTTTTTTCAGCAAGAATGCTTGAAAGTCCTTTATTCCACTGAATGACCATATTTTCTCCTGAAACGGGATACTCAGTTTTGCTGGGTAGGTGACTCTTGGTTTTAATCCCAGCTCCCTTGACCTCCGGAATATCACATTCCAGGCCCTTCGATCCCTCAGTGTAGAAGCTGCCAGATCCTGGGTTATCCTGATTGTGTTTCCACAATATTCAAATTGTTTCTTCCTGGCTGCTTGTAATATTCTCTCCTTAATCTGGGAATTCTGGAACCTGGCTATAATATTCCTAGGAGTTTTCTTTTTGGGATCTCTTTCAGGAGGTGATCGGTGGATTCTTTCAACCTCTATTTTGCCCTCTCGTTCTAAAACATCAGGGCAGTTTTCTTTGAGAACTTCTTGGAGGATGCTTTCCAGGCTCTTACTTTGGTCATGGCTCTCAGGCAGTCCAATAATTTTTAAATGATCTCTCCTGGATCTATTTTCCAGGTCAGTGGTTTTTCCCATGAGATATTTCACATTGCCTTCTATTCTTTCATTTGTTTGGATCTGTTTAACAGCCTCTTGATTTCTCATAAAGTCATTAGCTTCCATTTGCTCCAATCTAATTCTGAAGCAATGATTCTCCTCAGTGAGCTTTTGAGATTCTTTTTCCATCTGGCAAATTCGACTTTTTAAGGCATTCTTCTCCTCATTGCCTTTCTGAGCCTCCTTTGCAATTTGAGTCAGTCTGTTTTTTAAGGTATTATTTTCCTCAGTCAGGCTATTGACTCTCATTTCATAATTTTCTTGCATTGTTCTCATTTCTCTTCCCAATTTTTCCTCCACTTCTCTTATCTGCTTCTTAAGGTCCTCTATGGCCTGTAACCAGCTGGTATTTTCCTTTGAAGCTTTTGGTGCAGGAGTTCTGACTTCACTGATTTCCTCCTGTTCCGTGCCTTGCTCCTTCTTATCCCCAAAATAGGAGTGTAATGTTGGAATCTTCTGTCTGCTTTGTTTCCTTTGCCTGCTCATTTTGCCACTCAATGATTTGACTTTTGGGCTTTTTGCCACAGTAGGACTCTGCCACCAGACAGGGGAGTTTTCTTCCCAAACGCTGGGGTTTTCTCAGCTGCCGGAGGTATTAGATGGGTGCCCTCTCTGAGGTCTCCACACGCTCTGGCAAGCTGGACACACACCCCAGGACCTCCACCCTAGACTGCAATCCAGATCCAAGCAGGTTAAAGCAAGAGCGATGACCCCTCAGACTGGTGCTTGGTCCCCCTACACTCTGCAGGCCAGGAGCTGAAGCCGCCACGTGGTGCTGGCAGGCTGTGCCAGTGTCTCAGAGGTTTCTCACCCCGGGGGTAAAAGCCACGCACTCCCACTTACTGGGTCCCAAAGTCCAGAATGCACTGGCCTCTCACCTTGTCCTTCGCATCTATGTGTTGATAAATCTGGAAATGGCCACAGTTGCTGCTGATCTGGAGTCCCTCTGGCTGGCGGCTGGTCAGGCCCGCCCTGGGGCTAAAGCCTCGGCGTGGGGCTGGGCTCAGCTCCCAGATCGCTGTGCTGGCCGATTCCTGCCGGCCTGCCGGGCTGTTCTCAGCGGGAGGTTAGCTTCTCTGTGTCATTTTGTGGGTTCTGCTGCTCCAAAGTTTGTTTAGAGTCCCCTTTTTACATGGATTGGGGAGGGTGGAAGCCGGAGCTGTGGGAGGGTCGTGCTTCTACTCCGCCATCTTGCTCCATTCCTCATTTTTACCATTGATTATTTTGGGTGGAGGTTGGGGGTTTAAGGATTCAATTGTTCTAGTTGCACAGTCTCTTTCCTTTCTGAAAGTTTCTTTCTGATTTTATCTTTGCTATAATTGGTTGGTAAGTCAAAGTATACATAGGCGGACTCTGACCTATCTCCTGCCTTGCACCTAGTCATGTTAGAATACAACCAGTTTTACTTTTGTATGATCAAACTATTTTGGTGATTTCAATATACAGAATATTTTCTCTCTCTCATTGAAAAAAATTATTCATGATACACAGATATAATTCTTCTCAGTTACTGTAGATCTTTGATCCATCCAGCAATTGGATAAGATGAGTATTTGTTTCTTTAATTTCTTTTATATCATGAACCCCATATCACAACATATTTAGAGCCATTTTTTCCCCCTATGGTCACTTTCCATTGAACTCATGGATGCTTTTGGAGGATCTTACTTCAACTGCCATAGAATGCCATTACTGCTTCATCTTCTCCAGCAGCTGTTGGTTCAAATTATCTTCACAATGTTCTATTTCCATATACAGATCAACAATATTTCAAAGGCAAATAACCAAACCCCACTGAAATTATGTTTCTTGTTGGCTTTAGAATTATACTAAAAAAGAAAACAAAATTAAAAAAAAACTTCTTTATCTCTTTAAAGGGGACCTTTGAATGATCATTCTACTTAGTTACATCATTTTTTTTTCATAAAATTATAGAAAATAACTGGAAAAGTGTTGTATACATAAGTTTTGAGAGTATCAATAAACTGTTGCATTGAGTTTTATCCTCAGAAAAACCGATAGCATAAACTTTCCATGATGTCATTTTCCCTTTTAGGTTTGATATCTTTGATGTAAATGCATTGATGACTCCGTTAGAAAATATTTCAGGGCCATATTTGAGAAATATATGGAATCTTTAAGTGCCTTCCAGATTCCATTAATTGAGGGCCGCCTGGTAGTAAAGACATTGGGTGAATAACTAATGGATGAATAAGAACAACTTTGTTAGTGGATGTGGTAAGAGCTAGTATGTACATCTCAGAAAAGAGAGGAATTTAGGCAAGTCCACTATTCCACAATCAAGGCAGGCCCTGCAGGGTGTGTATTTGTCTTGAATGAACTCAGTGGATAAAGTATTTTCCTTCAGCATAATGAGAAGCCCTGCAATTTAAAATTCTAGACTGTTTTCCAATGAGAGACTAGACAACACACTTTTCCCCCTAATATTTACCCATTAGAAAGTAAGGAACAAAATACATTATATCTACTTCTTAGTTTATATTTTTTTCTCACTTAATAGTATTTTATTTTTTTCTAATTCCATGTATAGTTTTCAATATTCACTTTTGTAAGATTTTGATTTCCAAATTTTTCTCCTCCCCAAGACAGGAAGCAATCTGATATAGGTTATACGTGTACAATCATATTAGATAGATTTCCACATTAGTCATGTGGTGAAAGAAGAATCAGAACAAAAGGGAAAAACACAAGAAATAACAAAAAACAAAAAAAAACAAAGAAAATAGTATTCTATCTGTATTTAGACTACATAACTCTTTCTCACAATGTCGATATTATTTTCCATCTTGACTCTTTTGGAATTGTTTTGGATTGTTGTACTGCTGAGAAGAGTTAAATTTATCATAGTGGATCATTGCAAAGTGTTTCTGTTATTATGTGCAATGTTCTCCTGGATCTTCTCACTTCACTCAGAATCAGTTCTTAGAAATCTTTCGAGTTTTCTTTTCCCTGAAATAAGCCTGCTCATCATTTCCTATAAAAGAATAGTATTCTATTACATTCATATACCACATTCAACAACTCCCCAACTGATGCACACCCTCTCAATTTCCAATTCTCTGCCACCACAAAAAGAGCTGCTATAACTATTTTAGTACATCTGGGTCATTTTTCCTTTTATATTTATTATCTACTTGGGATACATACCAGTAGTAATAATACTGGATAAAAGGGTATGTATTGTTTGCTTTCCCTTTGGGCATAGTTCCAAATTGCTCTCCAGAACAGTTGGATCAGTTCGCAACTCCACCAATGAGGCATTTGTGTCACTATTTTCCACATCTTCTCCAACATTCATCATTTTTCTTTTCTGTCGTATCAGCCAATCTGGTAGGTGTAATGTGGTACCTCAGGGTTGCTTTAAAAACGTTGAGTTCTTATCTCAGAAGTTGAAGTCTTTGGGTTTATCAAACAGTAGATTACTATAGTCATTTATTACTGTGTCTTGTGTACTTAGCCTATTCCACTAAGCCACCAGTCTATTTCTTAGCCAGCACCAAATAGTTTTGGTGATTGCAGCTTTGCAATATTGTTGCAGATCTGATATGACTAGGCCACCTTCCTTTTCATGTTTTTATTAATTCTTTTGACATTTTTGACCTTTTGTTCTTCCAAATAAATTTTGTTATTTTTCTAGCTCTGTAAAACAATTTTTGGTAGGCTGATTGGTATGGCACTGAACAAGTAAATTAATTTATGTAGAATTATCATTTTACTATGTTAGATCCTATTGTTTAGATCTGACTTTATTTGTATGAAAAGTGTTTTGTAATTGTGCTCATATAGCCCCTGGGTTTATCAATTATTTTATACTGTCTACAGTTATTTCAAAATGGAATTTCTCTATCTCTTGCTGGTTGGCTTTGTTAGTGAATAGAGTACTGGCCCTTGTGTCATGAGGACTGAGTTCAAATCTGGCCTCAAGTATGTAACACTTACTAGCTGTGTGACCTTGGGCAAGTCACTTAACCCCAGTTGCCCTGCCTTCCCCCTCCAAGAAGCAAAGAAAAAAAAATGCTGATTATTTATGTGATTTTATTTTATAACCTGCAATTTTGCTAAAGTTACTAATTATTTCAAGTAGTTTTCAAATATTTCAAGGACTGTTCAAGAGTAGATTCTCTAGGATTCTCCAAGTATACCATCTTTTCATCTGCAAAGAGTGAGTTTAGTTTCCTCATTGCTTATTCTAATTCCTTCAATTTCTTTTTCTTCTCTTTTTGCTGTAGCTACCATTTCTAGTACAATATTGAATAACAGTGGGAGTCCTTGTTAAACCCCTGATCTTATTGGGAATGTTTGTAATTTATTCCTGTTAACATATAATGATAGATAAATGATTATCATTTTAAGAAAAATTCTTTTTATTCCTATGCTCTTTAGTGTTTTTAATAGGAATGAGTGTTGTGTTTCATCAAAAGCTTTTTCTGCATCTATTAAGATAATCATATGATTTCTCTTAGTTTTGTTATTAATATTATCATTTATGCTGATATTTTCCCTAATATTGAACCAGCCCTGCATTCCTGCTATAAATTCCACCTGGTCATAGTGTATTATCCTTGTGATAAATTGCTGTAATCCCTTTTTAATATTTTATTTAAAAATTTAATACCAATATTCACTAGGGAAATTTTTCTATAATTTTCTTTCACTGTTTTAGCTCTTCCTGGTTATGTATCAGCATCATATCTGTGTCATAAAAAGAATTTGGTAGGATTTCTTCTTTGCCTATTTTCCCAAATAGTTTACAAAGTGTGGAATACTTTGGAATACTTATTCTTTAAATGTTTGGTAGAATTAGTAATTCACCCTATTTTGCCTCCCTCTTTCCTTCTAAATCCATCTGGCACTGGAGATTTTTTCCTAGGGAGTTTATTGCTGACTTGTTAAGTTTCCTTTTTTCTAAAATGGGATTATTTAAGCATTTTATTTTCTTTTCTGTTAATCTGTGAAATTTATATCTTTGTAAATATTCATTCATTTGACTTATATTGTCAGATATGTTGGCATACAGTTAGGCAAAATAGCTCCTAATTATTGCTTTAATTTCCTCTTCATCGATGGTTAAATCATTCTTTTCATTTTGGATACTCATAATTTAGTTTTATTCTATCTTTTTTTTAATTAACCAGAGGTTTATCTATTTTATTGTTTTTTTCCCTCATAAAACCAGCTCTAAGATTTATTTATTAGTTCAATAGTTTTCTTACTTTCAATTGTATCAATCTCTTCTCTGATTTTCAGAATTTCTAATTTGGTATTTAATTGAGGGTTTTTAGTTTGTCTTCTATCTTTTTTAATTGCATGCCCACTTCATTGATCTCCTCTATCTCTAATTTTTTTTTCATGTAAGCATTTAGAGATATAAAATTTCCCCTAAGCTTTAGCTATATCATAAATTTTGATATATTGTCTCATTAATGTCATTTTCTTTGATGAAATTATTAATTGTTTCTATGCTTTGTTTTTTAATCCATTCGTTCTTTAGGATTAGATTATTTAGTTTCCAATTAATTTTACTCTCTCTTTCCATCACCATTAATACATGTATTTTTATATCATCATTATGTGGAACTTCTCCTCTGAGAAATTGGATGCTATACCACTTTGGTGCTTATATGGTTAGTGTTGATATTACCTAATGATTTATGGTACCTTTTAGCAAGGTTTAATTTCCTTCTTTTAATTAGGTATATTTTGTTTTTGCTTTGTCTCAGATCAGAATTGTTATTTCTGTTTTTTTTTTAATTTCAGCTGAAGTATAATATATTCTGCTCCAATATTTTACCTTTATTCTGTGTGTATCTCTCTGCTTTAGATGTGTTTCTTGTAAATAGCATATTGTAGGATTCTGGTTTCTTAATCCACTCTTATCTGCTTCTGTTTTACGGGAGATTTCATCCCATTCAAATTCACAGTTATGATTACTAATTGTATATTTTTCTCTATCATGTTTTTCCCCTTGCTTCTACTTTTCTTGCTCCTTTCACCCTGTCCCTTCTCACCTGTATTTTGCACCTGACCATTGCCTTCCTTAACCTGCCCTTCATTCTATCAGTCTCCCTCCCTTTTCTTTCCCCTTTCTCCTCCTACTTCTACCTTCCTTTTTTCCCTCCCTTCTATCTACCACCTTCCTTTGGTTTCCCCTTTCCCCTTCTACTTCTCTATAGAGTAAGATAAATTTCTATACCCAACTGAGTGTGTATTTTATTCCTTCTTTTAGCCAAATCTGATGAGAGTAGGGTTCAAAAAAATCTCACCGTCCCCCTTCCTTCTTTCCCTGCATTGTAAAAGGTCTTTTGTGCCTCTTTATATGATGTAATTTACCCTACTCTGCCTCCCCCTTTCCTCTTCTTCTAATACAACACTTTTTTTCAATCTTATTTTTTATATCATCACATAAAAGTCAACTTATACCAACACCTTCTATCTATGTATACTCCTTCTAACTGCAATAATAAAAATATAGTTCTTGAGAATTACAAGTATCTATATTGTAAGATGATTAACTGTGAGTGACTTAGCTATTCTCAGCAATACAATGATCCAAGGCAACTCTGAAGGACTTATGATGAAAAATACTATCCAACACTAGTTAAAGAAGTGATGGTGTCCAAATCCCTGAAGCATAGTTTGCTTTTATTTTAACTTTATTTTTCTTGAGGGGTTTTTTTTTGGTCCATGTTTTCTTTCACAACATGACTATTATGGAAATATTTTGCATGATTATGCATATAAAACAAAAAAAAAGTTACAACTATCATCTTCCCAGGTAGAAATGTAAACAGTTTAAACTTGTTGAATAACAGGGTTTTTTTCCCCTGTTTACCTTTTTATGCTTTTTTTAGTCTTGTATTTGAAGATGGAATTTTATGTTCAGCTCAGTTCCTGTAATCAGGAAAATTTGAAAGTTCCCTGTTTCATTGAATATACATGCTTTCCACTGAAATTATGCTTATTTTTAATGGGTAGAGAATTCTTGGTTATAATCCAAGTTTCTTTGCCTTCCAAATTATCATATTCCAACCCATCTGATCCTTTAATGCAAAAACTACTAAATTCTGTGTAATTCTGACTATGGCTCCTTGATATTTGATTTGGTTTTTTTTTTCCCCCAGCTGCTTGTAGCATTTTCTCCTTGACCTGATAATTCTGGAATTTAGCTACAATATTCCTTGGAATTTTCACTTTGGGATCTCTTTTGGGAAGTGATCAGTAAATTCTTTCAATGACCATTTTACCCTCTGGTTCTAGGATATCAGGATACTTTTCCTTGACAATTTCTTGAAAAATGCTGTCCGGGCTCTTTTTTTATCATGGTTTTCAGGGAGATTCTAAAACCTCAATTTCTTAAATTATCTCTCCTGGATCTATTTTCCAGGTCCATAGTTTTCCAATGAGGCATTTTATATTTTCTTCCATTTTTTCATGCTTTCAATTTTGTTTGACTGACTTTTGATGTCTCATACGGTCATTAGCTTCCACTTGTCTAATACTAATTTTTAAGGAATTATTTTCTTCCATTATTTTTTTGTACTGGCCCAAGCTTCTTGTGCTGGGACCTAGGGGCCTGGTCACTGACTTTCTGCTCTGGGAGCTCAGTCACTGGAGGCTTGCTTACCACAGTGGGGTGGCCTGGCCTAATCCTGCCTGTTGTGCTCTGGGTTCTAGGGCTGGCATTTGTCCTTCTGCACTGGGGCTGGAATGCCAGTTGCACCATTGACCTGCTGAGTCACAACCACGGGTTCTTGTTTTCTGATCTGTGTTGTGGCTAAGAGTTTCCCACTTACTTGCCCGGACAACACCTGCACTCGACTGTACTACCCTTCTACCCAAGTGGGACAGACTTTCCCTGAAGCCTTTCCAAGTTATGTTAAGCTGGAAATTGTTTCACTCTATCTTTTTGTATTCTGTTGCTCCACAACGCATTTAGAGGGTTGATTTAACATTGTTTCAGAGAAAAACTGGGGAAAGCTCAGGCAATTTCCTGGCTTTTCTCTGCCATTTTTGTTCTGCCCCCCACCTACTTCTTAGTTTTCCCAAGAGAAAAACCTGTATGGTGAAATTTTAGGGATACAGGAATTCTTTTGCTCCTCCCAAGCTTCTCCTCAGGTTTATTGATTCTTGAATTTGTCTTTCCTATGGGACACCATCTTTCCACAATAGAAGCCTAGTCTGG